>NC_140591.1:1184293974-1184826630 GCF_964204655.1 Triturus cristatus
ATTTTATTGTTTGGACTGATTTGTCTGTAATGATGTTTCATTGAAAGGTTTCCTGCTTTCAATGTTGTTCATTTTGTAAGGTGAACATTTGGAATGGACTAGCTATTACTATAAATATGAAGGGCAACTGTATCCTTCATATTGAACACTTGGATGATTTCCCTCTTTTTATTTTTAGAATCCACACTAAGGAGAAGGAAAACCAGGCACAGGCATCACTCACTGCAACCCACAGTAGTACATTGGCAGAGGAGATTGTGGCTCTATTAAGGACGCTTCATTCGCTTGGCCAGTGGAATGGACTCATTAACAAATACATAAACTCACAGCTGAACTCTGTCACTCATATGTTTACAAGGAAATCATTGGAAGGGGTAAAGTATTGCACATATCACCTCCTTTTTTACATGCTTTGTATGGCTACATTATGACATGATCAAAAATACACATCTAACATGAGAAGGATCCCTTCTGACATATTTGAGTTTAGCATCCATCTGTTTATGGCACCTAACTTTTACATTTAGGGCTTTTGATACCACTCATACTCATACCAGTGAGATAGCTTTATGAAATAATGATTCTACGGCAAAAGGTCTGGCAATTTTTGGGTCACAGGTTATAATACTATAGGGTCCTCTCAGTCGCACTTCCTTTCAAGGTTGTTCAATGAAGTACCACTGAGTTGGGTATTCATACTTCTTGGCAGCCCTAGAAACGATACAGTTGATGTAGTATACTTTGTAGACATTGTGATAAATATCATTGAATATCTGCATGTTTTCTTTGGTGTTGAATGTATTTCAGTGCACTGATTTCATCCTTTAAGACCTACCCTGGTCCGCAGACATGGTACAGATATCGTGATGATTTTAATATGCATTTCGTAACTTGTACTTTCCCTAAAACCAATAAATTAATTTTACACAAGCTGATTTTAGTATCTTATGTCATACCTTCACTATTTCAGCATGTTGTACTCTGTCTTTTGTTAATTAGGCTGTGTTGGATGACTTCTTTCCTGATTCCGAAAACCCTGAAGTAGGCAGTCTCATGGCTGTGCTGGCAGTGATTGGTGGAATAGACAGCCGCCTGCGATTGGGTGGCCAAGTAGTACATGAAGAATTTGGGGAAGGGACAGTGACCCGCATTACTCCAAAAGGAAAAATCACTGTGCAGTTCCAGGAGATGCAAGTATGTAGAGTGTGCCTCCTAAGTCAGCTGAAACCAGTAAGTGGCACCCTTTCCATCCGTTGAAACCTGAACAGATTTATATTGCTGGGAGGAGGGAAACCTCTCTACTATTAATATGGTGTTATCATTTAGCTTTTGATAAGTGATAATGATCCAACATGAATTGGATGGCTTATAAATGTATTGTGATCTTCTGATGGATACATCTGCCAGTGGATTCCTCACCTTGTGAATATCCCCTGCGCCAGCAACGTTCGGAAACTTTTGTAGCAGTCCACGCCGATGGGGTCGAAGACGACGTCACAGAGACACGGCTCCGCTTGTGACTCCGCTGACGTCACCGACTCCATAAGAAGACCTCGTCGGCGTGATGACGTCAGTTCCCTTTTTCCGCGCCGTCGACTCCAACGGATTTTGGGAATTGCTGTTGGTAGCTTTACTGTTACTTTGCTTTTCTTCTGGGTTTCCCTGTTTCTCTTCGAAGAAGATGTCGACGAAGAAGTCTGGTTTCAAGCCCTGTCGGGAATGTGGCAAACACATGTCGATCACAGATCCACATGACGACTGTGTTTGGTGTCTCTCATCCGACAACGATGTGGATGGTTGCTCTTGCTGTCGCAAGATGAGCTCCAAAGCTCTAAAAAAAAAAAGGGAGGCGAAGCTCTTCATCGCTCAGATGAAAAAGGAAAAGAGAGGAAGAAGGAAGTCGAGATCCAGGTCATGGTCGAGGTCGGCGTCAAAGTCGACTTCGGGGCATGCTTCGCGAACCAAGAAGCATAAGAAGGAAGAGGAGGCATTCTTCTCATCATCACTCTGATAAGAATTCGGCTCCGAAGTCGCCGGCTCGACGCCGAAAGGAATCCGTGTCTCCTTCACCAGTCCCGGATTCTCCTGGTCCTTCTTCTCCTGTGACTTCGCCGGCTCCGGCTACATCTCCGGTTCCGATGCCATCCCCGACGCCGGTTCCATCTCCGGCTCCGGTTTCATCTCCGGCTCCGTCTCCGGTTGAGGATCTTCAAGTCCCGGGTGAGCCTGCGACGCCGCTTATTCCACCGTCGGCACCGGTTGGCCCGAGTCCGGTGATGCCTGACCAGTACCCTGCGTTCCCTGGACCAGGTCAGGACCCCTTGCATTATTTAAATGCTATGTACGGGGTATTCGCTAGAGCCATGTACACCACTGGTGCACCTGAGGGTCCGATGGGTCCAATGGTGTTTAATTTGGGGGTGCCGCAAGTCTATCCGCAGACCCCTTTCATGCCGTTTTTTCCAGCGACGCAGTCTTGGCATCTACCGGCGTTGAGGACGTCGACGCCGCTTCCATCTTCACCGGCGCCGGCTCGACCTCATTCGACGCCGGCCGCCACCGACGCCGCTTGTGCGGATTCGATCCAGAAGGGAAGCACAGAGAGTGGTGGATGAAAGGAGGTACCTTTTGGAAGAAGCTGAAGAGGGAGAGCTGGTTGAGTCTGATGAGGTGTTTGAGGAGCTTAAGGAGGCTAGTGGAATGGATTTGTCTCCTGAGTAGGAAATCACTCCACCTTCAGATGAACCCTCTAAAGATGTGGCTCCGTATCATGCGGTCATCAGGAAGGCTGCGGAGCTGCTAGATCTTCAGTTGTCAACTACGGAATTCAGATCAAATATTCTGACTGAGGTGCTGCATTCGCCCACTACAGTTTCGGAGCCTTTGTTGCCCTTTAATGAGGCCATTATTGACCGTGTATTGGAGGTATGGCGTAAGCCTTTTTCTGCTCCCGCAGTCTCTAAGACGGTCGCAAGAAGGTATAGGGCGGCTCCAGGGGATCCTGAGTTTTTAACGTCGCACCCATCGCCTGGGAGCCTGGTGGTTCAGGCGGCTTGCTCGGGTAAATCCAAGGGTGCTTTCCCTCAGGTTCCAGGGGACAGAGAAGCTAAAAAGATAGACCAGTCGGCCAAGAAGGTCTTCATCGGCCAGCATGGCCCTTAAGTCGACGAATGCAACTTGCCTGTTGGGACGCTATATGCATGCACTCATGGACTCGGCAAAGAAATTGGCACCAAAGCTTTCTGAGAAGGATAGAGTCTGCTTCAATGAAGTTTTGACTGATGCCCAGGCGGCAGCACGCCAAGTGATACAAAGTGGGCTGGACACAGCAGACTCAGTAGCGAGAGTCATGGGGTCTTCTGTTGCCACCAGGAGAGCTGAGTGGCTGAAGTCTTCTGAGTTCTCCCCGGATGTACAGTCGACTTTGTTGGACCTGCCATTTGATGGATCTGGTTTGTTTGGTAAGAAGGCAGATGCTGCTCTTGAACGCTTTAAGGAGAGCAAGGCTACCGCTAGGTCTTTGGGCCTTCAATCCCAGTCAAGGGGGTCTTTTAAAAGATACAGAGGCTTCGGAAGGGCAACCTTTCGTTCCTACAGACAGACCCAGCAGCAGCAACAGCAACAGCAGCAAAGCTCTTTGTCCAAAGGTTACAGAGGTAGAATCAGGGGTCGCTCATGTGGCCGTCAACTCTCCTCCTCCTCCTCCTCAGCCCCTCCCACCACCGCAAAGCAGCCCTAGATCCGCCATTCTGGATCATGCTGGTCCTGTGGGGGGGCGGCTTACCCATTTTCTCCAAGATTGGGAATCTGTAACTACAGATCTCTGGGTTCTGGATCTTGTAGAAAATGGGTACGCCCTTCCCTTTCGGGAATTCCCTACAAATTACCCTCCTTGTCAAGGGGCTTGCTCGGAGGACCACCGTCTTCTCCTGCAGGAGGAAGTCCTGAAGTTGTTTCAAAAAGGTGCGATAGTGGTGGTTCCAGAGCAGGAGAGGGGTCAGGGATGCTACTCCCGGTATTTCCTGATTCCGAAAAAGGACGGAAGATTGCGTCCGATATTGGACCTCAGACTCTTGAATCTTTTTCTAAAGCAAGAGAAGTTCAAGATGCTCACCCTTGCTCAGGTTCTTCAAGCGCTGAATCAGGAGGACTGGATGGTGTCGATCGACTTGCAGGATGCGTATTTCCACATCCCCATCCTGAAGTCGCACCGGAATTATCTCTGGTTTACGGTAGGATCGCAATATTATCAGTTTGCGGTCCTTCTGTTTGGTCTTACTACTGCACCCCGAGTCTTCACGAAGGTGATGGCAATGGTGGCAGCCCATCTCAGAATATCGGGGATCTCGGTTTTCCCCTATCTGGACGACTGGCTGATAAAAGTGGAGTCGCCAGAGAAGGTGCTACATCATCTGCAGGATACAACTCAGCTGTTGTACAAATTGGGTTTCTCGATAAACGTGCCCAAATCTCACCTGGTGCCCTCTCAGCGCAACCTGTTCATAGGTGCGGTACTGGACACTACTGTGTGTCGAGCATTCCCTCCTCCTCAAAGGATTCTCGACATACAGGAAATGATTCCTTTGTTTTACAATGGAGCGGTCGTTCCAGTTCTGAAAGTCCTTCGCCTGTTCGGTTTGTTTGCTTCCTGCATTCTGTTGGTCAACCATGCACGCTGGCACATGAGGGCGCTCCAGTGGTGCCTCCGCAGGCAGTGGTATCAGCACAAGGGAGATCTCAGGGAGTCTGTGAGGATCTCCAGAGAGGCTGCGGAGGATCTGTCTTGGTGGAGCGTGGAGGGCAATCTGTCTCAAGGAAAGCCCTTTCATCTACCTCCATCGGTGGCCACAGTGATTACCGATGCATCCACTTTAGGGTGGGGTGCTCATCTGGGGGATCTGGAGATCAAGGGTCTTTGGTCTCCAGAGGAAAGGTTGCTTCACATCAACCTTCAGGAATTGCGGGCGATTCGTTTGGCACTCAAGGCCTTCCTCCCTTCCCTTTGCGGTCAGTCTGTTCAAGTCCTGACTGACAACACTACCGCGATGTGGTATGTCAACAAACAGGGAGGAGTGGGGTCTCTTTGTCTTTGCAGAGAGGCTCTGCGTCTATAGTCCTGGGCTCAGGACCATCAGATTTTTCTGATGGCAAATCATCTGGCCGGGGTTCTAAACGTACGTGCGGACAGTCTTAGTCGTCAGTTCTCCGCCGACCACGAGTGGAGGCTCCATCCGGAGGTGGTTCGTCACGTCTTTCGAATGTGGGGAACTCCTCGGGTGGACCTGTTCGCCACTCACGAGAATGCTCACTGCCAGTCATTCTGCAGTCTCCAGTATCCGATGCAGGGAGCGTTGGGGGACGCGTTTCAGTTGAGTTGGAGCTCTCGACTCCTTTACGCGTTTCCTCCCATACCCTTGATTCCTCGGGTTCTGAGGAAGATTCGCCAAGACCGGGCCCAAGTCATATTGATCGCCCCGGATTGGCCAAGAAGGGTGTGGTACACAGATCTTCACCACCTTTCCTCGTGCCCTCCGCTCCGTCTCCCTCTGAGGGCAGACCTCCTCTCGCAGTCGGAGGGGCTGGTTCTACACCCCCACCTCCAGAGCTTACACCTTCATGCCTGAAGATTGAACGGGGCAACCTGAATTCTTTTTCTCTCCCACCTGATGTGGTAGATGTAATTTTGTCTGCCAGACGTCATTCCACCAAATCTATATATTCCTATAGGTGGTCTAAATTTGTACTTAGGTGTGGAGAGAAGTCAATTGATCCTTTGAAGGCTCGTCTATCTAACATTCTACAGTTTGCCCTTTCTCTTGCTCAGCAAGGATTTGCTGTGGCTACTGTGAAAGGATACTTATCGGCTTTGTCAGCTTTCCTTTGCTTGCCGGATCAGCCGTCATTATTCAAATCACCTATTGTTCTTTGTTTTCTTAAGGGCCTCACACACAGGTTTCCTCCTACTCCCTTTATTGTGCCTCAATGGGACTTAAACCTTGTCTTGACTAACCTTATGGGTTCTCCCTTCGAGCCCTTACATAAGTGTCCCTTGAGATTGTTGTCTTTTAAGACGGTTTTTCTCATTGCGATCACCTCGGCAAGGAGGGTAAGTGAGCTTCAAGCTCTAAGTTCAAAACCCCCGTTATTGACCATTCATGCTGAAAGAATGGTACTCAGGACCAGGGCTGCATTTCTGCCTAAGGTGGTAACTCCCTTCCATCTGGGGCAGTCCATTACCCTTCCTTCCTTCTATCTTCCCCCTCACCCTTCCCAGGAGGAGGAGAGACTTCACCGCTTGGACCCTAAGAGGGCGGTGAGCTTCTATCTGGACAGGACTAAAGGCTTCAGAGTTGATGACCAGTTCTTCGTGGGCTTTGTTGGCTGCAGGAAAGGTCGAGGGGTGCACAAGCGCACCCTTTCCAGATGGATTGTCTTGTGCATCAAGATATGCTACTCCCTGGCTGGTAATGAACCTCCAGAGGGTTTAAGGGCTCATTCCACTAGAGCAAAGTCTTCTACTTATGCTTTGTCTAGGGGCGTTCCTGTGGAGGACATTTGTAGGGTGGCAACTTGGGCCTCCCTTCACACCTTCGCAAAACTTTATTGCTTGGACACCGAGGTGAGGAGGGACGGACACTTTGCTCGTTCCGTCCTTCAGGACTTTCTGGTATAGAAGGGTGGACACCCTCCTCCGGGAGTGGGACTGCTGTAGGAATCTATTTACAAGGTGAGGAATCCACTGGCAGATGTATCCATCAGAAGAACAAGTTACTTACCTTCGGTAACGCTTTTTCTGGTGGATACAGTATCTGCCTGTGGATTCCTCACTGACCCACCCGCCTCCCCGTTGTCCATCCTTCTATACCTACGATTCTGTTATTGATTTTTTTAAATGTATTTGTTACTGTCAAAGGCGTTGTTATTTCTTTTGCTTTTCTACTTATTCTCCACACTGTGTGTGTTGCTTTGCATATTATGTACTGTGTATGCTGTGTATATGTTGCTGTCAGTCCGTCCGTGTGCCTCGAAGGCACTGAAAAAAGGGGCGGAACTGACGTCATCATGCCGACGAGGTCTTCTTATGGAGTCTGTGACGTCAGCGGAGTCGCGAGCGGAGCTGTGTCTCTGTGACGTCGTTTTCGACCCCATCGGCGTGGACTGCTACAAAAGTTTCCGAACGTTGCTGGCACAGGGGATATTCACAAGGTGAGGAATCCACAGGCAGATACTGTATCCACCAGAAAATGCGTTACCGAAGGTAAGTAACTTGTTCATTCTGAAAATCATTTTAGTGTATTACGCTGGGATGCTCTAGGGTAGCCATGCGCTTTATGAATGCCCTTTCAATTCAATTCAATTCACTTAAAAATGTTTCTCTAGTAAAAAGGTTCTACATTTGCACTTATTATGGAGTTTGACTTCCGTTTGTTGCATGTCTTAATTAAACAGCAGCATTTGCAGTTTTGCTTATACTTATTTATTTAGTCCGAAAAACATGAATTTCTGGACTGTTCTTAAAACCCGGTTATGTCTGTGTTACAGAATAACTTGTGTGCAATTAGGAAATTGTCATTTTCAACTGTCCTGTAAGCATATAGGGCAGGGCAGCTCACTAGTTGCCTATGTATTTTCATTGAGTGAAGAGGTGTGACCCACAGTATGTTTTGGACATTGGGCAAAATATACTAAAAACGGAGAGCTCAACAAAATAGGCAGTGATGTGATTGGACCTCTCTGTCATAAAGAATAAATTACTGTCAGTCCCTACACAGAAACAGAACATGTAACAGATATCAGAATTTAGTCATCTCACTTACATGCACATGCCAACACACACTCTTTCTAAGCTTTGTCTATTCAACTTGCCATTTCATTGTAGGTGATTGGAATACTTTATGGGCTCTGCACTCGGGTGGATTCTCTGCACTGCAGTGCTCAGTGCGGAGATTCTGCCACGAGTGCAGAGACTCCGCACTTTGCGAGTCGTAATTCCCTTTGTAAATCTGTAAATCAGGCCCTTCATATTTGTAATTGTACAAAGGACACTTGGGCAGAGCCTCTGCACTCGAGGGGAGGGGATGGGGGGATGGGGGGGGGGGGGGGAGGGTTCGGGAGCCTTTACACTTGTAGAGGAATCTCGGAACTGTAGTGCTCCGTGCTGAGATTCTGCCACGAGTGTGGAGACTCTGCACTCGTAACTTTACGAGTTGTAAGTCCCTTTGTGAATCGGGCCCTTTATATTCGGAATTGTACAAAGGACACTTGGGCGGAGTCTCTGCACTCGTGGTGGAATCTCTAAACTGCAGTGCTCAGTGCGGAGATTCTGCACTCGTAACTTTACGATTCGTAAGTCCCTTTGTAAATCGGCCCCCTTATATTCGTAATTGCACAAAAGATACTTAGGCGGAGTCTCTGCACTCTGGGCGTGCGGAGTCTCTGCGTTCGGGGTGGGTGTAGTCTCTGCGTTTGGGGCGGAGCCTCTGCTTTGGGGGCAGAGCGTCTGCGCTTGGGTGGATTCTCCGCTCTGCAATGGTCAGTGCGAGGATTCTGCCATGAGTGCGGAGACTCGACACTCGTAACTTTATTAGTCGTAAGTCACTTTGAGAATCAGGCCCTTTATATTTGTAATTGTACAAAGGACACTTGGGCGGAGTCTCTGCACACGGGGCAGGCTGGGTCTGCACTCTGGGTGGAGTCTCTGTGCTTGGGCCGGAATCTCCCCACTACAGTGCTCAGTGCGGAGATTCTGCCACAAGTGCGGAGACTTCACACTCATAACTTTACGAGTTGTAATTCCTTTTGTTAATCTGTAAATCATGCCCTTCATATTCGTAATTGTACAAAGGACACTTCGGCGGAGTATCTGCACTCTGGCGGAGCGGAGTCTCTGCGTTCGGGCGGAATCTTCGAACTGCAGTGCGGGGATTCTGCCACGAGTGTGGAGACTCCACACTCGTAACTTAACGAGTCGTAAGTCCCTTTGTGAATCAGGCCCTATATATTCTTAATTGTACAAAGGACTCTTGGGTGGAGTCTCTTCACTCAGGTCTGCAGTAATGGCTGAGAGATTTAGCTAATTAAAGAGTGTTTTTATGATAGCTGATAACTTTGGCCTTGTGGAACACTGACTAGAATGTAATATAACTAAAGCAGCAAAAATTGCTTCACATAATTGCATCAGACACTGCTTGAATGTAAACCTGGGGCCAAAGTATATTCCTTTTTTGGTTTTGTGTACATTTTTGCCTTTCCTTCTGTGGAATTACGTAAGGGAAAACATGAAAATCTGCTGACTGTTTAATTTGCAAACCATTCATGAAAATGAAGATGAGGAGGAATTCAAGAGGTTTGCAATCTTCGATCAGCACAAAAAAACAAGACATTGCTTGTATGAGGCCATATTTAGCAGACTTCAACCATACAGAAGAGCAACGCTCATTTCCAATTGTGTGGAATATTTCTTTCCTTTCTGAAAAAGATAACAATGTGAAGAATTATATTAATTGACTATACCTGATTTTTATACGGATGTCAAGGTTTTTATAAAGCATTTTGTACGAATTGAGTGCCCTTCAAAAATTATGCATGTCCAGGACAAGAATAAAATGCTTCACTGTCTTGGATAGCAAATAGTTCATGAAAGGCATGGTTGAGAATCATGCTTTTCACCCAGTACTCCATGAGCTCTCGTCTTTGGATGAAAAATTGTAGGTAGATGCAGAAGACGTGACCGTTGGTAATTCGGTACAGCGAACTTTAAGGACTGGATGCATGGGAGGCTTTAGGCCACATTCTGTGTCAATGAGCACTTGTGGTGGCATTACTGGGTGCAGGGCGTGGCCTAGTACTACTCATTGCTCAGAAGGCAGGGTACCTCGCGGCTAAAGTGGATGGCTTTTATCCAGTGGGTACTCCAGGCCAAACTGTTTACTCAGCAAGCACCGTGTATGGGCGGCTTAAAGTCAGAGGATGGCCATAAGCCACACTCTGAACCCAAAGCCAAATAAAGTGGTCAGTGGAATAAGGCGCTAGTCCTTGAATCTAACTGCTTGCCTCTCTGAAAATATCTTTATCCTCAAACAAAAAATTGCTTTAAAAAAGACAGTCAATAGAGGTCAGTTGCCAGAAATGTTTCTAGTGCCAGAGGTTGCTCTTTGTTGACCTGCAAAAGTGAATAGTCACTGCGATCCAATGGCCCCTCAATGCCATTTGGGTTCAGGATAGCAGTCGGCTTTAAGTGCTATAAGTGGAGTACACCGTAAAGCAGTGCGTTGATAGCTATGAGAGTGGCAGAGATTATAATGAGACATCTTGACTTTTGGTGGCACAGGAATGGCATGCTGACTAAAAAGGAAAGAGCAGTTGAAGGGGGAGGGTGACACACAGCACTCACTCTTGAAGACTAGTTAGGTGCCATTGGTGGCAAAGAGATAGACTGACAAGCGTGGAGCCTGGGCTGTGCAGGCCTGAAGACACCAAGAGCCCGGGCACAGATGCGAGGAGAGAGCCTCATGGATCCAAACACAATAACACTGTGGGTCTCAGTCCTTCGAACAGTAGTTTGATGCTTAAAATGTGATTTGAGAAGGTAAGAAGTGAAGCAGAAGACTCCCTGAAGGGTTTGTGCAATCCCAATAAGGGCCGAGGAAGGTAAAGGCCAGTAAGAGCAACAAGCAACAGGAATAAGTCAAGCTACAGCCTCCAGTAGGGCTTGAGCTCCAAGCCAAAAATGACATGCATGGTGCCTATAAAGTCGCCACCTCAGCAAACTGAAGTCAGTACTGTTCTTTCTGCTGCAGTCAGCTCAGATCTGTTGAGGTTCACGGTGGGCAAAGAAAACTTTTAGTTTGCCATGCTCCCCTTTGACCCCACCAGCACCTCATTGGAGTTTACTAAAGTGATGTCTGTGGTTGCAGCACTACTATTTGCTGTTGAAGGTGGGCTTGCACCTCCAGACTAAGGCGAACGTCCTGTATTCTTTGGGGTTCATCATAACCATATCAAAGTCACAAATGACTCCCTCTCAAATGCTCCCTTTCTATGGGGATGTTCTGGACATTGCAGTTTCGGGCCTATCCTCCTGAATGGCGAGCCCAGGATATTCAGACTATGATTCGGATGCCTATATCCTGGATTTTGAGGCGTCTGATGCAGTGCGACCTGAAGTTCCATTGGGCACAGCATCAGGGCAGTCTCTTCAACCTGATCTAGATCTTGTAGGGAACTGCTGAAGACTTTCAGTGGTGACTGACGAGCTGTGATCGGGTCAGCGACAGACCCCTCTCCCTTCCCCAACTAGACCTGGCTGTAGTGACAGATGCGCCACTCCTGGGCTGGGGCAGCCATCTGGGATAGGTGGAGATCATACGACTCTGGTCTCCAGCTGAGTCCTGTCTTCACACTATCCCGCTGGTGCTTGAAAGCATTCCTTCCTTCAGACAAGGGAAGGATAGTGCAGGTGTTCACAGACAATGCCACCAACATGTGATACTACAAGAAACATGACGAAGTTTGTCTGTCGACCCTATGTCTAGAGGCCTTGCTCCTCTGTACATGGCTGCAACGTCTGGGCATTTTGCTGGTGTTTCAACACCTGGCCAGCTTTCTTAACCTGGGGCGAACAAACTCAGCCATCTATGCCCAACTGATCACAAATGGCAGCTCCACTCGGAGATGGTATAAGTTCTCTTTCTAGAGTGAAGTGAGCCCTGGTTACATCAGTTTGCCACCGCTGAGAATGAGCAATGGCATCAGTGTTGCGTGCTGGAGTTTTCAAGTCGGTTCTCACCTGTATGCCTTACCACTGATATCACTCCTGCCCAGAGTTCTCAAGAAGATCAGGAACGACTGGGCCCAAATTATTCTTTTGGCTCCACATTGGACACAGAGAGTTTGGTATCACAAGCTTCTGAGCATGAGTATTAGTCCTTCGATCAGGCTGCCCGTTCAGGAGAATCTTATGTCGCAGCAACAGGAGAGGATTCCGCACCCCAGCCTGCTCATCCTCTGCCTTGATGCGTGGAGATTGAGCGAATATGGTTGACGGCTTTTGACCTTCTCCCCATAGTCAGTAATGTTATTCTGGCAGCCAGGCATCTCGCTACCAAGACTATATATGACTGCTGGTGGGACAAATTTGTGGCATGGTGTGCATCCACAAATGTTGACCCTCCCATCGCCCCTTTCTGCACCATTATCCTAAGTTCTCCAAAGAGTTTTTTTTGTCTGGAACAGCAAGGCCCTGCTTTGCGCATGGTTGAAGGTTATCGATCTGTTGTTTCGGCATTCTTGCGGTTGCCGGGCCAACCTCCTCTGTGCAAGTCAATTGACTAGGTTCCTGAAAGGACTCCAGCACATGCTTTCCCCCTGGCCATTCATCATGCCCCTGTGAGACCTTAACCTGGTCTTTCCATTTGTCATGTGAGCACCCTTTGAACCGCTCACCTCTGCTAACTTTACTTGCTGATTATCAAAACAGCCTTTCTTGTGGTCATAACATTGGCCAAAAGGATCAGCGAACAACAGGCCCTCTCTGTACATCTACCGTATGCCACCTCTTACCAAGACAAGCTAATTCTGAGGACCTATGCCGCCTTCCCTCTGAAGGTATGCCAAAACATGACCTTACCTACTCTTTTTGCTCAGCATCACACTTCAACAAGCATTTACAATGCAATGGTCTCGGCATTGGTAAAGTTAGAGCTATTGGCATTGCTCATGACATTATTTTTATTTATGTTTTTGTTTTTAAAACATTTAAAGAAACGGCATTGTCATGAGCAATGCCAATAGCTCTAACTTTAACAATGCCGAAAACACTCCCAATGAAGAGCTCCGAGGAGCACACAGCCCTGGTCAAGGACAGGTCCAGCTAGCAGAGAGGCGAACACGAGCAACGCCTCGAAGACCTAAGACACCAAACTTTCCCAAACAGATGTATGAACAGCTTCGAAAGTTGTCAAAAACACTCATGCACACTTCTCACACGCATCCAATTTATACTCAAACATTTCTCTTGCGCATGCTTTCACACACCCCTTCCTTCTCTCACAGAGCTTCACCCTCACAGACACTAAATCTCATGCACACTCTCAGCTTGCCCTATCTGATACTTCCCATCACCGGTGACTCAACATTTTGAACAGGCGAACGAAAATACCTTTCATTCTCCCATTAAATATGTTGCTTTATGCAACCCTCAACTTTGGGAAGAATACCATGTTAAAGAACAGTAGATGTTGCAGTGCCCAGTATAATGTGCTCAAGGCGAGATCAATTGCATTGCAAATGCTCTTTCATAAAGGAGTAATTCCTTAAAATTACAACGTTGAAGAAAAGATCACAAATTTAAAAAAAAAATGTAGACAAGTAAAAGCTACTGCATGCATTGCATTCCAAGCATTTGCACAGAGGGTGACCAAACGAATTCAGGTTGAATGGGTAATGGATTTGATCTCCAGCACCAGATACTGAAAGGAAGTGCAGGAATCACTTGGTAATCAATTCAGAGTTCGTGCAAGCCTGCCAGAGACCTATCTTTGTAAATAAGGCTAAAAACGAATGTCAAAGGTGGGAGGGCAACAGATGTACACGAGTTTATGGGGAGTAATATTTCCGAGTTTCCAACAACAACAAGAGATTTGAACTTCGAACTGGTTATCTCCGCTATCTTTAATGTAGCATTAGCTGCTGATCGGAGGGGCTGAAGGGGAGGGGGAACCCTCCACATTTTAAACTGGCGTAGGGATATGATAAAGTTTAATAAGGGAATGCATGCCATCAGGCTCCATCACAAGCTGAGACAAGCCCAGGAAAGGCTAGCAGGAGACGAGCCCATTACACCCAAACCAAGGGGATGCACGCACAAAATTGTGATCCACACCGGGAGAGAGGAATGCACGGCACCACAACTCAAGGACAGGAGTGCATCCTTACATGACCCAACTCCAGTGAGTCATGCACTTCACCAGGGCGCCTAAGGAAGGCACATGCCACTACGAGCAACCAAGTGGACGCACAGACACCACCAAGACCGATGCCAAAAGGAGTCACAGACCACCAAGACGCAACAACTAAGTGAACGGGTTCTGTGCACAACTGACACCACATCTGCCCTGCCATTCCCCAAAAATCCGTACCCCTTCAGTGTTGTCCTTAGGTCTCCCATCCCCAATCCCAGTCCAGAAACCTCGTTCCGTTAACTGCCTTGCATGACTATCACTAAATACGTACCATTCATCCGGGGGCTCGACCCCATCAGGAGCATTACTGTAGATCCCAAGATTCCCTTCCAAGATATACTTAAATCCACACGCTAGTCCCCGCCACCCACTTCAATCAGAACTAAACACGCAATTGCCATGTCTGTTGGTCCCCCACGACCTCCGAGGCCACAATTCCTTGAGTCAGCTCCCCTTGGCCTCTGGTGCCCCCCTCCCAACGTTCTCTGGGTCACTCACCGGTCGGAGGTCCCTCTTCCCCCCGGGACTCACCGGGCCCTCCTCCCGCCTCCATATCCGGTGCCGCGCTCCGCTCCGCGGGGGGGGCGTTTCTTCTCCGGAATATTGGCTCCGGGTGGGGGCGCAGGAGGGAGACGAGGGGGTCCGCTGAGGGGGACGGGCAGGGTTGCTGAGCCGATGTGGGTCCGGGAGTCCACCCTCCTCCGGAACCTTGGGGAAGGGGGGCAGTCATACTCACGGGCTGCTGGGGGAGGGGTGGAGAATTACAAAGGGGCTATGGGCCGGTGCATGAGGGGGCGCGTGCAACCAGTACACCCAAGCGCGCGACAGTGAGCTGTGCGATCGCCGCGCTCCCGACCACGGCGAAGAGGCGGTAGGGCAGGGAAGTGCCGTGCAACATAGCGGCCATCTTAAAGAGTCCCCGAGTCCTTTGATTTCTTAGGACAACAAATACCCTACAATATGCAAATACATTCAAAAAACATAAGGATCTTTTTTATAGCCTGTGGAGAGTCAAATTTAAATGAATGAAAACGTGTGAATTAACAAAAAGAAATAGGTACAAGCTGACGATTGCTATACTACTTTAAAAGAGAAAGGCCACATACATTAATTTACATTCTTCTAAGAATTAACTTTGCTCACGCGTCTGTCCTAGTTATTGAAAATGCTGCACTACGAAAATGGCCGCGGCCTAGTCGCTTTCCTTTAGGGAGGTGCACAAAGCTGCGCGAGAAGGGGTAGCAGTACGCAAGCAAGCGCCAGAGAGAAGTATTGCAGCGAAAGCGCGTGCGTGATCCTTCAGCCCCTTTAACTGTACGCAGGACTTTAAATAGGAAAATAAACGCCTGGAAACAGGGGGGGGGGACGGGTGGGGCTGGAAAGTGTGAGGGCAGACGAGCTAGCAAGCGCCCAACAAGACTAGGTCATGATGGCATAAAGTAAAGAAGCAGAAAGTACACGAGGAAGGTCAGAGCAGGGGAGATTACAAACAAGCACCGTGAGAATTACCCGCTGCCTTTCTCCGAGGCAGAGCAGAAATGCCTCGGAGAAAGGCAGCGTCGTTTTCGGATTCGGGGGCGTGTTTTGCTGTTGTCTCCTCCCTGAGACTTCTCACAAAAAACACGCCCCACGATCCGAAAAGGACGGGGCCTAATCTGAATGACTGACCTCTTCTCCAATGGCTGGCCAGCATTCAAGAGGCCAGCCAATGGAGAACAGGGGAGAAGAGGGGCGGGTTCAATCCCCTCTTCTCCAAGTCATTAAATCTCGGAGCGAGATTGCGCAAGCGCAGCCGAGACCTAAAAACAAAGAGGAAAGACGCTACTGTCTGGACACAAAAGGAGCGTTGTCATTCTACCTTGATCACACAGAGTTCCGTGTGGACAATCAACTCCTGGCATGGTGGAGCTAAGAAAGGGTAGACCGTGCAGAAGCAAACTATCTCACGATGAATAAGGCTCTGCATAATGTTTTGCTATCCAATGGCCAAACATTAGCTTGCATGCTCATTCTGCCAGAGCCAAAGGTGCGACCAAAGCGTTAGGTTGTGGAGTCCCTGTCCAGGACACCTGTCGGGCAGCAACATGGGCATTGTTACACACGTTTCTGAAGCATTACTGTCTTGATGGTAAGGTCTGTCATAATGGGTACTTAGCCTTTTTGGTTCTTCAGGACTTTTTGGTTTGATTTGCATCGTAGACAGACTGCCGAAGAGGTGTTGCATGGGTATCTCTTCTAATGTAAGGACTCTGCTTCCAGAATTCTCTATCAGATAAACCAGTTACTTACCTTTGGTAACACCTTATCTGGTAGAGACTTTATTTAGTTGCAGATTCCTTGCTGACCCTCCCATCCTATCAGCTCTGTTAACCGTTTCTGATGGATACATCTGCCTGTGGATTCCTCACCTTATGAATATCCCCTGCGGCAGCATTCCGCGGAAAGTTTTTCTTAGCTCTCCACGCCGACAAGGTCATCACAATGCTATGGCTCCACACGCGGCTCCGCGTGACGTCACTGGAGCCATAAGAGGGCCACGTCGGCGTGATGACGTCAGTTCCCTTTTTTCCACGCTGTCGATGCTAACGGTTTTTTCTGGGACTCTCCTTACTTTTGTCTGGATACATTGTATTTTTGATTGTATCTCTCTCTGTTTTGGCATTAGGACACCGAGAATGTCGGGCTTTAAGCCCTGTAAAGAATGCGGGGGTCATATGTCGATTACTGACCCTCATGAGGACTGTCTTTGGTGCTTGTCATCTGACCACGACGTCGAGGACTGTTCTTCTTGCAGGAAGATTAATCCGAAGGCTCTGAAGGAACGGGAGGCCAAGCTGTATATGGCTAAGGCAAGAAAAGAAAAAAGGGGTCGTAAAAGATCGAAGTCAAGGTCTTCGACGTCGCATGACTCCAAGAGACAGCATAAGAAGAAGAAGAGGCATGCATCTCGGCGCCGATCGTCGAAAGCTGTGGCTTCGAGGTCCCCTTCTCCAGCCCATCGACGTTGAGTAAAGGACTTTTTCTCTCCTTCTCCTTCAGTGTCTCCTCAGGTGACTCCGATTCATTCTCCATCTTACAAGGGGACTCCGAAGCGTTCACCGACGCCGAGATTTTCACCGACTCCAGAGGGTGGGTTGAATCGGGCTGATGCTGAGGTTCCTTCATCTCCTGGGGCTCCGCCTGTGACTCCAGCGGCTCCGACTCCAGAGGTGCCTCGTTTGGCTCCTGAACCAGCACAGTACCCACAATTTCCGGCGCCGGGTTCGGATCCATCGCATTTTTTAAATGCGATGTATGGCGAGTTCGCCAGGGCCTTGTACCCCTCAGGAGCTCCTTCGGGTCCCATGGGTCCTATGGCTTTCAGTTTGGGTGTGCCTCATCAGTATCCTAAGGCCCCCTTTGTACCATTTATGAAGATGACACCGTCCTGGCAGTTTTCGGCTCCGAGGATGTTGACGCCGTATGGGCAATCCCCGGCTCCATCCCGTGAACCTTCTCGGATTCGATCGGTGCCGGTTACTACAGCGGATCCTCCTTCGATGCCCTTCCCGGAGCCATTGACGCCGCGTGTGGCGCCGCCGATGCCGCAACCAAAGATGTGCTCGAGGAGAGAAGCGCAGAGGTTGTTAGAGGAGGAACAGTACCAGGCTGAGGAGATGGAGGAAGGGGAAGTTTCTGATACGGAGGATTTGTTTGAGGAATTGTGTGAGGCAAGTGGACTTGATACTTCCACAGAGTGGGATTTTGCTTCTCAGAAGGCTTTCCCCTCGAAAGAAGTTGCACCTTATCATATTGTGATAAGGAAGGCTGCTGAACTTTTGGATTTGCAGCTTCCTATGTAATTTACTTACAGAGGTGCTTCATTCTCCTTCCTCTGTGGTTGAACCACTTTTGCCTTTCAACGAAGCATTGACTGAGCCAATCCTTGACGTGTGGAGGAACCCACTTTCTGCTCCTGCAGTTTCAAGGTCGGTGTCCAGAAGATATAGACCTGCTCCAGGGGATCCAGTTTTCCTTTCATCCCACCCTTCTCCTGAGAGCTTAGTGGTGCAGGCTTCTTGTTTCAAGCAGTCCACAGGTGCTTTTCCGCAGGCTCCTGCTGACAGGGATTCCAAGAAGTTGGAACAATCTGCAAAGAAAGTCTTTTCATCAGCTAGCATGGCTCTGGTCTACCAACGCCACTTGTCTGTTTGGTAGATATATTCATGCCCTTATGGACTCTGCCAAACAACTTCTTCCTAAATTGTCTGAGGAGGATAGGGGAAATCTGAGTGAGGTGCTGGCAGACTCTCATGCTGCGGCTCGCCAAGTCATCCAGTCTGGCCTGGACACCGCGGATTCGGTTGCCAGGGTGATGGGTTCATACATTGCAACAAGAAGACATGCATGGTTGAGGTCTTCTGGATTCTCACCCGATGTACAGACTGCCCTTCTTGATCTGCCTTTTGATGGCTCTAGACTGTTTGGAGAGAAAGCTGATTCTGCTCTGCAAAGATTTAAGGACAGTAAGGCCACAGCGAAGTCTTTGGGCCTGCAGACTCAGGCGAAAGGTTATGCCCATAGACGTTACCGTGGCTTCGGAAAGTCTTCCTTTCGTGGTTACAGATAGCCACAGCAACAAAACCCCCTGTACAAATCCTATAGGGGTAAGGGCGGAGGTCGCCTTCGTTTAGCTGGACGTCGGCCTTCCTCCTCCTCCTCTACCTCCCCAACCCCTCCTGGTAACGCAGGAAAGCAGCCCTAGATCCGCCATCTTGATCATGTAGGTCCCGTGGGAGGTCGGCTTACCCATTTCCTACAAGATTGGAAATCAATCACTTCGGACCTTTGGGTTTTAGATCTGGTAGAAAATGGGTACGCCCTTCCCTTCAGGGAATTCCCTCCTCCTTACCCTCCTTGCACGGAGGATCATTTACCTCTCCTTCAAAAGGAGGTTCTTGCCCTGTTAGAAAAAGGTGCGACAGAGGTGGTTACGGAGCAGGAAAGGGGTCAGGGATGCTAGTCCCGGTATTTCCTGATTCCCCTGAAGGATGGCAGGTTACCTCCTATCCTGCAACTCAGGATTTTGAATCTGTTTCTCAAACAGGAGAGATTCAAGATGCTCACCCTAGCGCAGGTTCTTCAGGCGCTGCAGCAAGTGGATTGGATGGTGTCCATCAACTTACAGGATGTGTATTTTCACATCCCAATCCTGAAGTCGCATAGGAAGTATCTCCGGTTTACGGTTGGTTCGCAGCATTACCAGTTTGCGGTCCTTCCGTTTGGTCTTACTACTGCACCTCGAGTCTTCACCAAGATGATGGCGGTGGTGGCTGCCCATCTTAGGAGGTCGAGGATCCCGTTTTCCCCTACCTGGACGACTGGCTTCTGAAGGCAGAGTCGCCAGAGATGGTGCGTCGTTATCTGCAGGTAACAACTCAGTTGTTGTTCAGATTGGGTTTTTCGATAAATGTGCCCAAGTCTCACCTGGTGCCCTCTCAGCGCAACCTGTTCATAAGGGCAGTACTGGATGCCACTGTGTGTCGAGCTTTTCCTCCTCCGCAAAGGATTCTCGACATTCAGGAAATAATCCCTTTATTCTACAGTGGAGCGGTTGTTCCAGTTCTGAAGGTCCCACGTCTGCTTGGTCTGTTTGCCTCCTGCATTCTTTTGGTCAACCATGCATGCTGGCACATGAGAGCGCTCCAGTGGTGCCTCCGCAGACAGTGGTATCAGCACAACGGAGATCTCAGGGAGTCAGTCAGGATCTCCAGAGAAGCTGCAGAGGATCTGTCTTGGTGGAGCATGGAGGGCAATCTGTCTCAAGGAAAGCCGTTTCATCTTCCTCCATCGGTGGCCACAGTGATAACGGATGCCTCTACCCTAGAGTGGGGTGCTCATCTGGGGGATCTGGAGATCAAGGGTCTTTGGTCCCCAGAGGAAAGATTGTCTCATATCAATCTTCTGGAATTGCGGGCGATACGTTTGGCGCTCAAGGCTTTTCTCCCTTCCCTTCGCGGTCAGTCGGTTCAAGTCCTGATGGACAACACTTCCGCGATGTGGTATGTCAACAAGCAGGGAGGAGTAGGGTCGTACCGTCTCCTCGGGGAGGCGTTACGGCTTTGGTCCTGGGCTCAGGGCTATTGGATTTGCTTGGTGGCAAATCATCTGGCCGGGGTGTTGAACGTGCATGCGGACATTCTCAGTCGGCAGTTCTCTTCCGACCACGAGTGGAGGCTTCATCCGGAGGTAGTTCGTCACATCTTCCGGACGTGGGGGACTCCTCGGGTGGACCTGTTTGCCACTCTCGAACGTGCATTGCCCGCCATTCTGAAGTCTCCAGTTTCCGATGCAGGGGGCTTTGGGGGACACGTTTCAGTTGAGTTGGAGCTCTCAACTCCTTTACGCATTTCCTCCCATACCCTTGATTCCTCGGGTTCTGAGGAAGATACGCCAAGACCGGGCCCAAGACATATTGATCGCCCCAGATTGGCCAAGAAGGGTGTGGTACACAGATCTACTTCACCTCTCATCGCACCCTCCACTCCGTCTCCCTCTCAGGGTAGACCTCCTCTTGCAGTCACGGGGGCAGGTTCTTCACCCCCACCCCCAGAGCCTGCACCTTCATGCCTGGAGTTTGAACGGGGCAACCTGAGTTCTTTCTCCCTCCCTCCTGACGTGGTGGATGTTATCTTATCGGCCAAGCGAGACTCCACTTAGTCCATTTACTCCTACAGGTGGTCAAGATTTGTTAAATGGTGTGGAGATTGATCTATTGATCCCTTAAAGGCTCATCTTTCTGATGTTTTTTGTTTTGCGTTGCATTTGGCCCAGCAGGGTTGTGCTGTGGCTACTGTTAAAGGTTATTTGTCAGCTTTATCAGCATTTCTTTGTTTGCCTGATCAGCCGTCTCTTTTCAAATCTCCGGTGGTTTTAAGGTTTATTAAGGGCCTTACTAATATGTTTCCACCAACTCCCTTCATTATGCCCCAGTGGGACTTAAATCTAGTTTTAACTTTCTTAATGGGTTCCCCATTCGAACCTATGCATAGTTGTCCTTTGAGACTGCTGTCATTCAAACCGGTTTTCCTTGTGGCTATCACCTCAGCTAGGCGGGTGAGTGAGCTTCAGGCTTTGAGTTCTAAGCCTCCTTTTCTGATCATTCATGCTGAAAGGATGGTTCTTAGGACCAGGGCTGCTTTTCTGCCTAAGGTGGTATCTCCCTTCCATCTAGGGCAGTCCATTACCCTCCCTACTTTCCATCCCCCCATACACTTCCAAGGAGGAAGAAAGGCTGCACCGCTTGGATCCTAAGAGGGCGGTTAGTTTTTATTTGGATAGAACGAAGGACTTGCGACAGGACGATTATCTCTTTGTGGGCAACGTTGGACGCATGAAGGGCAAGGCGGTGCACAAGCACACTCTCTCCAGGTGGATTATCTTGTGCATCAAGGTCTGCTACGCTCTGGCTGGTAAGGAGCCTCCTGAAGGCATTAGAGCTCATTCCACCAGGGCTAAATCGTCTACTTCTGCCTTGTCCAGAGGTGTTCCTGTGTTGGACATCTGTAAGGCCGCAACTTGGGCCTCCCTCCACACTTTCGCGAGGCATTACTGCTTAGATTCCGAAGTGAGGAGTGACGGTCAATTTGCACGCTCTGTTTTGCAGGACTTTTTGGTATAGAAGGGTGGATACCCTCCTCCGGGAGTGGGACTGCTGTGGGATTTCCATTCATAAGGTGAGGAATCCACAGGCAGATGTATCCATCAGAAGAACAAGTTACTTAACTTCGGTAACGCTTTTTCTGGTGGATACAGTATCTGCCTTTGGATTCCTCACTGACCCACCCGCCTCCCCGTTGTCCACCCTTTTATACCTTAAAAGAGGTATTCGTTAATATGTTGTTTCATTTTGTCATTGTGTATTGCCTCTGTTTGCCTTTGTGTAGGCTTTTTGGAAATGCTTGCTTTCTTTTGCTTTCCTTTTTCACTTTACACTGTGTGTATTTGTGTGAATACTGTGTACTATGTATGCATTGTCGATATGGTTGGTCCGCCTGTTTCGCCTCGGTGACACGGAAAAAATGGGTGGAACTGACGTCATCACGCCGACACGGCCCTATTATAGGTCCAGTGACGTCACGCGGAGCCACGTGCGGAGCCATAGCATTGTGACGACCTCGTCGGCGTGGAGAGCTAAGAAAAAGTTTCCGCGAAATGTTAGCGCAGGGAATATTCATAAGGTGAGGAATCCACAGGCAGATACTGTATCCACCTGAAAAAGCGTTACGAAAGGTAAGTAACTTGTTATTCAGTCTGGTTACCTTTCTGAGAGCCTTAGCAAGCCATACCAGTCACTCAGCATTCTTTTTGGCTCTGCGTTTCTGGCGTGGAAAGTCGTACAAAGAGACAGACCTCAGCATGCTGGAGTGGTGCCTATCTAAGCATCATGCACATCCCTTTCGGCGAGGCTGACCCAGAGCTGAACAGTGGCACCTACCCGCACGCAGGTGTAATGCTTAAAAATGTCAAGATCCAATCTGACACCTGGGTAATATTCTAAGGTATGGAATGTGTGGCTAGAGTGAGTCTCTACTATTAAGGGGTTGTCGAAGGTAAGTAACTTGTTCATCTAGGGGTGTACTTGGTTCATTTTTTGGTACCAAAACCTAATAAATCTTTGAGGCATATTTTGGACATACCGTTAATGAGCAAGTTGGTAAAATACCACCTCAGAAGTTTATCCCCTGGCTGGGGAAAGGAAGCCTACATGGCAACCATAGGCCTTAAGGATGACTATTAGCGCATGCCAATGAACAACCGGCACAAGAAATCCCTCAGAGTAGTCGTGAACCAGATACCTAATCAATTCAAGGTACTACCTTTTATGATAATTCAAGGTTCTACCTTTTAAGATAAAGGCAGCACCCGAAGCCTTTACGAAATGTCTTGCAGTGGCGGTAGCACCCTTGAGAAGCACTACATGTGCACCCCTACCCTACAGATTAGCTGGTAAAGACGACCTCCCTCCCACAATGCCAAAGGATCATACAGACAGTAATGCAAACTCGGCGTAAACTTGTGTTTTTTGATGAACCTGGGAAAGCATCTCCTGTCCCAGAGAAAGGAACAACATTTCTTTGGAGGAGGCCAAGTAAGAGAGAAACAAGAGGATTCCTGATAACCAAGAAGATCCTAGTATTGACAGAGCAATCTTGCCTATATCAAAAGGTGCAGCATCTGACAGTGGGGACTGTTATGAAACTAATGGCCATGATGGCCACATGCATTTCACTAAATCCCATTGCCAGCCTCCACACGAGGCCAAGAGAGGCTCAAGTGCCAATAATCACAGCCAACTGAAATTTTGGAGGATCTAGTGGTTGTCACAGAGAAGGAGCGGAAGGAAATGGTGTTTGAATACATTTCAATATGCAGACTGTTAAAGCAACCAACTCAGTTTGTAACAAATACTGCAGATGCTTGCCACATGAGCTCATAAGCATAATAAAACCTGCACTTCGGGGATTTATGGAACATGGCGGAGGCAGTGGAACCCCTAAATGTGTTGAAACTCAAAACAGTCTTCCTGCAACTAAAAGACTTCCATGCACAAGCCAGAGGGGAAAAAAGTACAAATACAGACAGACAAACAACCATAATGTTTTGCCTCAACAAAGGGGAGGGACAAGATCACACGTGCTATCCAACCTTAGCCCAGAACATTTGAAATGGGCGTTTCAAAGAAATCTGTCACCAGAGAATGCCTTATCGATTGATTAGTCTGGATATTTTGCAGTTGCTTTCCTTCATTCCCAAGCTGGCTCTTTATATAGTAGGTATACTGTGCAAAGAGTCCAGGTAGCTCTTATAAGTGGACAGCAATTCCAAGGTGCTCTCTTAGTGGGCAGTGATGTCGAACAGCCTTAGGCTTATCAGAGAGGAGTGTTCGATATCTGCAATACACACAGTCAATAAATGATGCACGTGACTCAATAAGGAGATCCACTCCAATTTATAAAAATAACACTTCTCTATATTCAATAAATGGCACCAAGATCATCAAAATCAGGTAAGTATGTTTCGAGATAGAAATAGGTTACGTTTTTGACACTTAGTGCAATTTCTGAAGCAGTAATTTTATCCTATGAAGGAAAGACATATACTGCATACAGGTACTTCAAAAAAACTTACAGGGCCAATATTCAGGCCTTAAGGTGAATATGGGGCTGGGACCAAGGCAGCACTCAGGCAGCTGGGTGCAGAGGTGCTATACAACGTCGGGTGCCTCATGTAAGTCAATGGGGATCAGTCCAGTAGCAAAGTTGCTGCAGGTGGAGACTGGGAGGCCATTCGAGCTGAACCAACAAGATGGCTCAGGTCTCGCGATGCTCAGGGACGTAGGTACACCTTTGGTCCTCTTCTCCTCTGGCCGAGGCAGGCAGGGGCAGAAATGTTCTAAGGCGTTTGTTTCTTGTCACCAGAGTTACACGCAGTAGAGGGGGCCTGCGCAGAGCGGCTGCAGGGGACGTCAGGCAGTCGACAGTTGGCAAAGCGAAGGTGGGCTTCGGCTCTGGAGGTCTGGGGACTATGCTGGAACAGTTGGCCATCTTAAGCTCTGCCTAGGGGGCACAGGTGCAGTGGTGCTTTTCGGTGTTGGGTTTTTGGCGGTCGGGAGTCCTCGCAGATCTTCCGATGTGCCTGAAGGATGCAGGGGGAGCAGCTCTGCTACTTCACTGGAGATCTTGGGTCTAGAGTGAAGGCTGGAAGTCCTCCTAGGCTTTTGATGGCGCAGGCAGCTACAGGACTAGTCTTCTTTGGAGAAATTGTCGAGGACAGCAGACAGGCTAGCTGGGTTGACACCACGTCAGTTGCTGGTCTTCTGTTCTTGCTTCTTGCAACTCTTCAGCGTCCATCTTCTTCTTTCAGGTCAGCAGGATCTGATTTCCTGGTGCCCAAGGCTCCCCTAAATGTTAGAATTAGGGGAGTGCAGGGTAGTAGCCAATGGGCTCCTTACCCCTGGGGTCACATTGTGCCCCCTATACGACCACTTCCTGTGGGAAGTGGGCATAACCCTGTCCTTGAGTTCCAAATTCTGCCATCACCAAGATGACAGACATTGTAAATTTTCATATCCACATCAGGTAGCCCACCTTGGGGGTGGAACTAGCATGAGGGTGGACATGCCTTTCTGCCTACTAATTTTCCTGCCTTTCCAAGTGCCAAATGGTCCCTAGTCAGGGGGTTTGCCGTTCCCTCACCTCTAAGGAAAGCCAGATTTGCATACCAAAGGCGTTGGGCACTTTGAAGCTTCCTGCCTTTTAATTTAATATTCCTTCTGTTTGAGGGAGTGTAAAAACCCCCTCTCCAGGGTAGGCTTTGTTCCTGACCTCCCGAAATCATAGGCTCTCATCCCTGGGGGTCAGAAACCTGTCTGTGATGGCAGACTGATCTACACAGTCAGCCAGTGCACTTGTATTTGGGAGGTTTTCAAGGGGGACCTCTAAGGTGCCCTCTGGGTGCATGTATTAGTAAATCTATCACTGAAATCACTGTGGGTTTATTAATTCAAAATGTTTGACGCAAACATCTTTAGTTTCAGTGAAGCCATCGTGTAGCTGTGGAACTCGTTTTTGACCAGTACCCAGCACATGTCCTTAAAATGGATTCCCTGGTCACTTGTACTGGCAATAATTAGGCTGACCAGCACAAGTGCATATCTGCTCATGCAGATATGTCCAAACATGTAGTCTGAGTGCAGCTTGGTTCCCCAGAAGAAAAGTTACCACTTCTGGAGGAATTCCCTTGTGACCATGATACTGCCATGAGGATTAGTACCCTCTTTCTCTTTGCTTTTTGCACGTTAATGCATCTGATCTTCCCGCGCTCCTCCTAACCCCCATTCTCTGCTTTCAGCAGTCCTTTTGCCAGATACTGGCACATTTTGTAGGTATACCCCGCCAAACATTTAACGTAAGACGGGTGACAACCATAACTCCTGTATTTCTTTAAATTTTATTTTAATTCTTTGGCACATTGCCTGAGGCTATGTGGCCCACCTATCCATTCCTTTGCATTGGCTTTTGCATGTCTTTGGACACTGAAAACACAGGGCACTCCCAATTTAATAACCAGTCCCAAGGTGTACTGTGTACTACTTGTTGTATCTAACCTGCACTACTTTGTGATTGGCCTCATACATGCCTAGGCTTCCGTTGCACGCGTGGACCGTTACCGGTCCGACAGAACAGCGGAGCCCTAAGATGTCAGAGAACCCACACCCATAGCGCTCGAACCCGCGAACCCACGAGTGCAGCAAGGAGCCTCTGTAGCTTCCAGTGGCTTCCAGTGGCGGCCGAGTATCTTGTAATTGTGTTTTTGGATACCAATAGTACATTTGTAACGAGGAGCCGTGGGAAAAGCCAGGAGATCACCATTCTTCACCCAGCAGCAGGCATAGCGAGCGGAAGCCACATACCGGAATCACCCGACAGGAGGGGAGTTTGGAACCGGCGTTGCTCCCGGCGGAGTGTGAAGGTCTTTGCTGTTTGGGACTCGTCGTGCTGGTGTATTGTGGTTTTTCCGGGCTCACGACGCTGAACGTTTTCCCTGGGCACGTTGGGGTGTTCTCGCTCTCCCCCCGCCGCTGCGCTTCGATTGTAGCGTGGCCGCCGAGTGGGGGTGTGCTCTGGGGGCTCACAAGAACTGTAAGAACTACAGGCTCCAGCAGGTGTAGCGGGTGGAAGCCTCATACCGGAGTTATCCGACAGGAGGGGGACTTAAAACCGGCGTTACTCCCCGCGGAGAGGTCTCGGGCGAGGTGTGGCTCTCCTAGGCCCTCAGAGGCCCTCAAAGGCCGGAGGAGGCTAGAGGAGGCTGGGCTGGGCCAGGGTCACCCCTTGACATGTTGAATTTCGGAGAGGACTCTCGGCCAACACCCCAGTAAGCAGACACTGTACTAGCATTGTATATGACTTACCGACAACTATGTCTGATTAACGTATGTCTGCTAAACCTATTGGTGTTATTCCTAGAGGCCAGAGTGGTTGATTTCGTCCCCTACTGTGTATGTACGCATTATGACTCCCCCTAAAGAAAAATCTTCATTGCTAGGGGGGGGGGGAAATAGAGGAACGCTAGGAACGCTAGACAATTATGTCATTAGGACTACCACAGGTATTGATAGGGACATTGCTCTTGCGGAGCGACGGGCCGAGAGACGCCGTTCAGTTGAACTTATAAAGAACAGGCGTTCTTCTCTGGGCCCGTTAGACTTAGCTATTTCACCGCTTGTCAGTACGTACACAAGTATACCACCCGACGCTGAGGAATTTGAGGTATCTCTTAATGACAGCATCCCATTGCTCTTGCAGGATGGATAATTTCTACCAGATGGAAGCAATGATTTGAATTTAATCGATTCTGAGTCTTTTTGTAATTCAATACCAGAGGTAGAAGTCCTGGTAGATACCCTGTTCCGAACTCTAGAGACTGCTCAAAAATCTAATAAATCTCTAAAAATTTCCAGACCCCAAGGTCCACCACAAAAAAAAGGAGACGTCAAGGATCCCCCCCCAAAAAAAAGGAAGAAAGAGGGGGAGTGGACTACTGAAAAATAAGATCATTCAAATTGATTGTGGTAACTCTAAGAGCCCTTCACCCAATGCACCCTTAATATCTGCCACAGCTATCCCACCACACCTCCCATTAAAAGAAACATCTTGTGCTGATTTAATGGGAGGCATTGAACAATTAATCCGATCCCTCATATTGCCACTAATAGAGAGATTAATAAGATTAGCTCAACAGCTAGGGAACGTAGAGCAGACAATCGGGGAAATTAAGGGGGTAATTAAGGATGTGCTAAAGCTTCCAAGAGAGTCTACAACTATAGAACCATCCTTAAACAATACTCCTCAAAAGGAAGTAAAAACCACTAATCCGGATAAATCGAAACCCTTGAAATCAATGTCCCCTAAAACAACACGGCAAAATGCTGGAATTAGTGATAAAGTCCCTGCGGTAGGCGTAATACCCAATAACCCAGAAAATACGCAAAAACTAAGTGGCCGTGATCACCCCGACAGGGTTATTGTCCCTAAAGGAAACAATGTAGAACTGCCTCCGGAAGCAGTTCCGTTTGTGGTAGTTCTCACTGGAGTGCCCGCTTTAGAGGATAATAAGAGAGAAGATCAATACCAGCTTAAAAATAAAGTTATATTTTGGCTTAGGCAAAATAGACCACTTCCTCCAAATATTAATGTTGAGATATTACACATTAGGCGTCTTCCTTGGTTGGGACATAGAATAAAGGACATATCCGGGGATATCATCATTATTAATTTTAGAGATGTTAGAGCAGTTAGATACATCTTAAATTGGTTCCCCCAAAATGGTGGTAATGTAATCACTCCACGTGAATTGCCCTGTTTTTACCCTAGAGCCACATCGGCTCCTGTAACTAATTTCAGGCCCTTATTTCAGTGCCCGGATGATTGCTTTAGGCCCCCCTTTCAACATCAGGACGATGTCAACAGGCCTCTTTTTCAACAACAGAATGATTGATTTAGACCCCCCTCTCATTATCAGGATGAATGCTCTGGGCCCCCTTCCCAACATCATGATGATGGCATTTGGCCCTTATTCCAACAACAGAACGATCATTTTAGACCCCCATTTAAATATCAGGATGATCGTTCTAGGCACTTGTTCCAACGCCAGGATGATTGCATCAG
Source organism: Triturus cristatus (assembly GCF_964204655.1). Taxonomy (NCBI): domain Eukaryota; kingdom Metazoa; phylum Chordata; class Amphibia; order Caudata; family Salamandridae; genus Triturus; species Triturus cristatus. The sequence continues at coordinate 1,184,322,647 of NC_140591.1, forward strand.
GCCCCAATTTCAACAACAAAATGACCTTTTTAGGTCCCCATTTTTAAATCAGGATGATAGGTTACCATACCCACAACTAAGTCAGCCCTGGGAATATCCTAGGAAGAGACATTTATGTCACCCACTTCGAACACAAAGAGGAAATCTGGGATACACACCTTCTTTGGTAGGAACAAATCGGTTTATAGCCCTTTCCGGTTTAAATGAGTGTGACTGACTGGGCGGTGGAAAAGATAAAGTCACATTGATACTCATGGATACTTCTCAAGGGGGGGGAAGTCTGCTGTACTACATATCCCTCAAGATCATATAATCCATGGGGAAAGTGTAACAGGGAAAATGCACAAGAAAATAAATCCCAACGTACAGGAACTTGAACTCATTAAAAAATCTTTCACGAGAACCCTTCTGGGTTGCTAGTCAATATTGGGGGTTGATGGGAAACTGACCTAATGTTGCCTGGTAACAGAGGATCAAAGCATGAGCAAGAAGATGTTGGCCTGGTCCTCATGCCGGATTTGCTTGGGGTGAACACCGACAAGGAGAAATTGTTGCCAAAACAGAATAAACTCAGGGAGCAGGGTGGTCTAGTGAGGATTGTCTCCTGGAATTCATGTGGGTTAGAGAGCAAAGTGCTCGATACTATCTGGGGAGATTTTGTCCAAAACATTGACATCCTATGTGTACAAGAAACCTGGCTTATTAATGAGATACATCTTCCTGGTTTTAAAACGTTTCATACCCCAGCAGTTTGTTCCCTGTCTGGAAGACATAAAGGAGGGATTTGTATTTAGGTCTCTAATCTGCTAAAAGTTGTTAAAATCGTAAGAAGAAGTAATACACATTACTAACAGATGGTCTCAGTTATCTTAAACCAGTGGGTCGAGCTATTAATAGTTAACTTCTATAACAACATAAAAAATGGGGTTTTTGCAGAGGTTCTAGGTAGCCTGCAAGGGGAATTAAATGCTCAGAATTTGTTGAGGGGGAAAACAAAATGTTGGTATGGGTAGGGGATTTTAACTTGAATATTTGTGACCAAGAAAGCTGTGGATTTCAGGAATATGGCAGGGGGGAAAATGTGAGCAGGTGTCACTTTACGCATTCAGTAAAAGGAGAGGTACTAAATAATATTATGGCCAATTTGGACCTTGGCTTTGCAAACCTAATGTGTACACCTAAGGTGGAATTTAGTGCCACATTTCTAGCTAGAGGGTGTCACTCCGTTATTGATTTTGTGATTGTGTCAAATAGTTTCTCACATTGCGTAGAAAACTTTGTGATTCCAGCAATTGGCCTAAGTGACCACCTCCCTCTTAGCATGACCATAACCACAGGAGAGCTAAGTAGTATTACTACTGTGGAGTCACTTACTTGGACACAAAATATCGCCATAGCTCGCTATAATGGGATGACAGTTAAGTGGAGCGCCGTAGACTCGGTCAATAAATTTAAAGAAATAATAACTCTGGCTCTAACAGATATATTGTCATGTTTGGATGAGAGTACCTCAGAAGAACAAACCTTGGAGGCCTTTGGTAGAATTACTAGGGTGATCCAGGATAATCTAACCAGGGTACAGAGGAACAAACTTAATAAAGGGGTGGGTTGGTTTGATTCCAGATGTACCAAGGCGTATACTGCCCTTAAGGCTGCCTTGAGCTTTAAACCAAGGGACCTCAAGGTAATTAGATACTGTAGGAAGCCGTATACCCAGGCAAGGTGCCTGCGGAAAAAGGAAATCAAAGACGCAGCATGGCAGAACTTCCTGACTGCCTCACAGAGCAGAGACGCCAGGGCCTTCTGGGAGGCAGTCAACGCACCCTTTTTTACCAAGAAGGCAGAAAGGTTGGACATCGCTATTGATGAAAAAACTTGGATTGATTTCTTCTCAAAGGTATATAAAAATGTCGAGGGGTCTCCCATGAAAGAGGACAAATTGATAGGGTGTTCATTGAGAGGGAGTGATTTTCACCCCATTACCATGGGGATTACCCTACAGGAAGTAGAGCTGGCACTACAAGCTAGTAAAAGTAATAAAGCCCCGGGACCGGATGGGATCCCTAATGATATCTATAAATTAAATATAGATTTGTGGGCCCCACTTTGTACCCGGGTCCTACAGGCTTGTTGTGCCATAGGATTTATTGGTACCTGGTCGGAATCGGTCATAATACCGATATACAAAAAGGGGGACAGGGACTGCCCATCTAATTATAGACCTATTTCTTTATTAGACTCCCTCATGAAAACGGCGGGGAGGGTGGTCTTAAATAAATTGCAACCGTGGGCCGAGGAACATGATATTGTGAGCCCTGTACAGTATGGCTTTCGTGAAGGGATGGGCACGGTAGAGCAGGTCTTAAATTTTGTTTTGTTACAAGCCAAATACACTCAGGCTAAGGAAGGACAATTATACGCTATTTTTGTTGACCTCTCTGCCGCCTTTGATTGCGTGATACATGCCAAGATGTGGCAAATTCTTGAGGAAATGGAAGTCGATCCTGCCATTGTACTCTTTCTAAGGCAACTTTATTCAGGGGCAACGGCCAAAGTTAGATTTGGGTTAAGAGGGGAGTGCACTGGGCCCGAGAGGGGAGTGCACTGGGCCCTTCAGGATAGAAAAAGGGGTTAGACAAGGGTGTGTATTGGCCCCCTTTCTTTTTACCCTTTATACGAATAAACTTGAGGAGGAACTGCGCGCTTGTAAAATAGACTCCCCAAAGTACGATAACAAGTCAATTGTATCGCTTCTGTATGCGGACGACGCGGTACTAATGGCGAGAACGAAGGTCGGAGCAAAGAAAGCCCTTACAAAATATCTTGAATTTATGGAAGAAAGGGGCCTTATGATAAATGCTAAAAAATCATATGTGATGCAGTGTGGTAAGGCTCGTCCAAGCTTTAAAAATTTTAGAGCGTCGGGGCTTGTAATTGAGCATACTAAAACTTTTCCATACCTCGGGGTTATAATAGAGGGTTCCGGCTCCTGGGGGCCTGAGGTCAAGAATAGGACCCTATCTTTTAAACGCACCATAGGCGCATTAAAGAACTTTGCCGCTAAGCTTGGCAAAAGACCCCCTGAGGTCATGCTAAAGATTTATAAATCTAAATGCAGAAGTGTAGCGTTATATGGGGCAGGGATCTCGGGGTACCAGGATACATCGGCGATACAAGTTGAAGAAAATAACTTTTTCAGATACTCTACCGAAAGGTACCTCAGTCTTTAATTGCCATCAGGAACTGGGGATGGATTATATATCCGACCTGATTAAACTGCAACCTGTCCTACTCTGGCGCAGAGTATGGGTCTCAGTGGCCCTTGGCTTAAATCAGGAAATAATAAAAGATGTCATGGGCCTAGATAACGCCAAGAGTATACCCTGGCTTGAGTATATCAGGAAAATATTTACTGATATCCAAAGGCCGGAGTTTTTCAGCATCCCAGCTTCAATTTTGAATGTCTCAAAACCAGAATTAAAGAGGCTATGTATGGCCCATTTTGAACTTCTCAGGTGTGTAGGAGAAATAACAAAGAAAACAGTGAGTGAACATCAATTGTCACTGACCACCTACACAATCCAGCCATATCTAACCATGTGTAACCTGGGCTTCGACCGATTCATTTTGACAAGATTTAGGTTTAACCTATTTCATTGGTTAGTTACATATCCAACCAAAAATGACTGGTCTAGAGCCCTGGCTCCTTGCCCTTGTGATAGTATTTCTGCACAATCCACCTTCCATGTAGTACTGTTCTGTAAATTATATGGCAGTGAGCGTAATAGGTGGATCAAACAGTACTTGAAGCAAGGTGCTTGTCGTCAATGCCGTCCTGCGTTCCTTAGTCTGCAGCAATTGGGAAATGCTACCTGTACTATGGTTATGTCCGGTTTTTTTAAAAGTGTTCGTAGAAAACGGAACTTGGAGATTAGCGAACTCGTCTGAATTGATTTAATACTGTTTTAACTAAATGTTATTTATTGTAATGATTTGTATTGATATGTATATATATGAATTGTCGCTTTTATGATTTTATGTAACAAAAATCGAATAAAGCTAATCTACTACTACAACAACACATTTATGGTCCTCACAGATATTGAGGCAAAAAGAAATACAACAGAGGTAACACTGCATTACTTATCTGAAAGAGACTATTAGTTATCGATTCCTTACCTTAGAATTACCCACAGGCGTCAGACTGGATCCGGAGAATTTTTTCTCAGCAGTACCCCTGCATGTCGGTAAGTGGCGTCGGTTGACTCCGCGTTCATCGTTGGCGTCGTGATCGGCAGAATGACCGAACGGTATCATATTAGACGCCGCGCCTGCGCGCTGACGTCAGTTCTTTCTTTTTTTTCCGTGCCAGCCAGCCAGCGCAGATCCTGAGAGAGCGTGCCCCTTAATCACTTTTTGACGAACTCCTTTTTGACTTTTGTCGACATCTTTTCGAGTCTTCTGACTCCTGGTGTGTGAGGGATTTCCCGTCCTCGGACCGGCTTCATGCCTTGTGACTCCGGTCACAAGTTGATGTCAGTCATGGATCCGCACCTCGTGTGCCTCTGGTGCCTGGAGCATGACCACGACCCGAAGTCATGCTCCGACTATCGGGCCATGAACCCGAAGTCTTAGCGGGAGCGGTCCTGAAAGCTTCTGGAGGCCCAGCAGTCGGCTCCGCGCCGCTCGAGGTCCCGGTCGACAGTGAGGTCACTGGACCGGCCGCGGAGCCATCACCACTCTTCAGCCAAGTCTTCATCATCGGGTAAGTCGAAAGCACAAAAAGAAGTTGAAGAAGCATCGTCGCCCTTCACCTTCTCCCCGTCTGTCGGCCGATGCGACGCGGGACCCAGAGCGTCGTCTCTCTCCTGCTCTGCCTTCGGAGCCTGCTCCTGCGACGGCTCAGCGCTTCCCTCCCTTTCCGGTCGCTGGAGCGTCACCTGCCCAGATTAGAGCTTTTTATGAAGCACTTCACGGCATCTTTGGGCAGCCCGTCTCTGCTGGCGCGCCTTTGGGCCCCACGGCCTCAGTTGGGGGCCCTGGGCCTTCCAGGCCGGCGGCTTCGGCGCAAGAGGGCCCCCGAGGATCCAGGCCTGGATCAGGATCGATGCCGGTCGACCTCATGGTACCTTCCCCGGCACTGATCCCAGTGACGACGCCTGCTGTGCCCCCGGCCGGCATCGACCACAGCCTCACCCCCGACATGGACACGGAGCCAGACCGGTGTCGATCGACGTAGGTACCGGTCACCGACTGGTACTTTTGTACCACTGTTCTTTCCTGGGGTTCCTTTTCGCCCTGAGTGGCAGCCAGAGGAAGGTGAGGAGGACTGGGAGGAGTCTGTTGACCCTCTGGCAGACCAGCTGGAAGAGCCAGACTAGAGAGAGGGGTTGGGTGAAGCCAGTGGCCTGGATACTTCCCGGGATCTTGGTATGCTTTCTCCCCCTACCGTGGCTACATAGGAGAAAGCCTCCTACGCTGTGGTGTTGCGTAGGGCGGCTGAGGCCTTGAGCTTCCTATGGTGGCAGTCAGGACTAACCTCCTGACTGAGGTGCTTCAGCCGGCAGCAGCCTCTTCAGAGCCCCTGCTGCCTTTCAGTGAAGCCCTCACTGACCTCTTTGGTCCAAGCCCAGCACAGGGGCCCCTGTGGACAGGATGATTGCCCGACGCCACCGCCCAGCTCTGGGCGACCCACTTTTCCTCTCCCAACACCCTACCCCAGAGAGCTTGGTGGTCCAAGCCTCATCCTCAAAAGGTAGTGCATTCCCTACAGCTCCTCAAGATAGGGAATCCAAGAAGCTGGACCATCTTGGGAAGAAGATGTTTTCTTCCGCCAGCTTAGGACTGCGGTCAGTGAACACTGCACGTCTCTTGGGGCGTTATACACACACGGTGTGGGATACGGTTGCGCAGGTGCTGCCACAGTGCCTGGAGGAGGCCTGGGCCGTGCTCACACGAGCTGTTGCTGAGGGGCGAGAAGAAGCAAAGTTCACTATTCGGTGTGGGTTGGATACCGCCGACTTGCTGGGCAGAACGGTTTCCACGTCCGTAGCCCTGAGGTGCAACACCTGGCTGAGGACCTCTGGCTTCTCTGGGGATGTCCAATCTACCCTATTGGACATGGCCTTTGAAGGCCGTCGCCTGTTTGGTGAACAGGCGGACAACGCACTGGAGCGCTTCAAGGGCTCTAGGGCTACGGCCAGATCCTTGGGCCTCGCAGTCGCTTCTCATCCCATGCTGTCTGCCTTTTGCCCCATTTGTGGCTACGTGCAGAAGTCGCACCTGATTCCCTCCCAGAAGCTCCTTTTCATCGGAGCGGTTCTGGACACGGCGCAGTTTCGGGTCTATCCTCCCGAGCAGCGAGTCTGGGATATTCGGGCTATGATACCGATGTTTCAGCCTCTATCCCGGATTTTGGTGAGAATGACTCTGAGGCTTCTGAACCTTATTGCCTCCTGCATCCTGCTGGTGGATTATGCCAGGTGGCATATGCGGACTCTGCAGTGGGACGTGAAGTTCCAGTGGGCGCAGCCTCATGGAAATCTTTCTGATTGTGCCAGATCTCGGAGGGCACTCCACCCCAATTGCAGTGGTGGCTAACGGACCAGGATTGGGTCAACTGTAGATCCTTCTCCCTTCCCCAAAGTCCACAATGGTGGCAGATGCGTCACTCCTGGGATGGGGTGGCCACATGAAAGAGGCGGAGATCAGAGGCCTCTGGTCTCCGGCAGAGTCTGGGTTCCACATCAGACTTCTGGACCTCCCGGCGATTCGTCTTGCACTGAAGGCATTCCCTCCTTCTGTCAAAGGAAGAGTAGTGCAGGTGTTCACGGACAACACCACTGCCATATGGTACTGCAACAAACGGGGTGGGGTGGGGTCATGGACCCTATGTCAAGGGGTTCTCTGCCTTTGGCTGTGGATGGAACATCAGGGCATGTCCCTGGTGGTTCAACACCTGGCAGGTTCCCTGAATGCCAGGGCGGACGAACTCGGCCCTGGCGTCTTCACTCTGAGGTGGTGCAAGGTCTCTTTCAGCAGTGTTTAGAACCTTGGTTAAATCTGTTTGCCACCAAAGAGAATGCGCAATGTCGGCAGTTCTGCACGTTGGCATTTCCAAGGCGGCACTCGCTCTGCGACGCTTTTCGTCGGAAGTGGAATTGCGGTCTTCTATACGCCTTTTCACCTATACCACTTCTGTCTTGAGTGCTGATAAGATCAAGCGTGACCGGGCCCAAGTCATTTTTGTGTTTCCGGACTGGGCACAGCGAGTCCGGTATCCCGATCTCTTGAACATTGCCATCCATCCATCCTCCGATCAGACTGTCTCTTCGGGAGGATCTTCTGTTGCAGCAGCAGGGGACGGTCCTCCACCCGAACCTATCCAGCCTCCACCTTCTTGCGTGGAGATTGAGTGGCGACAGTTGACAGCTTTCGACTTTTCTCTCGAAGTCTGTAATGATATCTTTGCAGCCAGGCGTCCCTCCTCCAAAACGGTATACGCCTGCAGATGGAACAAATTTGTGGCATGGTGCACAGCAAAGGCTGTGGATCCCCTTTCTGCCCTCCTTCTGAGGTTCTCCTTTTTCCTCCTATTCCTTTCGTAATGCCCCAGTGGGACTTGAATCTTGTCTTAACTTACATTATGTGCGCTCCTTTCGAGCCACTGCATAATTGTCCTCACAGACTTTTGACTTTAAAAACTGCTTTTCTGGTTGCCATCACCTCTGCTCGCAGGGTGAGTGAGCTCTGGCTATTTCTTCGAAACCTCCTTTCTTTGCTGTCCATTCGGACAAGGTTGTCCTTCGAACTAGGCCTTCTTTTCCACCCAAAGTGGTTACCTCTTTCCACATAGGACAGACCATCACATTGCCCACCTTGTTCCTGCGCCAACATCCTTCCAAGGAGGAGGAAAGACTCTATTGTTTGGATCTGAAACTTGCATTATCGTTTTATCTGGATTGCACAAAACCATTCCGGGTGGACGATCAACTCTGTGTTGGCTATGTGGGCGCCAGGAAAGATCGGCCTGTGCAAAAACGGACCCTCTCTCGATAGGTTGTCCTTTGCATTAAGATCTGTTATTCCTTGGCGAAGAAGGAACCTCCGTTAGGACTGCACGCCCATTCCACCAGGGCGACAGCAGCCACTACTGCTTTTGGACGTCGAGTCCCCTTCAGTGACATCTTCCAGGCAGCTACGTGGGCATCACTGCACACGTTCACTAAACATTATTACCTGGATATTCAAGTCCGAAGAGAGAGCTTTTTTGGCCGTTCGGTTCTCTAGTACTTTTTGGTGTGAACATAGTTTGCAGACCCACCTCCAGTGTTGGTATTGCTGGAGTATCTGTTCTAAGGTAAGGAATCTATAACTAATAGTCTCTTTTAGATGAGCAAGTTACTTACCTTCTGTAACAATGTATCTGTAGGAGACCTATTTTAGTTATAGATTCCTTACCGCTCCACCCATCCATGGCTCTGCACTTATGGCATGGAATGTCGTGTAAAGAACTGACGTCAGCGTGCAGGGGTGGCGTCTAAGTAGATACCGCAACGTCATTCCGGCGATCACGACACCAACGATGAACGCGTAGTCGACCGACGCCACCTACCGACGCACAGGGGTACTGCTGAGAAAAAATTCTCCGTAACCAGTCTGACGCCTGGGGGTAATTCTAAGGTAAGGAATCTATAACTAATATATGTCTTTTACAGATATATTGTTACCAAAGGTAAGTAACTTGTTCTTTAGGGCCCCTTTGAAGGATATCTGCAAAGCAATGAAAAGTGCTATCTTGCAAATTTGTTTTACACAGGACTGTCTAGATGTGGATGCTAGGTATTGCTGCTGTGCCCTAGATTATGTTAACAATTAAAGATGTCTTTGCATTTCTTTCTGATTTAGACTTTCAGTTCTAAGGAAGTGCTCAGAGTTCAGAGCTTAGGAAAGAATTAAGGATGTATTCATTAATGAATTTGTAACATCCTTTATGCTAATAATGTTTCTGATGGATTCTCTCACCTTGGGACTGAGTCCTCTTCGTCCACCATTCTCTCAAAAGACTTTTAAAGGTTCTTTGTCAGAAGGAGACTATAGGGACTGGTTGCAAAAGCACGAGTTATGCCATAAGTGCATGGAGGTTACATCATTCCATGGGTTGTGAGGAATAGCTCAGGTGAGCATGTAGGTGCCACTGGTTGCATAGTTTGTGTTTAAAAAAAAAAAAAAAAAGTTATCAGAGTCCATTCTCACACCAGGAGATAATTCAACAATATTGAGAATCTGAGAAATTAACAGTGTCTCTCAAGCATTTTTTATGGAAATGTAGCGAATATGATTTATTTGTGTATGGCCCTAAGAACTGTTATATTTTAGGACACTGCAGCAAGGTACAAATAGTGTGTTCGCAATGGTGTTTGCCACATGAAAGGCTATCACGAAGGAAACAGGAAGCTTGTGCTGTAGAATATTTGCTGCGCAACTCAGTTACTTACCTTTCTGTTTATATTTCTTTCCAGCTTCCCGTGGTGTCATTTAATGTGAATAATTTGCCTTTCACTGAGCCCATGTTGGATGTCTGGTCGCAGCTGGTAAACTTAGCAGGAAGCAAACTTGAAAAGCACAAAATGAAGAAATTCTCCAATCAGGGTCTCACAGGTAAAATGAGATTTAAACTTTTTGTCTTAAAAGTTATCAGATGTTATTTTGAGGTGATTATTAAACGACTGGATATATTTACTTAAATGAATGTCTGGATCACAACAATCTCTGTACTGTTTCCTGGTTTTTTGTTTTGTGGGTTGTGTTAAGTGTTGAATAGGTTGCAAGCTTGTGTACTCATTGTAACTTATGGATGCGTTATTGTATCTCATTTATTCAATGTGTCTACAGACCAAGTTGACTTGGATCTCCTAAGGTGCCAACAGTTGAAACTGTACATTTTGAAAGCCGGTCGCGCTCTTCTATCTCACCAGGATAAATTGAGGGAGATCTTATCTCAGCCAGCCATCCCAGAGGCCGGGGCAAACACCACAGGTTTGTCTGGTGTTACTTATTTTTGATATCTATTCATTTAAAAAAGTATTTTCAATCACATTTAAGATTTTAAAATGATTGAGTACATAGCTAATTTAAATACATATTTCTGCTCATCTTAATGCATAGTATGGGGTCTCGGGCTTTATGGTAAATTAGCGTGCAACATTAACGATTGTCTAGGTTAAGATTTGTTTTCAGGAAAAATAATTTCACCAGCTGGATATTCAGCCCAGGCAGCTGATGGGTTGCCGTTATCCGTGCCTTAACTGGGAATTATATTTTTGTTCTAGTTTAAAAAAAAAAAAAAAAATGTTTTACAAAATATATTGTAGGGATAAAATGACAATGGGAACAAGTAATCAGTCACGTTTTACTGCATTTCTGCAGTTTCCAGTCATATTGGCAATCTGATTGCAATATTATTTGTGAGGTGCATTTTACTTTAAATCCCAAAAGGTTGATGATATATCTTGTCTATAGCCTTCATCTAGGGCTTTGCAGCACCCACACTTATAGAACTGTATAATTGTCTAATTCTCCCTGCAGCACCACCATTGCTTCACAACTGCAATCCCACCGTTTGCTCCTGTCAGTGTAGATACTTTTTTATTGCTTGCTTTGCGTCGCGTTGTGGGTGCAGTTAGTTGGACATGTACATAAGTTAAAGCTCAATTATAGTGTAAGGAGTATCTTTTCAATACGAGAAATTGTTTTCCGTTTGGCTTATAATTATATTTCCATCTGCTAAACAATGCGGGTAGACTTTTGGCAGAGTTACCTTCCATGCTCAGCAAAGCAGTCTGTCAGAGCCTGAGGTCTTAGTGTAGAAGCAGAGACGTCCGTGCCCTTAAGTCGTAAACTAAGTTGTGGGGATGTGCACCACACAGAGATAAGCATACTCCCCTTTCCAACCTTATCCTTAGTGTTCCTTATGCATTGCACAACTCTTTTCCTATTCCTTCGAGTGGAAGTTAAATACTTACAGCAGGCTATGATTGAGAGCTGCAGGAGAGGGGTCACCAAATAACAAGGTGTTTTAGTCAGGTTTTACTGGAGGGGAGAGTTAATAGTAAACCAGGAGAGAGTGGACAAGGATTTGGTGAAGGGGAAAATTACATTGGACTGGACAGGAGAAAGAAACAGGAAGCAGCAAGTAGGAGGGAGGAAAGAGAAAGTTTAAAGAGCATATTGAGAATTGGATAGTAATGATCTAGAAGACCATGTGCATTGGGGACTAGAGTGTTGAAAGAGCGAAATTCATTGAATGGTGGAAAAAACTAAGAATGGCTACTGGGTAGATTGGTCATGAAAGATGCAAGCAGTGCCAAAGGCTTGTGGAGGAGATATATTAGAAGATCTGTGAGAGCATTGATGTGAGTTTTGAAACAAGATTGTACAGAAAGCCACAAGATCTGTAAGTAGAGGACTTGAGGGCCAGAACCATGGACTCATTGGAAGGAGACCATTGGTGGCACCCCCCTTAAGTGAGTTGACTGGTGACGACATCAAAGCCAGTAAGCTGTGAGCAGTTTTGTAGCTTAATCACATTGTCAGGTGAACATTCTTGGCCAGCACATACTTGCGACATAGAATTCAGGGGTATGAATCCCATGCCCACTCGTCTGCAGACATTCTCCTCTGAATTTTTAAAGAACTGCCTTTTACTTGATGTTCAGTGTCCGTCTTGTGTAATTTTCCTTTGTTGTTAATTATTTATATCTTTTTGATATTTCCTCAAGCCGCAAGTGACATTCAAGCACTATATATATTTTCTAAAGTAACTGGAGCATCTCAACCACAAACTCATGTACAAGAAATGTTTGTGGTGTGTCGTATCCTGTTGCAAACTGATTGCAAAACCAATTAATGGACGACTCAGTAAAAACAACACCTTATTTTTTAATGTATTTTTCTCAGAAGAGTCTGCAGCAGCTTCCCCAGACATTGGAGATATGTCCCCAGAAGGACCTCAGCCCCCAATGATTCTTTTGCAGCAGCTGCTAATCGCTGGCACCCAGCCTTCACCTGTGAAGGCTATATTTGACAGACAAGAGCTTGAGGTAATGTTATAGTTGTTTCAGTGTAAATTTCTACCACGCATTTAATTGTGTTCTAAGGTTTTGAGCACTATTTTAACCTACTCAATATAAAGAAAATAAAAAAATAAATAAAATTGAAATGGTCATTTTGTGACCCTTCTTCAAAAAGCTTTAGCATTCTGTGTTTTGTTATAGCTTTTATGCCTTGTGTAAAAGATGAATTCTTGTTTTTTCTAAAGTAACCGTTTCACAGGAGTATGAGAAAAACACCATCACATTTTACCCTTAAAGCAAATGGACTGTTAATGGATACATGGAGATTCACATAGACCATAATTAACCTGCAGGCAGGCACACAAAATGTTTAAAAATGATGTTCCGAAATAGAAAGATAAAACATCTTGCATGCCCACCACTGTGGTCCCTGGCATGAATAATCAAATGTCTCCAAAGCATTGCAGAGACACTTAGACAATCTCCCCAACCCCTCAAAAGCATGAACATTTCATAATAACTCTAGACTTTAATACATTATAGATAAATAAAAAAGTGATGGATGGAATGCTTGAATTAATCTCAGCCACAGGTAATTACACTGGACCACAATCTTTTTGTCATGGTGCTTGCCATAATGGAGACAGTTTGGCCCAAGAGGTACAGCTTCAGTCTGACACAGTCAGCATTAAACAATAATTTCTCTTAGTTATTTTGCTCTTCCTTGAATGTTTTCTAATTTACATTTTGTGACTACTGGGTTCCTGGGGAACAAGGGCAGTCAGTGGTTACTGGACATCGATTGCGTAAGTTGGAGTTGTTCATCGCTGGTGTCCTGGGGCCACAGTATTAATGGACCCCAAACTGGATAAGCAAGTACTCCTCTACAACACTTGACTCTCTCAGGGTAGCAAGTCAGAGCAGTCCTAGGCTTTCTCAAGGAGGTGTGAGGTGGGTTAGATATTTAGAATATAGTTTACACCGCAGTACCAGCTAGTAAGATCAATGTCCAGTCACTTTACTTTATAAAAGGAAAATACTTTAATACTCACAAGATAAATATACTACACATGAAACTAGGATATATAGTAAAACCCAAAGCCTCAACAACCCTCTGGGACAGAATTCGGACCCCAAATACTAATATAGCTCCTAGACACTAAGCCCTAGAAAAACACAGTTAACATTGCTTTGAACAGACCGCTTTGCACAGGGTTACTCTTTTAAAGCTAGAACAATGGTACTAATACTTATAATGCAGTGTTAGGGTTTCAGCAGTTGAAATGAAATCTGCTCACGCCCCACCACACAAAGCAACAGAAGTGCTGACCCTTCCTTGGCGAGAAAACCGCAATGGTGGTGTCAGGAGTCTGGATAGGGGTGGCTGGTGTCTTGGCACAGTTACCCTAGTCCCACTAGTCCAGTAGCCACTGGGCTAGATGTAAGAAATTAGTGGCTGGCCAGGGTTCCAGTCCACCCTGATAACCTCGGGTGACACAACAAAGCCTGTACCACAGAGCCCACTGGTCACAGTCTAGATTTCCTAATAGCAGAGCGCCCACAAGGACAGTGCCACTTGCTACCAGTGCAGGATAAGCAAGGGCAAAGCTGAAGACTATGCAAGTCCTGGGGCAGGCAAAGGGTTCACATGGTAGGTTTTTCAACAGGGCACTCTTCCCCCAGCTACAGATGGTAGCTGGAAGCAACCATAGGCTCCCACAGCACATGGAAGGAGTCAAGGGCAAAGCAGTTTTCAGTAACTACATGCAGCTTCCCACATCTCCCTCAATGTTGATGTGCAGCAAGATTCCTTATGTTGAGCAGCTGTCTTTAGTCTTCTTGTGTTTCGAAGGACAGAAGCCTCCTCAGGCTCAGAAAAGCTCTCTCTCTGCTCTGATGCCTCGCCCGAGAAGCTGCAGCCAGCTCCTTCCGTCAGACTGGCAAATTCCTTTCACCGGTAATCCAGTCACAGAGGCACATCCTCAAGTTCAAACCAATCCCTGGATCGGAAAGGAGAATTCAACCTTTGGATTCCACTCCTGGATGTCTGCTTCTTCAGCAACCACTTGTGGTTGCCTCATCAGAAAAGAGGACAGCCTTGAACAACCAACTGGCTGATGAGGGCCAGACTTTTATCATTCCCTGAGAGACAGGCTAAACCAGTCAGAGGGTCTGCTACGTTTGCATCTTGGATGCCCCTCCAATCCTGGGGCTTATTTCCTGCATAATCAGTCTGTGATCAGTACATGTGAGGAGGGGTCTCCCAGTCTCTTGGTACCTGTCTGTTTTATCCCCAGAGAAGAATTTTAATTAACTCCAGACCAGGTGCTCCTGATCATCACTCGTAGAAAGGGAGTGAGTCATCCCAGCAGAGAGCGTCTTGGCTAAATACAGATAAGAGCTAGTGCATACCCCAACCTACAAAGCTGCAACTAAGAATAGAGAGGGCCACAGGGGAGCTGGAATGTCCAGCAGAACAGATACCAGCTCCACTCGTATTAAAGACAATAACTCACCATCCTCACCTAGTGAACCAACTGGCTCTCAATACACATAGGAGACTGCACAGACTTTACCAGTAAGTCTACCACAGCCTGGCTAGAGAGGACAATAGCCATTCTGTAAAAGTGGGGTGCACTGTACATGCCCCCTCGACCTTGGAACCCAACTCTAGTGTCTCAATCCATGTAAACAGGAAGACTCTCAGTGGACATGCATGATTATCATGTTCGCAGAGGTAGAGTTCAATAAAACCCACATTACTTTTAAGTGACGTGCCAGGTGATTAACATAAGGCTGGGAAGCATGTTCTCCAGAGCCAACCAGACGACTTCATGTCCCAACACATTTAGTTTTCTCTTCTAATATGTAGTGTCCAGAATTTCCCAATATTAATGGGGTCATATGTACTGAAAGCATAACATCTTCAACACATTCAGTAGAAATTTGTTTTTAGCAGCTGCTGCAGCACACTAAACCATGTGTTCGAGGCATATGAGCTGCAGATTACACACTTGTGCATATGTCGCCATCTGGTGTTGGGCCCGGATGTTTGCAGTTTGTTTTTCCTCTTGGAAAGTCTTTGGAAGTCACGAGGTCGGTGACTCCTCCTTTGGATCGTATTGCGCATGGGCTTCGGCTCCATCCTCAGATTGTTTTTTTTCCGCCATCGGGCTCGGATGTGATCTTCGCGCTCCGGCTCCGAACAGCTTCCAGGTCGACGCGCAATCCTCACCTTAAACCGCGGTATTGTTTCGATCGCGATCTCCCCCACTCGACGCGCCTTCTCATCGGCACGGACCTTCAGTTCCAGTCGTCAACGGCGCCCTTCGGGCCTCTCCAAGCTTCGGTCCTGGCTAATGGAAAGGACTCCATTTAAAAAGTGCCCTCGATGTGGGTCCAAATTCCCCCACACCGATCTCCACGAGGTATGCAATCTCTGGCTCTCCCTTGAACACAAGGCTCGAGACTGCCCGGCGTGTAAGTCCTTCCGGTCTAAAAAGACTATTCGGGACCGAAGAGCCAGAAGAACTATGGCGCACTCCTCGACGACTATTCCGGACGACATCTTCGGAGAAGGCATCGACGCTCCAGAGCAGTACACCGAAGAGGGCCTCGTCAGCGCTTCCGAGGCTGACGACTCAGATGTGAAGGACATCACCCCGGCGCAGAGGGTCGTGAGTACTGATCCCCCCCCCCCCCCCCGCCCACATCCCTGCTGACACCGAAAAAGGCTCCGGTCACACCTTCGCCTCCGGGCCTAGGCAAGACCAAGGACACTGCTTCCAACACCCCACCTTCGGGCCTGGTGAAGAAGCCAAGCAAGCCTTCCGGCGGCTCGGGCTCGAGCCAGCCTACTCACGGTTCCGATAAACACGTTTCGGTGCCGAAAAAGAAGCCGACCCCCATATCGACACCGAGCTCCGCACCGAAGCACTCTGGGTCGAAACCCAGTTATTCGGCACCAACACCACCTTCGGTGCCGACCAAAGCACACAAGGCCACCAACACTTCCAGGCCGAAATCCATCTCGGCGCCGACCAAGCGTCCGGAGGTTCCCAAACCAGGTTCCAAACAACAAACCGGCACAGAAAAGCTTAAGGCCAGCTGCACCGATTCCTTTGGCGCCGACGGACAGACCAGCCTCACCGGACTTATTTACACCGGATCCCTTGCAAAAAACACTCACCAAGAATCCAAAAACTGGACATTTGACCCTTTCTTCCAAAAAGAGACATTTGGAGAAGCCTGCTCCACCTCCGCCTCCAAAGAGGAAGGACTCTGCTACCTCCCCATTCAGAATACCTTCCCCCACCTCCTCCACCTTCTCCACCTCCACCCCCTCCGCCTTCTCCACCCCAACCTCATCGTTCTCCCACCCCTTCTCCACAACATGATGATCACGGGGACCCATATGATGACATAGGGGATGTCCCACAGGACCTACCCACAGGGGACACCACTCCTACAGGATCCCCAGACCCATGGGACGACTACAATATGCCTGATATCCCCAACGTCCCACAAGATGACCTTTACCCCTCCAGGCCATCTCCACCAGAAGACTCATTGGGGTTCCACCACCTACTGCAAAGGGCGGCACACTATCACGGGGTAGATTTACATACCGACCCCGTGGAGGAAGATTTCCTCCTTGACACGTTCGACACCACACATAGGTCTACCTCCATATTACCTATGCTTAAAGGAGTGGTAAAGCATGCGGCAGAGGTTTTTAAGGACCCAGTTAGAGCCAGGGTCGTTAACCCGCGCATCGAGAAAAAATACAAAGCTGCCCCCACAGATCCCTCCTACATCAGAGGGCCAGCGCCACTAGACACTCTAGTGGTATCCACTGCACGTAAAAGGGCAAATTCCCAGGCGTCAGGCGAAGCACCACCACCTGACAAAGAGTCGAAACTACTGGATGCATCAGGGAAACGCACTGCGTCACAAGCAGCCAATATGTGGCATATCGCCAATACTCAAGTGCTATTGGCCAGATATGACAGGGCACATTATGACGAGTTAGAGAGCATAATGCACCACCTCCCTGAGAAATATAAAGCTAGGGCCAACAAACTAATTCAAGAGGGTAAAACCATAACATACACCTCTATACGCTGTGCCTTAGATGCAGCAGACACAGCTTCCAGGGCCATCAATACAAGCGTCCTCCTGCATCGCCATGCTTGGCTGAGAATATCAGGGTTTAAACCAGAGGTACAAGCCTCCATCCTTAACCATCCCTTTGACCAGGAACATCTATTTGGCCCAAAGGTAGATGAGGCCCTAGAAAAAATGAAGAAGGATACAGCTACGGCAAAGTCCATGGGAGCCTTACAGTCACACCCTCCAAGACGCTCCTTTCGCCGCTCTTCCTTTCGCAGTACATCTAGAGGCTACTCCTCAGATACCGCGTCCACTTCGTACAAATCCCCCACTCAGTCCACCTTCACGAGGGGTTATCAAAGAGGCGGCTATAGGGTTAACAATAATAAAGGCAAGGGCAAAACAAACAACGCCCGCTCTGCCACAACGCCTACCCAATGACTTCCCCCCCCCACTCCCCCCAGACCATTCCACTCCGGTCGGGGGCAGACTCCAACATTTCCTTCCCGTCTGGGCTACTATCACCTCAGACAAATGGGTGACACAAATAATTCAGTCAGGCTACTGCCTATAACTGATATCTACCCCCCCAAACATTCCACCCAGGCAGCGCCCAATGTCACAATAACATTTAATACTCCTAAAGCAGGAGGTAATCTCCCTCCTACAGAAACAGGCAATAGAACCCATTCCTACCAACCAACAAAACATGGGAGTCTACTCCCTATATTTTCTCATACCAAAAAGGGACGAGACTCTACGGCCCATCCTAGATCTCCGGCCCCTAAACACATACATACACTCCGACCATTTTCATATGGTAACGCTTCAGCAGGTACTTCCGCTCCTCTCCCAAAACGACTTCTTGACCACCCTAGATCTAAAAGATGCTTATTTTCACATTCCGGTGCACAAAGCTCACCGCAAGTACCTCAGATTTATAGTGGACGGACAACACTTCCAATTCAAGGTGCTCCCGTTCGGGGTCACAACAGCGCCAAGGGTATTCACCAAGTGCCTAGCAGTGGTAGCAGCACATTTACGAAGACAACACATCCACGTCTTCCCATACTTAGACGACTGGCTGATAAAAGCCGGGTCAAACAATCCGTGTGTTCAACACACATCTACCACCATTCAATTACTCCACCAGCTGGGCTTCACAGTAAACCACCAGAAGTCCCATCTCCAACCATCCCACATAAAACAATACCTCGGTGCCACCATAGACACCTCAAGAGCACTAGCTTACCCCAATCCGGCCAGGATTGCAAGCATTCAAGCTCTACGCGCAAAATTCGCACTACAACACTCCCTTCCAGCTCGAGTGTTTATGCAACTAATAGTGATGTTGGCCTCTTGCATTTTCATAGTGCCTCACGCAAGACTCCAGATGCGTCCTCTCCAAGAGTGCTTAGCACGCCAATGGAACCAGGCCCAGGGTCAATTAACAGATCTGGTGTTGGTGGAAGGTCGCACCCATCGCTCTCTGCAGTGGTGGAACACCGCAAACCTTTCCAAAGGTCGACCGTTCCTGGACCCGGTTCCTCAAATAGTACTGACAACGGACGCATCGCTCTCCGGGTGGGGAGCTCATCTACTACATCTCACCACACAGGGCAAGTGGACACCTCAACAAAAGTTACTCCGTATCAACCATCTGGAGTTACTAGCAATCTTCTTAGCCCTAAAATCTTTTCAAACTCAAATTTCAGACAAGGCAGTCCTGATCCAGACAGACAACCTGACAGCCATGTATTATATCCAAAAACAAGGCGGCACACACTCTCCACAGCTCTCTCACCTAGCACAGAGCATATGGAGATGGGCGATACCCCACAAAATCTTTCTCCTAACTCAGCATATCCCATGAGTCCAAAACACAGTGGCAGATCTGCTCAGCAGACAGACACAACAGATCCACGAGTGGGAGCTTCACCCGCAAGTTCTTCACCCATACTTTCAAATGTGGGGCCATCCACAGATAGACCTCTTCGCCACCCACGAAAACGCCAAATGCCCAACCTTCGCCGCTAGATACCCACACCCATTGTCCAAAGGGAATGCGATATGGATGAACTGGTCAGGCAAATTTGCGTACGCTTTTCCGCCTCTCCCACTCACTCCACTAGTGGTGCGAAAACTACAACACTCCCTCACACTAATCCTAATAGTTTCAACGTGGGCCAGACAACCGTGGTATACCACACTGCTGGAACTATCTGTAGTGCCGCACCAAAAACTACACCTCTCTCCACACCTCTTAACCCAGAACCATGGAGAGATCAAACACCCGGACCCAGCGCAGCTCATCCTTGCGATCTGGCTCCTGAAATCCTTGAATTCGGGTACCTAAATCTTCCCCCTGACTGTATGAACGTCATCAGAGAAGCTAGAAGACCTATCACTAGAGTGTGCTACGCCGCCAAGTGGAAACGTTTTGTTGTTTATTGCCATAACACCATCAATCCACTGGACGTGTCCATTCAACACATAATAGGCTACTTACTCCACCTACAAAGGTGCAATCTAGCCTATACGTCCATTCGACTACACCTCGCAGCTATTGCAGCTTACTTACAAAACAGGCAACATCTTTCACTCTTCAGAGTACCTGCCATTAAAGCCTTCATGGAAGGCCTTAAAAGAATAATTCCCCCCAGAGTGCCACCCTCACCTGTGTGGAACTTAAATATCGTTCTCACAAGGCTAATGGGGCCTCCCTTCGAACCTCTCCATAAATGCGAATTACAGTTCCTAACATGGAAAATCGCCTTTCTTGTAGGCATCACTTCCTTTAGACGGGTCAGTGAGATACAAGCACTTACCATTCAAGAACCTTTTCTCCAAATGCACCATAACAAAGTTGTTCTCCGTACCAACCCGAAATTCCTCCCTAAAGTCATTTCTCCCTTTCACCTAAACCAAACAGTAGAACTACCAGTATTTTTCTCGCAACCACAGACCGTTGCAGAAAGGGCTCTTCACACACTGGATGTGAAACGAGCCTTACTCTACTACATTCAGAGAACACAACCTTTCCGTAAGACCAAACAACTGTTTGTTTCTTTCTCTCCACCACACAAAGGTAACCCCATCTCAAAATTGGGGATAGCTAGGTGGATTGTAAAATGCATTCAAATCTGCTACCATAAAGCAAAGCGAACGCTATCCATTCCCCCGAAAGCCCATTCTACACGAAAAATAGGGGCTTCCATGGCATTCTTAGGGAACATCCGATTAGATGATATCTGCAAAGCAGCTACATGGTCAACACCGCACACTTTCACCAAACACTATTGTGTAGATGTGCAAACTAAGCAACAAGCTAGTGTGGGCCAGGCTGTACTCAAAACATTATTTCAAACCACTGCAACAGATACGGGTGGTCACCGCTAACGGTGGGTACTGCTATATAATCTATGCACGAGTGTGTAATCTGCAGCTCATATGCTTCGAACGGAATATGCTACTTACCAGTATGCATCTGTTCTTGGCATGTAGAGCTGCAGACCTACACACGCCCACCCGCCTCCTCAGCTACCTGTATCTGTCCCAGTTTATCTTATTTAGATAGCACACACATGGGCATCTTCACTGTTACTACTACGCTCCATCTTTCCATGCTGGCGAAAAACAATCTGAGGATGGAGCCGAAGCCCATGCGCAATACGATCCAAAAGAGGAGTCCCCGACCTCGTGACTTCCAAAGACTTTCCAAGAGAAAAAACAAACTGCAAACATCCGGGCCCAACACCAGATGGCGATCTATTCACAAGTGTGTAGATCTGCAGCTCTACATGCCAAGAACAGATGCATACTGGTAAGTAGCATATTCCTTATATTGTTTAAACACCCTATAATATTTTCATGACTTGTCCATGTAAGTAATATTCATGTAGTCTGTACTGTGCCTGTGTTTTATTGTGGCCTACGTCTGGTTATATTAGTCCAGTGTAACTGATTGACTGGCCATATGGCTAGCCATTATGTTTCTCTTCATCTTTTGGCAATCCTCTAGCACCATCAGTTGATGTTCTGCAAAGTCTCACCCAAAGTGCCACACAACTTTAAATCCCATGGGTCAGTAGGATTGAGACATTAATTCTGGGCACAGTATTACAGGGCAATGCCAAACGGCTCTGGCCTGCAAAGGATGGCCTCAGGATATGCCAATTGGGAACTGATGGAATTATTACTAGACCCAGGGCATGGCTGAATGCCTTACCCAGTGACAATTAACATCCCTAGCAGTGCTGAAAAACTGTGTTAACGGAATGTGCAGTAGGAGAGCAAGATCACAAACTACCATCTGTATTAAAAAAAGTTTAAAAAAAGTTAAACACTGAAATGTCAAAGTTATTGCCAGCATAAGACCTACTAGTGCTTATGATAATCTCTCATTCTTTCATCATGTGCTGCCTGATAGATGATTTGAGCGTTATAAAGTGTGCATATTCCACGGTACTGCTTTGCAGTCTCTTATCTGCTGTATTGATTGCCTGATAAAGCATGTTTTCTGTGTTTGACTGTGATCTACTTAGTTACTTTTCCTATGATTGATTCTTACCACAATTTCTGTTTGTAGGCCGCTGCCTTAGCTGTATGCCAGTACCTTGCAGTGGAATCCACGCATCCTTCATCTCCATTGTTTGAAGACTGCTGCAGCTCCAGTGAGGCTACAACACCAGTCACTGTTCAGCACATAAAGCCTGCTAAAGTTAAGAAGCGCAAACAATCGCCCATTCCGCCGCTACCTATTGTAATTCAGTTGATGGATATGGGATTTCCCAGGAAGAATGTAGAGTTTGCTTTGAAATCCCTTTCTGGAACTTCGGATAATGCTTCTGGTGTGCCAGGTATGGTCGGGTCCTATGAAATGATCCTTCATTTAAAAAGAAAAAACAGATTATTTTTATTGGTTGAAAATCATTCTTCCTACAGGGTAATTTGGCTGCAGATGTCCCTTCTTTTAAATATTTCTAGGCATCAGACTTTTTGCAAAAGATGTTCTAGTGTCCTCAAATGAGCATCACATGGTTTAAGATTATAGTAGTCTACTTAGCCTAATCAGCATTACTACTGGAAGTTATACACAGGCAACAATAAAGGCACTTTCTTATGCCTATGACGATAGTTCCTTTTTTAACACTAAGGAAGTTGGAGTTGATTGTGGATCACGGCCTACTCTCCTCAATGTGTTCATAAACAGGAAACCGGAAACCAAAAAAGCAGCATTGGTTCCTTTAGTGGACAGGGGCTTCTTTAAGAAAGGAAAAAAAACCGGAAAAAAAAAAGTTTTCCCGTATGGGAGTCAAAATGCAGGGACAGATGTCTGCTGTACCTTGCAGGCTTACATCACTGCATATTCAGCCAAAGACAGATTGTCACAAACTGAGACCTACCTAATTAATATTAATTAGGCAGGCTGTTTTGTTACCCACAGAGTTTGCAATAAGTCATGTTAGTATACAGATCGCATCACAAATTAAATTACCATTCGCAAACAAGTCTGTGATCAAATTGCACATGCTTGGTTTGGCAAAGATTTCTCATATAGACTTCTAACTGCAGATTCCTCACCTTTTGAATTCTATCCTAGGCGTCAGACTGAATCTGGAAAAGCTTTGGCAGTGTCCCTGCACACCAGCAGGTGGCACTGGTGGGTCTGCTGCAATGTCGTTCCAGGCCAGATGTGATGTGTGTGGGCCTATATAGGCACCACCAATGCTCGCGGACACCAGTTCCTTTCTTTCCACGCCAACAAGTGCAGATCTGGCGATACCCCTCATCTCTTTGAGATTCTTTCTCTTACAAATTCTACAAAATCTCAGGGTGCATGGAAACTATGCCACCTCCCAAATCTAAACGGTCTTAACCCTATGGGGAATGTCACAAACAATGTCTGTGACGGACCCACATGTGGTTTACTTGTGGTGCCTAGAGTCAGACCACAACTCCAAGCCTGCAGTAATTGTGTCTTGAAGCAGTTGCGACTGGGAAATGAAGCTCTTTGTGGCCACTGCAATACTCTACACCAGGATCAGTCTAAGTCTAAAAGGTAGGTCCCTGTTCCGCTCTTGAGGGCATCTTCATGTTGTAAGTCCTTAAGCAAATCCAAGAACCAGTTTGGAATTCCAAGCAGGACTCTGCCCCTTCCCTCCACACTCAGTCTCCTAAGTAGGTATGAGGGCATCATTGTGCCTATGGGCCACGCTCACGTAGGAGTTGATTCCGACCCTTGTGAAAGTCAAGGGGCCCTTAGAGGCGCCTTGTGCTATTCTGATTTGTTTCAGTGCTGCACCCTATACAGCATCAGTTCCATATATTTCCCTTTCTCTTAATTTAAAAAGAAAAAGAAACATTTTGTGAAGGATGCTTTTAAAAGGCTACTTTTTAATTATTTCTAGTAACTTTTCAAAGCTTATATCTTTTCTTCTAGATTTGAAAGAAATTCAATTGAATTGGCAATATAGCCTATTTTAAGGCTGCAAAATGTTACATTTGTGACATGTGCTTCCTGACCTTTCCTAAGTAAGGTGAAGAAAATGTGACTCTGAGGGCCTCTCACGTGGGCGGGACTATTCAGTGCTTGTGATTCTAATGGAGATTACCCCGTTTGGGAAATAGGATTACAGATAAGAAACCATTCCCTCTTTTTCATGTTTCATGAAACAAGGAAAGCAAGGTGGTGCGGAAAAGGACCATCTTGCACTGTATCATACTCTGCATTAAGATCTGCTATGAACTGGTGCAAAAAGCAGCCCTCTGAGGGCTTGCGGGTCGTTCTATCAAAGACAAGGCTAGGCCCAATCGATCCTTCAAGATCCCATTCGCACCACATGGGAGATATTGCTTTGCTATCTATCCAGAAGGTGAGCAATCTGCTGTTGGAAGTCTCTGCCAGAAGATAAAGTTGCTTACCTTAACTCTATTTCTGGTAGGGACTATCTGACGGCAGATTCCTTTGTCACCGACTTTCCCATCTTTCCATTCCGCGAACTGGTCTCTTCACATAAAAAGATCCCACTTTTGGCATCTGTTTATTGGGAACAATCTCAGTGGCTCGTGTCTGCGGGCACGGAAGTGTCAAAACAACAGCTCTCCACACACATGGGCGGCACCTGTATATGTCCAAACATGGCACTTATGGCGTGGAATGATGTTGACGCGGAGTCGTAGGTACCACCTCCCAGTTCACATGGGTATTGCTGAAGATTTTCCAGATCTAGTCTGACGCCAGGGGGAGTATTCAAAAGGTGAGGAATTTGCAGTTAGACTGATTCTCTACCAGAAAGAGCGTTACCAAAGGTAAGCAACTTGGTCAATAGTACATTATGCCCTTCATTCTTGACCGTGGTTTCACTTTCTTTCACTTCTGATAATAGCCTATATACATAGGCCAGGGTGTAGATTTATTTTTCCATATAGCCATAACGGAACCAAGAAGTATTGGAGTGGTGTATTAGCAGACAGAATTAAACAATTGAAAATCATGTAAAGTTACTGCTATGACAATGTCTAGCATAAAATGTTTTCCAGCAAAAAACATGTTTCATCTAATGTTTTTCTGGAAGGCATTCAGGTCAAAATGAACATGCATGTAAGGTTTATGGCGATAAGTCAGGTTTATTAGGAATTAAAGATATACATTGTCTGCTCTGATTGTGATCTTTGTAGATTTTGTTGGTGTAGTAGAGTAGGTTTTCCAGTTCCTTTTTGCATATCTAAAAGGAGGGGTTTGGTGCGTGTCTTCGGGGCATAGAATTCCAAATTTTAGGGGCGCATTCTGAAAAAGATTAAGAAATGGTTCATTCTTTCCTAAACCAAGGTGGTTCTAGTAGCATGATTTCAGCTCTGTATCATGAGCTGGAGCCTTCTGAGGTGGTTAACTTATGTACTAGGTATTTTGGAATGTCCATGTGTAATGCTTTGAGGATAAAGCATGCCATTTAAAAAAAACTTAATTTGAGAGTACTCTGGAATGGGGAAATGTGATCAGTGTTTTCCACCTGAAACTCGTCTTGTTGCACCATGCAGAACAGCCTTCAGCGGAGCAAAGTGTAATTTTGATATGCATGAGAGCAAACCCTTTCTATAGTTGAGACTTTGCAAGACCAGTGATTGTATCAGTGTTTTGAAGTCTGATTGTGCTAAAAAGTGTTTCATTCATTGCAGTAGTTAGAACTGAAAATTAGTACTCTTGACTATGGTGTTTGTATGCTAAGTGTGTGTGTGTGTGTGTGTGTAGTTTAAATATTTTCTACCTTTAAGCCCAGCAATGTTGCACATTCAACATTATCAATTTTGTGGTCCATTCTATTTAAGTTGTCTATCCATGACTGAAATGAGAATGAGCTCTTAGAGTATGAAAAGATTTAGTTTTGAGAGAGGTTTAGTTTGAAATGGTGAAAAGTCATCCATAACTGAATGTTTCGAGAGTCCGTCTTAGAGGTAATATGTGTTTAGTGGAAGAGACTTGTAGTCACAACTGTAAACTTTGGTTATGAATGATATGAGATTTTAGACTAAGGGCCCGATTCTGATCTCGCTAGGAAAACCCTCCACACGACTCTGATCCGGAGGGCTTTCTGAGCAAAATGTGTTCCAGGAGTCCAGACGAGCGAGTACGATGCTGCCATAGGCTTATGAACTCTGTTCGCTCGAACTCCTATTGAACTCTATGGGAGCCCATGTACAGACGCGTACACAGGCTCCCATAGCAGAAAAGGGGTGGGTGGGGAAAAGCCTACACTATGTGGTGGGCACCCCATGGTGCCGGCCACACTGTGCATGCCTGTATCGGGGGGGGGGGGACCCATAGGCACACCCCTGTGATAGATTCGAAGGGCCCCGGGTGAAGGCAAGAATACAGAGCACTGCGGCCAGACTCGTCCTCGGCATCCCCCGGCACAAACACATCAGCCAACACCTCCGGAGACTCCACTGGCTCCCCGTGGAGAAGAGAATCACCTACAAAATCCTCATGCACGCCTAAAAATGCCTACTCAACAATGGACCCAAGTACCTCAATGACAGAATAAACTTCCACGTACCCAAGCGAAACATGCGCTCGTCCAACCTCGCAGTGGCTGAAACCCCGCGCATCCACAAAGCCAGAGCAGGCAGAAAGTTGTTCGCTCACATTGCAGCCAAGACCTGGAACGAGTTACCAGCAGACATCCGACGCACCCCCTTCCTGAACACCTTCAGGAAGACTCTCAAGACCTGGCTCTTCGGTTGAACGCAGCCGTGCACCCCTCTGAAACCCCCACCCCCCCCACCCCCCCACCACCAGCGCCTTGAGACCCTCACGGGTGAGTAGTTTGCTTAAAATTCTCTGATTGATTTATTGAGAGGTACGCTTTCGACAGCCGTTTTGTCTTATTGAGACTGAGTCGAAGCGGCTGTCCTAATCGTACTCGGTCGGTTGGAAATCAGCGCCATTGCGCTGCACGATTCAGCTACGAACGAGTCATATGGAGCGGTTCGGGTCCGTAAACGATTCAGTCGGCGCTTACGCGATCTTGGCATTGTAATTGGTCGTTCGGAACTGTGTATGATTCGGTCGGAAATAAGGGCTACAAATCTGATCCGGCTAAGCCAAATATGATTCGGAGGCCTTCTGAAGGACATCGGAATCAGGCCCCAAGTGTTGCGGTTAGAGATTACAAGTGCAGTTTAAACACAGTTGATGATAGATCTTAGCCCTGTAATGTTTTCTGATATAGATGGAAATGTTCATTGAAATTATTGATATTTTTAGGTCTCGCCTACGCAGTGCGCATGTGCTGTATAGGAGGACCTTTAGCCATTGCTCTGCTCTTTTTTGAAGCACATACTCGTGCTTATGGCGGCATCCACCTTGCGGAAACGAGCAGCGGCGTGCATGCTAATTGGCTGTTGCTCGCTCCCGCAAGGCGGATGGTGCCACAAGCACGAGTGTGCTTGAAAACAGCTGCTGTCACACGAGCGTGCGCGCACCACACAGCTTGCATGTTGTTGACTTGTTTACTTCCCCGTTATCTATCTCGGTTCTACGGGAATGCTTTGGTACAGTTTTTTCGGCAGCGCATTGCAAAACGGAAGTGCTTCTAGGCTCTTTTCTCTCTTTCCTTTTTTTGCTCCTTGTTTTCTTGTTCTCTTTCATTGTCATGTTCTCCTCCCGCTTCACTTTCCCCCCCCCTAAAATGGTTCCACCACTTTCCCCCGAGTTGTCTTTTGTTTGTGTCTCCATTTTCTCTTCTCCCCCGTTATCATCAGTCTCCTGGCTCTTCTCCCCGTTTCACCTTCTGCCCATTTCTCCCCCTGATCTCTCTGCGTCTGGCTTTCCCTTTCCTCTCCCCACTCCCTCAGGGGGAGCTTAGTACGACCTGTTGCTTCCCTTTCCTGCCACAATGACTCTTCCACACGTTGTGGTTAATGAAGATGCAGTGTGAGCCTGGCCGATGACACTTCAAGAGGGCTTGCTCCCTTCCTTCCCTCCCCTTCCCTGTCCCTCCTGGATGGGAGACCTACCTAGTCCCTCGTGTGCTGCTGACTATGGCACCAGAAGAAAAGGTTCTGCTCCGGCTGACCCTCTTCACCAAAATGTGTGATATTTGGCAAATCACTTTGTTTGGCGGCCTCAGTTTATGTTCGTTAATGGATGCAGATCTCTCTGTGTGCTATGTTTTATTTATTCATTCAACACAGATCCTCTTTAGTTTAATTTATTGGTATAAGCTGCCACAGCGCTTTACACTGAAGAGTTGTACAAACATTAGTAAACTGTCGCAAACACAATGTAAAGCTTCCAAAGTACAGCAAGTGTAAGTAAGAAAGGAGAGAAACATGACGAGAGAAACCTAGTTGGCCAGAAAAAAAGTAACTACAACAGTGGCAGTCAGGATGATAATTGACTCGCTCTCTGCGATGAAGATGGGTTTGAAAGATGGTCGTGATGCCATCTCCAGTGGCCTCCGTTCAGAGGCCTGGACAGCCAGCCCTTGCCTCTTCGGGCGGGTGCAATCCAGTTAGAGCTTCCCAGCAGCGAGGAAGCCAGAGGTCCCAGCCAGTCCAGGGCAGCTCTCCGTGGAGATTCAAGATGGCCAGTGAGGGCTCACATTGACCGACAGGCAGCTTGGAACCTGAGACGCCTGGTGGGACCAGGTTCCACTAACCAAGCAGCATCCCTGTGCCCTCCCACATCTAAACAAGCATTGGCATAGCCAATAGGTCTCGTCTTTGGGACCTTATAAGTGTTTAGCCATGCAACACTTGATGTTGTTGCACCAAGGATATTGTGCTGGATAACTTAGCACTTATTTGGTCCCAAAGGCAAGACCTATTGGCTATGCCAGTGCTTGTTTATGTGTTGGACTTGTTTTTCAGGGCATGAGTATCTCGTTAAGAACTGTGCCATTTATAACCATTCTGCCCCTAAATGTGTTAAGCAATGTCTTGTGATTAACCATTTTAAATGACGCCCCTCATATTATTAAACCCTCACTGATTCCAGTGATGGATTTACTAATACTTGCACCCAGAGGTTACCTGAGACTTACCCCCTGAAACCTACCAGCCCTCTAGTCTGCTGGCTGACTGCTTTAGTCCCGTCTTCCACCACAGATGAGTTTCTAACCCCCAGGGGTGAGAGCCTTCGCTCTCTGGAGGTCAGGAACAATGCCTGGTCTGGAGAGAGGTGTTATCACCTCCTCCCCCAGGAAGGCTAGTAAAATAGTATTCCAAGGCAGGGAGATTCAAAGAGCCCACCGCCTTTGGTATGCAAATCCGACTTCCCTCACAGGAGAGTATGCTAACCCCCCTGCCCTGGGCCATCAGGCACCAGAACAGGCAGGAAAATTAGCTATGCAGGAGGTATGCTGCACTGCCGGTCTGGACACACCTCTAGGGGGACCAGCTGGAAGTGAATACAATTTCAGAGATTCCACCGTCTTGTGTGTGATAGAATTAACAATTCTGGGACAGGGTGATACCCACTCCCCAAAGGAAGTGGCCATCTAGGAGGTATAGTGACCCCTACTAGCCCCTCACTCCCTTTAACACCTCTAAATTTAGTATGTAGGCGACCACCTGTGTGGTCGTCGCCTTCCTTAGCTGCCCAACCTCTCTCTCTTTAGATAGACAAATCAGTCCTCAGGCAATGGTTAGGAATCCTTCTTTTTAGTCCCAATTTCCTTTCTTGTTTGGAATTATATTTATGTATGTGGATAACACATGAAATTAATTGGCAAGTCTGACTGCCGCAAAAGAGAGTCAAGGATTCTTTAAACAAAGCAAAAAACAAAACAAATGGAGCTCCTTCTTTTTGAGGCTTTCTCCCTTGTTCCTGGGTTCTCATGACATCGCTGGGATACCCCTCGAAAGAAAAGGTAGAAAAATATATCTGGTCAGGGTTGTTTTATCTAAAGGGCATGGCTGTTGCTCCCTTCACCACACCTGTGCTGTCCATACGTGCCATTCCTTAGTGAAAGGTGTGAGCAGTGTTTATGCTTGTTTGGGTGCGGCGCGCATACCTACCCACGGCTTTTAAAAGAAAAGAATTGCGCATTTGATACTCGCCTTAAACCACAAGCCTCCTGGGCCATAATGTGGGGAGTTGCAGCGTCCGGTTTCCTGGTTGGATCACTGGACTAACTTGCGTTGCTCCTAGAGCGGTCCTCTCATCCTGTGGACTTCATCAGACTTTGGGATGGTGCAGGGGATCTGGTCTTCTCCTCTGGTCCTTCTCTTCCTCCCGTAGTCCTTCCTTCTGCGGTCGGATCATCAGGCTCCTCTCCCTCTCGTTTCCACTCTCTCCTGCGGTGTCCTTGTTTTCAGCGGGAACCTCCGTCATCGGCGTCGCGCCGGCATCCTGGACTCTGCCCTTGAATTCCGTGACTTCGGCCACGGTCTTCTGGAGTTCCTAGGATCCACTAGAACAGGATAGAACACTCTTTGTGGAAAGATGTGGCGGTCATATTGGAAGTACCAGGCTCTGTGTCAGACTGATTACACCCTGATTCCAAGATTTCAGATTTTGACATACACAAAAGAAGTGGACTGAGAAGGCTGCCGAACTGAGAACTGAGGAGCACGACTGACTTGGAGCCAAGCCTGCCTGCTGCTTCCGACTCGTCTTGCTGCTGTGCAGACTCCATGAAACTCGGAGGGCTACCAGTGCTTTGCAAATTGCCTAAGAAACTCCCTTGGAGTAGAAGAACCACTCCTTTGCAGCTGCAGGCACCAAAGATGCAAGACTCGGTACACCAACTTTCCGCCTTCGAGGACTACCGACGTGGCGGCTGCCCAGGAAGAGCCAGCAGTGCTCCTACATACCATATCCGTCCTCCTTCAAAGTTTGGGTGTGCCAGAACCGACCGGAACCGCATAGTACCAATCACTGGGGTAATGGACCCACTTGCTGCAACCAAGGCTTGTTGTGTCCAGTCTGGACACCAATGCCATGGAAGACTACCCTGCACGTCGAGGCACTTCAGGGACAGCGAGACCCACATCATTAGTGACTGAGCTGTCCTGTTTGTCCTCCTGTTTGTCCCTCTGCAGCAGAGACAAAGACAAAGAGTGAGTCTGTGACTGTTGACGCCTCAAAGCACCTATGCTCCAGGACCTGAATTCGAGTGAAGTGATGGTGTCAGTGGGGCACCCAGACCCACAAGAGATAAGCCCTTTCTTGGGTTTGCCCAGACTGGACTTCCAGTCGCCACCTGCAGCCTGTTTCTGCAGCCCCCATAACTGCAAGAAACTCCAGCACTGTATCAGATGCCAAAAGACACCTCTGCACCTGAGCCCCAAAGTCTGATGAGATTTGGACCAAGGGTGTCCCTGTATGCCTTAGGATCCCAAGGGTCGAGCTCCCCTGTGGGGTCACCCAGACTGGTTCCCCAGTCCCAACTTGCAGCCTCTCCTGAACCGGACCGTTCTCCATTGAAGTGAATGGGACACCCAACGCCGTGACACACCTTTGAACCTGGATGCCACAGAGCCTCCCTAGGTGACGTTTTGGTGTGGCCTTGGACCTTGCTCCATACTCGTCTTAAATCATGAAGAACAGTCCCATAAATCGCTGCTAAGTGCCCGAATGCAAAACATGTTTTTCCTCCATCGGATAACGTTACTGATTCAAAAATTGCACTGTCCTATTTTTTAAACTGTAAAATTTCATAATTTGAAAAGTACTTACCTGATGATCTTAGTATCTAAATTCATATATAGGTAGGTGTTATTTTTATAAATTGGAGTCTGATTTCTTTGAGTGTCTAAATTACTGCTTTTCTATATGCAAATAATGCCTAGCACTACCCTCTGATAGGCTTAACTGTTCTCCCACACTATCACGAAAGAGCATTTGAGGTGATATTTGTGCCTCTGTAATTTCTTTGGGGTTTGCCTGAACACTGTGCACAGTGTTTATTGGTGCACTATATAAGAGCTAGCTTCTACAGCCATGAATCACCACAATTAGTTTAGTGTAGCACATCACCCACAATTTGGAGGATAGCGGTTTCTGTGCTACATCATATGAATCTAGAATGTAGATCATTAAGTAGCTTTAGTCTTGAATGGATTGTTCGAGTTGTGACTCTGCAACTTTCTAAGATTTTTGCTAGAATTGAAAGATTAGTTATGAGATGAAAATTGTTTTGGTAATCTGGGTTGCCTCCTGTTTTTAGGGTGATCTGTCCAGTTTTTCGGCATCCCAGGACATGGCTTTGGGTCATTGAAGAGTTGACCAGACTCATCATTCTCATTCTTGAATAGTTGCATTGCAGTGCTTAGACCCAGATTCCCATCACATGCCCTATTCTCTATTACTCGTTTTTCTGAGGTTACTATTAGATTATTTGAAGCTTTTTTAAAAAGGTAAAGCCACCCACTGTTGTGTGCATCAAATGGTCGTAGGTTAGCCCTATTGTGGGAGCTCACCTTACAATTATTTTTAACTATTTTCATCTTCAAATGTAAGAGATGGGAACCTGTCCTCTGATTTGTGCTGACAAAAAACACCCCTGCCACTGCAAACTGCCTCTGCGTGTGTTTTTTTCATTGGGGGGAGGGTGGGACAACCCTCTGTGGCATTCCAAGCAAGATGGGGGTATCCCTGAATTTAATGGTGTACTTCAGCACAGAAAAACCTGAGATAACAATCCTTGTCCCATTACTTTGCTAAACCGTTATGTGACAACAGACATTCTTGCTAAAAAAAAAAGCAGTGTGCCTTTTGGATCATATGTGTGTCTATAGGCATCTGAACTGTGCCAGTAATAGACGCCTAAACCTGCATATCAAAACCTTTAAACCAAGGTGTTTATTGTCTTAAGAGGTATGATCTCCAGCATAGAGAATAAAACGGTTATGTGGAATGCTGATGCAGGTACCCTTTCTACCCATCCACTACCCCTCCATTCCCAAAAACACTAATAAATGTATCGGATAAACTAGATTAATATTTAGTTGAAAAATCTATGATTTCTGGAGGAATAGTAATCTGGATTGGCAAGAGTCTCCACATTTTATCAGGTAGTTAATTTTTGTGAACACAGCTTTTATTGAAGTTTAAACAGTACATGTGTTCTGTTCCATCTTCAGTGACTTTCACATTCAAGAAAATCACTAAAGACCAGGGCATCATCTAAAGAAGATCTTTTCAGATATCCTTGCTCCTTATTTTTCCCCTTTGTTTAGACCCTCCTCCTCCTCTCACCCCTAAGAAATCAAGACTTTGATTGCTACCAATAACCACAGATTTCTCACCTTGTGACTGTTCCCCAGGTGTCATACTGGATCTGGAAACTTTAAGGAGGTACACCTGTGTGCTGGTAAGTGATGTCATGCAGCTCCGCGCCTAAGTCAGTCCACTCCTAAGGTGACAAGCGGAGCCGCTAATAAGCATGATCCATGTGTGCTTACATCAATTCCTTTCTTTCTGTGCCTTCAGTTGCAGATCTATAGGTTCTCCTTGGTTTTCAAGACCCTTTCAGCATCAACATTTTCCCAGTGTGTATGGGTAAATGTTATCCCCTAGACAACCAGGTTCAAACCATGCAGAGACAATTGCAAGTAAATATCTGAGATAGACATGTACAAAACGTTTTTGTCCCTGGGGTCAGAGCATGACTGCTGGACGTGTGATGACTGCACCCAAATGAATCCGAAGACAATACGGTACAGCGAGACAAAGCATTATGTCGCCAAGCATAAGACTGCACTTCGTGACTGGTTGAAGTTTAATAGAATGTCCCACTCCCAAAGGTTTTCCTGGAGCAGATAATCGTTGCTGTCAAATTCTTTAAATAAGTCAAAGAAAAAATTAGAAGTCGAAGCAGGAATCCTCCTCTTCCTGCCACTCTCAAACCCTGAAGAGGGTGCAAGGGCGTCAACCTACCACCTGGACTTGCTAGTGATCTCCATTGCAGCTGATTCAAAGTCTAGTCCCTCTTCAACCCTAGTTTCCGGGTCTGTCGTCGATGCTGCAGCTAGAAGAGGCCTTCAGAGAGACCATGGTGAGGTTTTTTGGCACCTTACGGGATCCCCGGTATGCCTTCAGGCCCCAAGGATCCAGAGGGGCCTCCAGTCGGGCTTCCGCCGGTGGGTTTGCCTCAGTGCTGTTTATTCCTCTATAGCTGGTATTGGGTTCTGCACTGTTGCTGATAGATTCTGGGCCCATCTGTGCAGGTCCTTTTCATTTCATTGCGGAGGAGGACTTGCAGCCTATTGTGCTGTCCTACTTCGAGCAGAATGCCTCACAACCTCAATGATGGCAGACTCCCACCATGGCTCAGCCAACCAGTAGTCCTTCTGATTCAGATACCTTGCCTGTATCATGCTGCAGGGTCCAAACGTTGCATAATCTGTTTGACTTGGACTCTGAAAACGATAACTTTGATGACGAGGAGGGTTTTATTCCCCAAAATGATGAGTAAAATTGGTATGAAGAACTGCAAGATGCCAGTGACCTGAATGCATCTCCGGACACTGGCCTTGTTTCTCCTTGTGGCCCTGCCACTGAGGAAATAACCTTTTTCACCAGAGTTGTGTAGGGCGGTGGAAGTATTAGACCTACAGTTGCCAACTATGGAAGTAAATACTAATGTGCTGACAGAGGTACTCAAGCCTGTTCAAGCACATACCTTAACCTTATTACCATTTAATGAGGCCCTCACAAATACTCACCTTGGCAAAACCATGTTCAGACCATGTATTAATAAGCAGTATCCTAGCCACCAGCACTAGGAGACTCAGCCTTCCATACACAACATCCTACACCAGAGGGCCTGGTGGCTTAGATATGCACCCTCCATGTCTATCTGTGGGAGGTCAAATTCAAGCTGCTGATGCTGAAGCAAGTCGCCTCTGCTCTAGGCCACAGGGATGTTGGTGTTGGATGTTCATTTTGCTTATCTTCATATCTCTGTCCTGCAGGCCCAGAGGCACTATATGCGATTCACATTGGTCCAAGAGCATTTGCAGTTTACTGTGCTCCCATTTGACCTCAGTCGTGCCCCTAATGTGTTCATGAAAATGATGGACTGGTCGCAGCAGAAGTTTGGTGTACCAGTCTTCTCCTACCTTGATAACTCTCTGTTGAAGGTGGTCTCACCCCAGACAGCCGTCAACCGCCTCCAGATGTTGGTGAACCTACTTACATCAGCAAAGTCTTACCTGTATCCTCAGCAGATGATCAAGGTCATCAGAGTGCTTCATGATATAGTAAAGTTTCATGCCTTTCAGGCCACGATCCAGATGTTCGTACCTCTTTCATGGATCTCAGTACAAATGACTCTGAGGTTGCTGGGATTGTTGGGCTCCTGGTGAAACATACCAGATGGCATATGTGATCGATGGCAGCCCCTCTTCCTACCACACCCAGAGCAAGCGCGAAACAGCCTTTATACCTTAGCTCGAACCACGCCTTAACAGTGTGATTGGAACCACTTTTGCGGCTTTACAGCGCATTCCTTTATCTTGCAAGTCGTTAGAACAACTTGTATGAAGAAAGCGTTGTTAGATTGATGTTGGACTTTAAGTCCTACATTTTCCCTACTGTTGCACAGACTGGAGTTGTAATAGTAAATTATACTATTCCAACTCCAGTGCTTTCCCTAAGGCAGGTCATTGTAATGACTTGCGTTGTAACGGGATGCGTTGTAAAGACTTATTCGTCGTTCGGATCACATTATTAAGGCAGGCGTGAATAATGCCTGCATGGTTCCGACCTACAATCGGAGCGAACAGTCTTTCCAGATGCAATGTTGCTGATTTGGGGAGGACGTGATGGAGATCTGAG
This sequence comes from Triturus cristatus, assembly GCF_964204655.1. NCBI lineage: Eukaryota > Metazoa > Chordata > Amphibia > Caudata > Salamandridae > Triturus > Triturus cristatus. The sequence goes on from NC_140591.1 coordinate 1,184,358,122, forward strand.
GATTCTGCTCGCCAGCATAGACTCTCCTCTACATCAGTTATTTGGAGTTGCAAGCTATCCTCTTGACACTGAAGATGTTTCTCCAGACCATTAAAGAGGAACGTGTATAGGTTTTCACAAACAACACGACTGCCAAGACAAATTCTATACCCAGAATTATCAGCAGAGCCGGTCCCATGTTTGGGGAAGATTCAAGAACCGTAGGCTGTTTCCTGTTCAGAGTCACCAGAAGGGTTGAATGATTCGGATCCACAGGAAGGCCCGAGTAGCTTACCAAAACACACTGATCAGTATATTTTTATGAGGGCGCAAAAAGATCAGCGGCAACACAGGCAAACAATGGAACCAGACTCCTAGAGACCGCCATAGGAGGCAGAAATATTACAGGTGGCGTCAGGAGGTCTTTTACACCATGCAATATTTCCCTTGCAGATCTTAAGAATATCAAATTACTTGTTATAAAACTGACAAAAGGGTGGTATTGTCACCCAGAATATACAAAACTGTGATGCAGAAATGAGGAGACAATTAGGCGACAGACAATATTACAGAAAAAACTAATAAAGGATCCCCCAAGAGACATACAAAAACTAATATCTGAAAGAAACACGTTAGTTAGATTCCTCACCTTAGAATATCCCCAGGCGTCAGACTGGATCCGGAAGATTTTTCGTCAGCAATACCCCTTGCGCGCCGCTAGGCGTCGTCTGCGGCTCCGCGTCCGTCGTCGGCGTCGTGCGCCGGGATGACGTCGTCGGAGTACTTAGACGCCGCCCTCGCGCGCTGACGTCAGTTCTTCTTTTTTCCGCGCCAGTAAGCGCAGATCCGGGAGAGCTACCCCTTTTAGTCTTTTTTGACTAACTCTTTTTGATCATTTTTGATCCCTGTCTGTCGACATCTGGTGCCGGTAGGATGCCTGGGTTCAAGGCTTGTGAAGACTGTCATCGACTGATGTCGGTGACCGATCACCACCGCCGGTGCCTCTATTGCTTAGGCCTCGACCACGACGCGGAGTCGTGCAACGACTGCCAGGCCCTGACTTCGAAGGCTAGGCGGGAGCGGTCCCGCAAGCTTCTCGAGCTTCGCCACTCGGCTCCGCGTCGTGCGCGATCCCGGTCCAGGAGGAGGTCCAAGGATCGCTCGCGGAGCCCTAGCCGACGCCACCATCGATCGTCGGGCTCCAAGTCGTCGGGTAAGTCCAAGCACTCAAAGAAGTCCAAGAGGCGACATCGCTCTTCGGACTCCCCTCGCCGGTCGCGCGACTCGCCCGAGGGTCCCAGTGGTTCCACCCCCGCGGCTCCGGCGGAGCCGCAGGTGCCGCGTCCGCCCCCATACCTTCCGGTCCCTGGGGCTGACGCGGCGCCGGCGGAGATCAGCGCCTTCCTCTCGGCCATGAGGAGCCTGGCCCCGCCGTCGACGCCCGCTGGCGCGCCTTCGGGCCCCGCGGGCTCGACTGGGCGACCTCGCGTGCCGGCGGCTCCGGCCCCGGCGCCGTCGACGACTCCGGTCTCGACGCCGCAGGTCCCCGCGGGGCCCATGCCTGGGCCCCAGTCGACGCCGGTTGACCTTGTCACTCCTCCACCGGCGCCGACGCCTGAACCACCGACGCCGCCGACGCCTGTGACGCCGACGCCCCAGTTTAGCCCTCATCCGGACCCGACGCCGGCACGGCGTCCGCCGACGCCGCATCCGACGCCGCTAGAGACCTACCATCTCTACAGTCCGGTTCCGATCATTCCTCCTGTTTATCAGGAATCGGAAGAAGGGGGCGACTGGGAGGGGTTCGAGGACCCTCTGGCTGTTCAGTCACAGCTTTCTCAGGACTGGGCAGATGAACTGGGGGAGGCCAGCGGGCTGGACACCTCGCCAGACGCTGGATTCACTTCTCCTCCGACCGTGGCTTCGGAGGAGGGTGCAGCATTTTCTGTGGTGCTGCGCAAGGCGGCTGAGGCCCTTGGGCTCGAGTTGCCTGCCGTGGCTGTGAGGACCAACATCCTCACTGAGGTGCTTCAAACCTCAGCAAGCTCCACTGAGCCTCTGCTGCCGTTTAACGAGGCCCTCACTGACGTTCTGCAGGGCACCTGGTCCAAGCCCTCCACAGTTCCTCCTGTGGATAGGAACGTTGCCAGGCGCCACCGCCCTGCTCCGGGCGACCCCAGCTTCCTGTCCCAACACCCCACCCCCGAGAGTCTGGTTATCCAGGCCTCTACTTCCCAATCCTCCTTCCCGACCGCTCCGCCGGACCGGGATTCCAAGAGACTCGAGCAGTTTGGCAAGAAACTGTTCTCGTCCCTTAGTTTGGGCCTGTGGTCCTTAAATACCGCCTGTCTCTTGGACCGTTATTCCCATTCCCTGTGGGATACGGTGGAGGACGTGCTGCCCCTGTGTCCGGAGGAGGTCCGGCCACGTCTTTCCCAGGCTCTGGCCGATGGGAGGGATGCAGCACGGCACGCCATAAGATGTGGGCTTGACACCACGGACTCGCTAGGTCGGGCGATTTCCACCACGGTGGCGCTCCGCCGCCACGCCTGGATGCGGTCCACGTCATTTTCCGGGGATGTCCAGAACACCCTCATGGACATGCCCTTTGATGGCACTCGCCTGTTTGGTGAGAAGGCGGACAGTGCGCTGAACCGCTTTAAGGACTCCCGGGCTACGGCCAAGTCCTTGGGCCTCTCGGCTCCGCGGGCGCACACCTCCGCTTTTCGCCCCTTTCGTGGCCAAGGAAGGGGCGCCTCCTCACGTCCGCAGAGCCACCAGCCGCAGAACCAACCTGCGCGCGGTCGCGGACGTGGCTTCCGCCGTGGCGGAAATGGAGGCCGACGTGGTCAGCCCACATCCACCCCGGCAGCATCCGCCTCAAAGCCTTCCTAGTCCGAGCTTTCAGGCCCATACCACGCCAGTGGGCGGCAGAGTTCGCCATCACCTGCTCCACTGGCGGTCCATAACATCGGACAGGTGGGTGCTGCAAATCGTCCGAAGGGGCTACTCCCTCCCCTTCGAGACGACCCCTCCAGCCATGCCTCCACAGCACCACCGTATCTCGGGGGATCATTTGGATCTTCTCCGCGAGGAAGTTTCGGCTCTCTTGGCCAAGGGGGCCGTCGAGCGCGTTCCGAGTCCAGAAGTAGGTCGTGGTTGTTATTCCCACTACTTTCTGGTTCCCAAGAAGGGCAAGGGGGGCCTGCGCCCTATCTTGGACCTCCGGAACGTCAATGCCTTCCTCCGAAAGGAAAGGTTCAAGATGCTAACGTTGGCTCAGGTTTTAGCTGCCCTAGACCCTGGAGACTGGATGGTAGCGTTGGACTTGCAGGACGCATATTTCCATATCCCCGTCCTGCCGGCCCACCGGCGTTACCTGCGGTTCACGGTGGGCCAAGAGCACTTTCAGTTTACCGTGCTCCCCTTCGGCCTCACCAGTGCCCCTCGGGTGTTCACGAAAGTGATGGCGGTGGTCGCAGCTCATCTGCGCAGATCAGGGGTCCCAGTCTTCCCCTATCTCGACGACTGGTTGTTGAAGGCGGGCTCGCCCCAGGCAGTCGTCTCCCACCTCCAGACTACGGCGGATCTCCTGCATTTGCTGGGGTTTTCCATCAACGTGCCGAAGTCACACTTGAGTCCCTCTCAGAAGCTCCTCTTCATCGGAGCGGTTCTCGATTCGGCGCAGTTCCGGGTCCATCCACCGGAACAGCGGGTCCGGGATATACAGGCCCTGATTCCCATCTTTCGGCCTCTATCCCGGGTTTCGGTCAGGCTAGTGTTGCGGCTTCTGGGGCTGATGGCCTCCTGCATCCTACTAGTGCATCACGCCAGGCGGCGCATGCGGGCTCTGCAGTGGGACCTGAAGTTTCAGTGGGCCCAGCATCACGGCAACCTGTCCGACCATGTCTTGATCTCGGAGGGCACTGCACAGCAGTTGCAGTGGTGGCTCACGGACCGCGAGTGGGTCAAGGGCAAGAGCCTCTCCCTTCCCCAACCGGAGCATGTCGTAGTGACGGATGCGTCCCTCCTGGGTTGGGGTGGCCATATGGGAGAGGCGGAGATCAGAGGCCTCTGGTCTCCGGCGGAGTCTCGTCTCCACATCAACCTGTTGGAGTTGAGAGCGATCCGGCTTGCACTGAAAGCCTTCCTTCCCTCTGTCAGGGGAAGTGTCGTGCAGGTGTTCACGGACAACACCACCGCCATGTGGTACTGCAACAAACAGGGCGGGGTGGGGTCGTGGACCCTTTGTCAGGAGGCTCTGCGCCTCTGGACATGGCTGGAACACCAGGGCGTCACCCTGGTGGTTCAACATCTGGCGGGCTCTCTGAACGCCAGAGCAGACTAACTCAGCCGCCGGTGCATGATGGATCACGAATGGCGTCTGAACTCCGAAGTGGTGCAAGGCCTCTTTCAGCAGTGGGGAGAGCCTTGGTTAGATCTATTCGCCACCGAAGAGAACGCGCAATGTCAGCAGTTCTGCGCGTTGGAATTTCCAAGGCGGCACTCGCTCGGCGACGCTTTTCGTCACGAGTGGAGTTGCGGTCTGTTGTACGCCTTTCCGCCTATACCACTTCTGCCCAGAGTGCTGAAGAAGATCAGGCGCGACCGGGCCCAAGTCATCTTGGTGGCTCCGGATTGGGCACGAAGATACTGGTATCCCGAGCTACTCAGTCTGTTGACCGATCCCCCGATACGTCTGCCCCTTCGGGAGGATCTTCTGTCGCAGCAGCAGGGGACGGTCCTCCACCCGAACCTGTCCAGCCTCCACCTCCATGCGTGGAGATTGAGCGGCGGCAGTTGATGCCATTTGACTTGCCTCCTGAAGTCTGTGATATCATTCTGGCAGCCAGGCGTCCCTCCACAAAGTCGGTATACGCCTGCCGGTGGAACAAATTTGTGGCATGGTGCACAGCAAAGGCTGTGGATCCCCTTTCCGCCCCTCTTTCTGAGGTTCTCCTCTTCCTTCTTTCTCTGGCCCGGCAGGGCTCTGCCCTGGGCACCCTGAAAGGTTATCTTGCTGCCATCTCCGCCTTCTTGCGGCTTCCTGATCAGCCTTCTCTTTTCAAGTCCCCTGTGGTTACACGCTTTCTCAAAGGCATTACACACACGTTCCCTCCTGTCCCTTTTGTAATGCCTCAGTGGGACTTGAATCTGGTTTTGACATTCCTGATGTGCGCTCCCTTCGAGCCTCTTCACAATTGCCCTCTTCGTCTTCTAACTCTAAAGACTGCTTTTCTGGTAGCCATCACCTCGGCTAGACGGGTGAGTGAGCTCCAGGCTTTATCTTCAAAGCCTCCTTTTCTATCTGTTCATCCGGACAAGGTTGTCCTTCGGCCTCGTCCCTCTTTTCTTCCTAAAGTGGTGACTCCATTTCACCTTGGGCAGTCTGTCACCTTGCCCACCTTCTTTCCGCCTCCGCATCCTTCCAAAGAGGAAGAGAGGCTCCACCGTCTGGACCCAAAACGTGCGCTCTCCTTCTATCTGGACCGCACAAAACAGTTCCGGGTGGACGACCAGCTTTTTGTTGGGTACGTGGGCGCTAAGAAGGGGAAAGCTGTGCACAAACGAACCATCTCTCGGTGGGTCGTTTTGTGTATAAAAATCTGCTATTCCTTGGCTAAACAGGACCCTCCTGTTGGGCTGCGCGCCCATTCTACTCGGGCCACGGCGGCTACTACTGCCTTGGGACGGGGAGTCCCTTTGCAGGACATCTGTCAGGCGGCGACGTGGGCTTCTCTACACACGTTTGCCAGGCATTATTGCCTTGACAGCCAAGTCCGGAGGGATGGCTTCTTTGGCCGTTCTGTCCTCCAGGACTTTCTGGTGTGATCTTGGTTCGCAGACCCACCACCGGGGATGGTATTGCTTGGGTATCTATTCTAAGGTGAGGAATCTAACTAACGTGTTTCTTTCAGATGAACAAGTTACTAACCTTCGGTAACGATGTATCTGTAAGAAACATTAGTTAGTTAGATTCCTCACCGACCCTCCCATCCTCCCCGTTCTGCGAACTGACATCTAGGGTTAAGGTTGTCCTTTCAGGCCCCTAGATTTTATTTTTGGCACCAGTGTCGGTCTTTGCATGGCTCTGCGTTCCTGGCGCGGAAGGCTATGTACAAGAACTGACGTCAGCGCGCGAGGGCGGCGTCTAAGTACTCCGACGACGTCATCCCGGCGCACGACGCCGACGACGGACGCGGAGCCGCAGACGACGCCTAGCGGCGCGCAAGGGGTATTGCTGACGAAAAATCTTCCGGATCCAGTCTGACGCCTGGGGATATTCTAAGGTGAGGAATCTAACTAACTAATGTTTCTTACAGATACATCGTTACCGAAGGTTAGTAACTTGTTCTTTACAGAACACTACAGAGGGCGAGTACAGTGGCTTCCTTACCAAAAAAGAATTTGAGTTTTTGAATAAGAAATACTTAAGAGTACCGGTTTGATACAACCTACCCAAGGTACATAGGAATCAGAATTATCCACCTGGAAGACCAATTTTAGCTGGATGTGACTCTGTGTTGGAACCATTTGGACAGGACATTAATATATTAATTAAAGACTTTGGGCCAGATGTACTACCATTCCATTTTGCAAGTTGTGAGTTTTTGCTACTTGCAAAACTGAATGTACTAATGTGTCCTAGACTCATTTAGCAATTCCCAATGAGGTTACAAATGACCTGCCTCATCAATATTAATGAGGCAGGTCGCAATTTGCAACCCATTGGGAATGGGCAAGCACACAAGGATGGTGGCCTGCTGGGAACAGCAGACCGCCATGTCTGTATTTGCTTTTTGAATAAAAGAAACTTTTTTTTTTCAAATGCAGCTCATTTTCCCTAAAGGTATACGGGATGTAAAAGTATTTTTCCATTTTTTTAAGACCAAGCAGCAGTCCCTGGGACCACTGCCTGCTCTTAAAAATATTTTCGCATACATTCACAAAGGGGACAGGGTCACCTGGGGACCCCTTCCCGGTAGAGACTGGCTTACCACCTACTTAAAGTAGGTGGTAACTGTGATTGTTTTGCGACTGCAAACGATCGTACATGCCAACCCGACTCGCTATTAGGAAGGGACAACCTTGGTACGCCCCTTCCAAATAGCGATTCGCATACCCTTTTTTGTGAGTCGCCATTAAGTTACTGACTCACAAAATAGGGTTTGAACATACTACAACCCTTTTTAGCTGTCTCAAACGGCCTGATTTTCAGTTTGCGACCACTAAAAGCGGCCATACATCCCACCCTTAGTCCCTAGACTAGAAACATATACACAAGACCATTCTTATATGATCAACCTGTTGGAAGGCATGGTTTTTAACCCAGACCAGGAATTATTGGTTACGTTTAATATTGTTTCCTGTTATACTACCATACCTTAGAATGAGAGCATCAGGGTAGTTGAATGTATTCTCAGTACACAACCAGCGCCTACCTGGGTACCCACAGAGATCATTATTCAATTACTTAAAATTGCTCTGACAATCCGTTATATCTGAAAGAAACACGTTAGTTAGATTCCTCACCTTAGAATATCCCCAGGCGTCAGACTGGATCCGGAAGATTTTTCGTCAGCAATACCCCTTGCGCGTCGCTAGGCGTCGTCTGCGGCTCCGCGTCCGTCGTCGGCGTCGTGCGCCGGGATGACGTCGTCGGAGTACTTAGACGCCGCCCTCGCGCGCTGACGTCAGTTCTTCTTTTTTCCGCGCCAGTAAGCGCAGATCCGGGAGAGCTACCCCTTTTAGTCTTTTTTGACTAAATCTTTTTGATCATTTTTGATCCCTGTCATCGACATCTGGTGACGGTAGGATGCCTGGGTTCAAGGCTTGCGAGGATTGCCATCGACTGATGTCGGTGACCGATCACCACCGCCGGTGCCTCTTCTGCTTAGGCCCCGACCACGACGCGGAGTCGTGCAACGACTGCCAGGCCCTGACTTCGAAGGCTAGGCGGGAGCGGTCCCGCAAGCTTCTCGAGTTTCGCCACTCGGCTCCGCGTCGTGCGCGATCCCGGTCCAGGAGGAGGTCCAAGGATCGCTCGCGGAGCCCTAGCCGACGCCATCGATCGTCCGGCTCCAAGTCGTCGGGTAAGTCCAAACGCTCAAAGAAGTCCAAGAGGCGACACCGCTCTTCGGACTCCCCTCGCCGGTCGCGCGACTCGGCCGAGGGTCAGGGTGGTTCCACCCCCGCGGCTCCGCCGGAGCCGCAGGTGCCGCGTCCGCCCCCATACCTTCCGGTCCCTGGGACTGACGCGGCGCCGGCGGAGATCAGTGCCTTCCTCTCGGCCATGAGGAGCCTGGCCCCGCCGTCGACGCCCGCTGGCGTGCCTTCGGGCCCCGCGGACTCGACTGGGCGACCTTGCCTGCCGGCGGCTCCGGCCCCGGCGCCGTCGACGACTCCGGTCTCGACGCCGCAGGTCCCCGCGGGGCCCATGCCTGGGCCCCAGTCGACGCCGGTTGACCTAGTCACTCCTCCACCGGCGCCGGCGACTGAACCACCGACGCCGTCACCGGCGCCGCCGGCGCGCACGCCTACACCTCCGGCGCCGCCGACGCCGTTGGCGCCGATACCGCCCCAGTTTAGCCCTCATCCGGACCCGGCGCCGCAGCGGCGTCGATCGACGCCGCATCCGACGCCGCTTGAGACCTACCATCTCTACAGTCCGGTTCCGATCATTCCTCCTGTTTATCAGGAATCGGAAGGAGGGGGCGACTGGGAGGGGTTCGAGGACCCTATGGCTGTCCAGTCACAGCTTTCTCAGGACTGGGCAGATGAACTGGGGGAGGCCACTGGGCTGGACACCTCGCCAGACACTGGATTCACTTCTCCTCCGACCGTGGCTTCGGAGGAGGGTGCAGCATTTTCTGTGGTGCTGCGCAAGGCGGCCGAGGCCCTGGGGCTCGAGTTGCCTGCCGTGGCTGTGAGGACTAACATCCTCACTGAGGTGCTTCAAACCTCAGCAAGCTCCACTGAGCCTCTGCTGCCGTTCAACGAGGCCCTCACTGACGTTCTGCAGGGCACCTGGTCCAAGCCCTCCACAGTTCCTCCTGTGGATAGGAACGTTGCCAGGCGCCACCGCCCTGCTCCGGGCGACCCCAGTTTCCTGTCCCAACACCCCACCCCGAGAGTCTGGTTATCCAGGCCTCTACCTCCCAATCCTCCTTCCCGACCGCTCCGCCGGACCGGGATTCCAAGAGACTCGAGCAGTTTGGCAAGAAACTGTTCTCGTCCCTTAGTTTGGGCCTGCGGTCCTTAAATACCGCCTGTCTCTTGGACCGTTATTCCCATTCCCTGTGGGATACGGTGGAGGACGTGCTGCCCCTGTGTCCGGAGGAGGTTCGGACGCGTCTTAACCAGGCTTTGGCCGATGGGAGGGATGCAGCACGGCACGCCATACGATGTGGGCTTGACACCACGGACTCGCTGGGTCGGGCGATTTCCACCACGGTGGCGCTCCGCCGCCACGCCTGGATGCGGTCCACGTCATTTTCCGGGGATGTCCAGAACACCCTCATGGACATGCCCTTTGATGGCACTCGCCTGTTTGGTGAGAAGGCGGACAGTGCGCTGAACCGCTTTAAGGACTCCCGGGCTACGGCCAAGTCCTTGGGCCTCTCGGCTCCGCGGGCGCACACCTCCGCTTTTCGCCCCTTTCGTGGCCATGGAAGGGGCGCCTCCTCACGTCCGCAAAGCCACCAGCCGCAGAACCAACCTGCGCGCGGTCGCGGACGTGGCTTCCGCCGTGGAGGAAATGGAGGCCGACGTGGTCAGCCCACTTCCACCCCGGCAGCATCCGCCTCAAAGCCCTCCTAGTCCGAGCTTTCAGGCCCATACCACGCCAGTGGGCGGCAGAGTTCGCCATCACCTGCTCCACTGGCGGTCCATAACATCGGACAGGTGGGTGCTGCAAATCGTCCGAAGGGGCTACTCCCTCCCCTTCGAGACGACCCCTCCAGCCATGCCACCGCAGCACCACCGTATCTCGGGGGATCATTTGAATCTTCTCCGCGAGGAAGTTTCGGCTCTCTTGGCCAAGGGGGCCGTCGAGCGCGTTCCGAGTCCGGAAGTAGGTCGTGGTTGTTATTCCCACTACTTTCTGGTTCCCAAGAAGGGCAAGGGGGGCCTACGCCCTATCTTGGACCTCCGGAACGTCAATGCCTTCCTCCGAAAGGAAAGGTTCAAGATGCTAATGTTGGCTCAGGTTTTAGCTGCCCTAGACCCTGGAGACTGGATGGTAGCGTTGGACTTGCAGGACGCATATTTCCATATCCCCGTCCTGCCGGCCCACCGGCGTTACCTGCGGTTCACGGTGGGCCACGAGCACTTTCAGTTTACCGTGCTCCCCTTCGGCCTCACCAGTGCCCCTCGGGTGTTCACGAAAGTGATGGCGGTGGTCGCAGCTCATCTGCGCAGATCAGGGGTTCCAGTCTTCCCCTATCTCGACGACTGGTTGTTGAAGGCGGGCTCGCCCCAGGCAGTCGTCTCCCACCTCCAGACTACGGCGGATCTCCTGCATTTGCTGGGGTTTTCCATCAACGTGCCGAAGTCACACCTGAGTCCCTCTCAGAAGCTCCTCTTCATCGGAGCGGTTCTCGATTCGGCGCAGTTCCGGGTCCATCCACCGGAACAGCGGGTCCGGGATATACAGGCCCTGATTCCCATCTTTCGGCTTCTATCCCGGGTTTCGGTCAGGCTAGTGTTGCGGCTTCTGGGGCTGATGGCCTCCTGCATCCTACTAGTGCATCACGCCAGGCGGCGCATGCGGGCTCTGCAGTGGGACCTGAAGTTTCAGTGGGCCCAGCATCACGGCAACCTGTCCGACCATGTCTTGATCTCGGAGGGCACTGCACAGCAGTTGCAGTGGTGGCTCACGGACCGCGAGTGGGTCAAAGGCAAGAGCCTCTCCCTTCCCCAACCGGAGCATGTCGTAGTGACGGATGCGTCCCTCCTGGGATGGGGTGGCCATATGGGAGAGGCGGAGATCAGAGGCCTCTGGTCTCCGGCGGAGTCTCGTCTCCACATCAACCTGTTGGAGTTGAGAGCGATCCGGCTTGCACTGAAAGCCTTCCTTCCCTCTGTCAGGGGAAGTGTCGTGCAGGTGTTCACGGACAACACCACCGCCATGTGGTATTGCAACAAACAGGGCGGGGTGGGGTCGTGGACCCTTTGTCAGGAGGCTCTGCGCCTCTGGACATGGCTGGAACACCAGGGCGTCACCCTAGTGGTTCAACATCTGGCGGGCTCTCTGAACGCCAGAGCAGACGAACTCAGCCGCCGGTGCATGATGGATCACGAATGGCGTCTGAACTCCGAAGTGGCGCAAGGTCTCTTTCAGCAGTGGGGAGAGCCTTGGTTAGATCTATTCGCCACCGAAGAGAACGCGCAATGTCAGCAGTTCTGCGCGTTGGAATTTCCAAGGCGGCACTCGCTCGGCGACGCTTTTCGTCACGAGTGGAGTTGCGGTCTGTTGTACGCCTTTCCGCCTATACCACTTCTGCCCAGAGTGCTGAAGAAGATCAGGCACGACCGGGCCCAAGTCATCTTGGTGGCTCCGGATTGGGCACGAAGATACTGGTATCCCGAGCTACTCAGTATGTTGACCGATCCCCCGATACGTCTGCCCCTTCGGGAGGATCTTCTGTCGCAGCAGCAGGGGACGGTCCTCCACCCGAACCTGTCCAGCCTCCACCTCCATGCGTGGAGATTGAGCGGCGGCAGTTGATGCCATTTGACTTGCCTCCTGAAGTCTGTGATATCATTCTGGCAGCCAGGCGTCCCTCCACAAAGTCGGTATACGCCTGCCGGTGGAACAAATTTGTGGCATGGTGCACAGCAAAGGCTGTGGATCCCCTTTCCGCCCCTCTTTCTGAGGTTCTCCTCTTCCTTCTTTCTCTGGCCCGGCAGGGCTCTGCCCTGGGCACCCTGAAAGGTTATCTTGCTGCCATCTCCGCCTTCTTGCGGCTTCCTGATCAGCCTTCTCTTTTCAAGTCCCCTGTGGTTACACGCTTTCTCAAAGGCATTACACACACGTTCCCTCCTGTCCCTTTTGTAATGCCTCAGTGGGACTTGAATCTGGTGTTGACATTCCTGATGTGCGCTCCCTTCGAGCCTCTTCACAATTGTCCTCTTCGTCTTCTGACTCTTAAGACTGCTTTTCTGGTAGCCATCACCTCGGCTAGACGGGTGAGTGAGCTCCAGGCTTTATCTTCAAAGCCTCCTTTTCTATCTGTTCATCCGGACAAGGTTGTCCTTCGGCCTCGTCCCTCCTTTCTTCCTAAAGTGGTGACTCCTTTTCACCTTGGGCAGTCTGTCACCTTGCCCACCTTCTTTCCGCCTCCGCATCCTTCCAAAGAGGAAGAGAGGCTCCACCGTCTGGACCCAAAACGTGCGCTCTCCTTTTATCTGGACCGCACAAAACAGTTCCGGGTGGACGACCAGCTTTTTGTTGGGTACGTGGGCGCTAAGAAGGGGAAAGCTGTGCACAAACGGACCATCTCTCGGTGGGTCGTTTTGTGTATAAAAATTTGCTATTCCTTGGCTAAAAAGGACCCTCCTGCTGGGCTGCGCGCCCATTCTACTCGGGCCACGGCGGCTACCACTGCTTTGGGACGGGGTGTCCCTTTGCAGGACATCTGTCAGGCGGCAACGTGGGCTTCGCTACACACGTTTGCCAGGCATTATTGCCTTGACAGCCAAGTCCGGAGGGATGGCTTCTTTGGCCGTTCTGTCCTCCAGGACTTTCTGGTGTGATCTTGGTTCGCAGACCCACCACCGGGGATGGTATTGCTTGGGTATCTATTCTAAGGTGAGGAATCTAACTAACGTGTTTCTTTCAGATGAACAAGTTACTTACCTTCGGTAACGATGTATCTGTAAGAAACATTAGTTAGTTAGATTCCTCACCGACCCACCCATCCTCCCCGTTCTGCGAACTGACATCTAGGGTTAAGGTTGTCCTTTCAGGCCCCTAGATTTTATTTTTGGCACCAGTGTCGGTCTTTGCATGGCTCTGCGTTCCTGGCGCGGAAGGCTATGTACAAGAACTGACGTCAGCGCGCGAGGGCGGCGTCTAAGTACTCCGACGACGTCATCCCGGCGCACGACGCCGACGACGGACGCGGAGCCGCAGACGACGCCTAGCGACGCGCAAGGGGTATTGCTGACGAAAAATCTTCCGGATCCAGTCTGACGCCTGGGGATATTCTAAGGTGAGGAATCTAACTAACTAATGTTTCTTACAGATACATCGTTACCGAAGGTAAGTAACTTGTTCTTCAAGTACAATAATTAATTTTATCAACAATGTGGAGGGACTTCAATGGGGGCAGTTTTTTCCCCAAATCTAGCAAATATCTATGTAGACTCATGGAACAGCAATTTATACTCACTGACAGTAACCCATATAGGGCCTCCATTAGATGCTGGAAATGATACATCGACAATGTCTTAATGACTTGGGCAGATACTGAAGCCAAACATTGCACTATGCTCAAGAGGCCTCCATATGTTTTCATGCGGTCTTTGGCTCTCGCGTCACTTATCGTCTTTGACACCAACAGATGACTTCAATGTGGGGCTGTGAAGGTGTTGAAAGCTATTGAAGAAGTCACTCTTCTTTCCAACATTATTCTCTTGGGTTGATTGTTCAGAACTGAAGAGGTTGAGTCATGTATGCAGTTGACTTCCTTGTTGACATTTTATTGAGTCAACATTGCTTTAATACATTTTGTTTATCATGATTATTCAGGTGACCTTCATCCTCAGTGAGTATTAAATATTACACGTGGGTTACAATTACGTATTTCACCCGGTTTGGCCCATTCCTACACTACTTGGCCAATGTAGGTAAACCTATGTGTTTACTATTACTTTTATTTTGTATAATTATTCTCCAGTCCATACCAAATTCTATCATTATTCTTTCCAGATGTCCCATAATACTCTTTTGTCCTGATGAGACCCCTGTACCGATTTGAGGGTTTAAATAAAAACATACAAACGGATATTTGTCATTGGCCTAATAGTTAACAACTGTTGTTGTTGGTGGTAGATACAAGTGATGTATGATATATTAAGGTCTGGATATTGCATTTTTTCTTGCATTGAGTGCCTGCAGTCAAAAGGGCTGATTATTTAAAAAGCAAAATTAATAATATCTATGAGAGCCATTATGATTTAAAAAGTTGAATTGCGGGTCACAAATTGTGGCTTCACTCAGTGGTGGCACAGGGCATCTTCCAGCACTGTGAAGACCCCTGGCTCGATTTCTTCGCCATCGCAGAGAATGTGCAGTGCCAAGGGTTTTGTGCGGTGAAGTTCCCAAGTCTCTTCTGTCAGAAAGCCTCTCCCTCAGAAATGCCTTGTGCCTACATTGGAGTTCCAGACTCCTGTTTCCGCCTGTTCGTCTTCTGCTCATATTGCTGGAAAAAGAAAGACCAAGCTCAGTTCATCCTAGTGGCTCCGGACTGGGCGAGGAGAGTATGGTACCTGGAACTTCTGGTAATCACCTCATGTTCTCTGATCTGGCTGCCCCTTCGGTAAGACCTGTCGCAGCAACTGGGCCAGATATTCCACCCAAGCCTGCACAATCTACACCTCACCCATGGAGATTGAACGGCGACAGATGAAGTCTTTTGACCTTCCTCCTGAAGTGGTTGGTGTTATCTTGGCAATCAAATGTCTACCCACCAAGACTGTATACCCTGGACGCTGGGAAAAGTTTATTTGGTGCTCCTCTCGTAACATCCAACCCTTAAATACAAAGTAATCAGCTGTTCTTAATTTCACTCTTTATTTAGCCTATCAGGGCTTGCCACTGGCAACAGTTAAAAGTTACCTTTTGGCCCTTTTCACCTTCTTACGTTTGCTAGATCAGCCATCCCTTTTCAAATCATCAGTTGTGATGTGATTTTTGAAGGGACTGATCCATATGTTCTATCCAATACCATTTATAACACCACAGTGGGACCCTAATTCTGATGTACACTCCCTTTGAAGGACTACACAGTTGTCTTTGCAGTCCCCTCACCATCGAAACACCATTTCACATCACCATAACGTATGTGACTCAAGTCAGCAAACTGCAGGCACTGTCTTTAGTATAGCCATGATTTTCCCTAGACAAGCTGGTCCTGTGCCCAAACCCAGCATTAATACTAGAAGTAGCAATGTCCTTTCACGTATGGAAATCCATTGCCTTGCCTTCCTTCTGTGCAGCACCCCATCCCTCCAAAGAGGAAGAATGACTCCACCGTCTAGACCTCAATGGGCCCGAAGGTTCTACATTAACCAAACCTGAGATTACCGACTGAATAACCATCTTTTTGTCTGGTTCTCTAGAGTAAAAAAGGGCAAAGGGGTACAAAAGAGAACCATCTCCCAGTGTGTTATGAGTCAATATATGACATGGTCTAGGTTAAAAAGCAACCCCCCCCCCCCCCCACACCCCCCCCCCCCCCACACACAAAAAAAAATTGGGCACTTATTCCACCAGGGTGAAGGCTGCTGCTAGTGCGCAATGTGCCAGTTATGGATATTTGCCAGTCAGCTACGTGGGCGTCCCTCCATGTTTTCGTGAGGCACTACTGCCTGGACAGACAGTTCTGGTGGGTTGGGCACTTTGCCCGATCTGTCCTGCATGATTTAGCACAGCTATAGGTGCCCGACGTCATATCCAGGATGGGACAGATCCGACAGAGCCACACAACACCACCTGCTGGATCTAGCCTGATACCTGGGGAATAGTCACAAGGTGAATAATCTTTGGTTAGATAGAGTCCCTACTAGAAAAGGTGTTACTGAAGGTAGGTAAATTGTTCTTCTAAATGTCTTGCATGTACTTAGCTTCTTTGCAAAGCTTGCATAATAATCCACTCTTCTGGTCAAGTGGCTATGCTTTATAGTAAAGCAATATAGGTCAGAACAGAGGTTTGTATTAGTATGGTTTATATGTGTGCCATTCAGAATGTGCTTCTTTTGACAGGAGTGGAAGCCTTGGTCGGTTGGTTATTGGATCATCCTGATGTACAGATTACCAACCTCTCAGATGATGCAGACACAGTCTCTGATGAGTATACAGATGAGGAAATGGTGGAAGATGTTGAGGAACCTGAAAGTGCATATCCAGTGGTTAGTAATAAATATATTTTAATTGTGTTCTGTGTTTGACTTAAATGATTCATATCTTGGGCATCATAACACTTGCCTCTCCCCATTTTAACACATTGTCTCCAGTGTACTTTAAAGCAACACATTTTGTTTTCCAACTTTGGATCTTTCATGCATTTACATTGTGAAAAGCTGGCTTAGGATATGGTGCCCACTTATGTAAGTGGGCACCCTGCACTAATCCAGGCAACCCTTATGGTGATTTTAGTGGTCGTAGACAACCTTAGAAAGCTCTCAAACTGGTAGCTGTGGAGAGCTTCCTTCAAGGCTTAGTCCAGAAGGAGTGTAAAGCAGATTGTTTTACCAGAATATAATCTTATAGGTATAGATTAAGTGTAAAAGAACCACACAGTGTATTTATAAAAAATATGTATTTATTATTAGACACACACAGTTATCTCCTACCCGGAGATATACACAATGCACACAATACTTTGCAATAAAAACAGGTCAGTAGCACAAATACACAGTGTGGTCGCCAGGGGGAGACCAAACTATATACTAAAATAGTGGTATGCGAACCACGACTCAAGTCAAGACTGTACCCAGAAGACGTAGAAGTGCAGGGGACCCAAGGAACCACCCAAGGTAAGTAACTAGGAACCCCATGGCGGCCGTGTACAGAGTAGGAACACGACAGTGTGCTCAACTCAAGTCAATGGGTAAGTCGCAGTTGCAATTTTAAAGAAGGAGGGCCCTTCCCAGTGAAACCTGAAGAAAACCCATCGAAGACAGAAGGTTGGAGAGCCTAGGAACCAGGATACCTACACCAGGGAAGCCGGGTGCTTAGGTGTGAAGTGGCGTCAGAAACCGCTGTCAAACGCAATGGAGGACTTCAGGAAGATGCTGCTGCTGGAGAAGGTGTAAGTGTCCGGTGTAATCCAAAGATGGATTCAATATGAGAAGTACCTGCAAGCAGAGGGGACAGAGTCTATGCTGATCAGGAGTGACCAGAAGGCACAGAAAACAAATGCCCACCGATATTGGATGGTGAAGGAGAGCTGACGGTGACCTTGGAGCTGCAGCGGTGCGGAGCAGATGACGCTGTGGCATACCAGGAGCTGTTCACAAGCTGTCCTACATCAGATGTCGAGAGTTGAGGGGTCGGTGTCCGTCAGGAGCACCAACCAGCCTTGGCAGCTGCAAACAATGTGGAAATCGAAGAAGGTGCAGTGTCGGGACCAGCAAGGTCCAGGCGACTCACCACAAGCAGGGGAGTCCGGGCAAGCCCCAGTCAATCAAGCGAGCCCACAGAAATTAAAGAAGACACTAAAGAGGTCCCACAGGCCGGAGGCACTGGAGTCGCAAGAGGACCTCGAGCAGCTCATCAAAGATGCAGGCCCACGGTGCAAGTGATCCGGTGAGGGTGAAGAACTTGGTCTGAAGAGATGCTTGAGGTGGGGGCTACTTGGAGCCCGAAGATCTTAGAGGAAGGAAGCCAATGAACCTTTGCAACGGCAAGTCGACGCGGTGCATAGGGGTTCGGTTCCTGCGGCTCCAACGAGGGACACTAGTCTCAAACTTGGTGAGAGGACAGAGCAGGCCTCAAGGGATGTGAAGAACCACTACCTTTGTTGCTGAGCCTCTCGCAGTCCGTGGGAACTTGGGATCAGCAGACCGGTCAGCTTCGTTGCGGTGCCTGCCGATGCAGGGAAGTGACTCCTTCACTTCAAGGGAGATTCCTTCTCGTTTCTTGGTTGTCCACAGGTCTTGGAAGGTTCCTGTTTGGAGCAGGGTTACAGACGTTGCAGCAGACTTGCAGGACGACGAGGCCAGGAGCAGCAGGAGTCTTCCCAGTTGCAGTCTCAGAGCCTAGAGCAAGGTCCAGTCAAGTCCAGAGTGTCCAGACGGTTGAAGAAGAAGTGGTGTCGTGAAATGAATCTTGTCCCACGATGAATCGAGGGACCCACCTACAGGTAAGCCCTTACGTACCCTAAGGAAAGGGTTGGGATGAGTCAGGGTTCCCTCCCATGGAGGGGTCGGACAGTGGGGAGGATACTTCCATGTCCTTTGTCCAGTTTCGCGCCAGACTGATTTTATACACTGTAGAGAATCTGGGAATATTAAAATTATATTTGATCTATTGACAATGGTTAATTCTTCCTCTGATTGGTGGAATGGCTGGTGTAGGAAGCTGTCTCCTTATAAAGTGGACCAAAAGGAGGTACACTTTAAAGAGTCCAGGCAAACCCCAAAGAGATTACAGAGGAACAAATTACACCCCAAATGCTCACTCTTGTGATAGTGTGGGCAAGCTGTTAGGCTTATCAAAGAGTAGTGCTAAGCATTTATTGCTCACACAAAGGCAGTAAGTGAGACACATAGCCCATACAGAAATCTGACACAAGTTTATAAAAATAATACTTACTTTTATATAATTTTAGATACCAAGCTCACCAGAATCAGGTAAGTACTTTTCGAGTTATGAATGTTTACAGTTTTCAAAAGTTGACACAGTTCAGTTTTTGGGAACGGTAATGTTATTCTATGGGTTGAAAACATGTGCTGCATTCAGGCACTTAACAACTACTTATAGGACTGTTCTCCTGGACTTAAGGAGAGTCTGGGGCAAGGACCAAGGCCACACCAACAGGTCACCTCGGGAGGCTCTGGGGAATCTGGGTGCTGAGGTGTGTTATGGCTTCTGGTGTCCCATTCACTTTGATGCGGAACGATCCGGTTAGAAAGAGGCTGGAAGGAGGAACTAGGGGACCAGTCCGGGGGAACCCACAGGTTGGATCGACCCTTGAGATCCTTGGGCACGTAGGATCGTAAGTTGGTCCACTTCTCCTTAGGCTGTGGGGATCAGGTGCAGTGGTGTACTTTGGCATCTGGTTCAGTGCTGGAGCCACTTGCGGTTGGAGGGGGCCTGCAGAAAGAGGCTGCAGGCGGCAACTGGAAATCCAATCTTGGCAAACCCAAGTGTGGGCTTAGCCTTTAAGGGTCACAGGACCCTGTTGGCACCGTCCCCTACCTCAGTCTCTGGCTGTGGGGCACGGGTGCAGAGGCACTTTGAGATGGTGGTTGGCAGCTGTCAGAGGCTCTATTTGTCTTGTTTTCTGCTGCTTAGGACCAATCAGTGTTGTTGAAGTCCCTTGATGTGCTTGTCAGTCTTCCTCGGCGTTGGCATTGGTGTACGGTCTGGACACATCAAGCCTTGGCTGTTGCAAGGGGTCTGGTACCCCAGGTATTGTTGTTGTGTTACTCCAGTCTGTCCTGGTGTCCCCACACTAGGAGGGAGTATGGATCGGACCTGTGGGAGCACAGCTATCTCTTCCTGGGTGGCTCCTGCTTCGCTTGTCCCCGTGGGTGACCGGTCGGTGAACCAGGTCTTTCGTCTTTGGTGCCTGCGGCTGCAGGGGTGCACCTCCTCTTGTCCAAGGGAGTTCTTCAGCAATTTGCGATGCCCTGGCAGCCCTCCGTGTTTCTTGGAAGTCTGCACAGTGGCAGGACGAGTCAGATTCTTCAAGAGGGTCTGGTGCAGCAGACAGGCCAGCAGGGTTGGTGCCAAGTCAGTTGTGCCCCTCAGTTCCCAGTTCAGCAGTCTTTTATGTCCCTTTTACCCTCTCCCAAAATTTCTAATTCCACCACACACAAGATGGTGGAATTTCTAAATTTGTGTTTACTTCAGGCTCTAGAAGTGTGTCCAGCCTGGCAATGCAGCACGCCTCTTGCATATCTAATTTTCCCGTCTAACCTGGTGCCAGAGGGCCCAGGGCAAGGGGTGGCATCTCCCCTGTGTGGGGCAGCCTTGGGTCGCAAATCAAAGGTGGAAGAGGCCTTTGAAGCCTCCTGCCTTGGTATGCTGATTTACCAGCCTTCCTGGGGAGGAGGTGATACCCCTTTACCCCAGAGCAGGCATTGTTTCTGTCTGAGAGCAGAGCTCTCACCTCCTAGTCAGAAACTTGTCTGTGGTGACAGGCTGGATTGGACCAGTCAGCCAGCACACTAGAAGGTGAATTAGGTTCAGGGGGTACCTCTGAAGTACCCTTCGGGTGCAGATATTAATAAATCCATCACTGGAATCAGTGTGGGTTTATTGATATGTGGTGTTTGATACCAAGCACCACAAGTTTCACTGAAGCCATTATGTCGCTTGGTAACTCATGTTGACCAGTACATACCTTGAGATGGCTTCCCTGCTCGCTTGTAAGATCTAGTAATAGAACTGACATCACAGGGGCATATCTGCTCATGCAGATATGTCCTCGCATAAAATATAAAGCACCCTGCCTTAGGCTTCAAAGCTCTGCTGTAGGGGTGACTTACATATATTAGATGCAGTGGCTTTGGCGAGACACACTGGAGTGTCATCACCACACACGCAGCCTGCAATGGCAGTCGGTGTAGAACTTGTATGTGGGTCCCTTAGGATAGTGTAAGATATGCTGCAGCCCTTAGGGACCCACTTTAACTCCCATGTCCTAGGTACCTGGGGTACTGTTTACTAGGGACTTAAAGGGGTGCTAAAGTCCTTAGCTAATTGTAGAACAATTAGACTCGCCTTGTTTTAGGGAAGGAGCACTGGCACTGAGGCCTGGTTAGCAGGCCTCAGTGCACTGTATGATATGAAAATCAGCATCTAGTAGTTAAAAAGGGTGGGAAAAGTGGGGGTATAGTTCGCTCATAAGAATCTTGGCTAATATGTACTATCACATTTACCTACTTGGTACAGAATTGGTAGAACACTTTGATACATCAAATACATTTTAGGACTAGTCAATATTGATAGCAGGTCGCCTGCCATACGCCCTAGGTTTTAAACCTGTACTGTAAGGTGTAGTCACAGGTACTTGTTAAAAAAGAGTGCTGTAACCATGTACATGAGATAGTCGTGAAAACATGGCATAAGACTTGTGACAAAAAAGAAATCATAGCTGCAATGTTCTATTTTTATGCGTGATACATTCAGCTAATCCTAGCTATTTCCCCAATTGCATTTTACTGATGGGGTTTTTGAATCCATAGTTACAATGATAACAGCAAACGTTTAGTTCCAAAATACAATGTGAGGTCTGTTAAAAGGTCAGGACTGACTTAAAGTGAGACATTTAACATTGGGGCACTTGGCAGCTGTGAATATCCATACAGCAGCAGCGCCACCATAATCTAGTCAGGCAAAGAGAGCAGAAAACAGTGTCAAGAATGCTTAAAGCATCAAGTTTCTGGTGCCTCAGAATGTAGAGCTACAAATTAATTTGGTCGTGTTAAACATTTTACATGTTTCGCAAGGTACTATGCTGTTTTGACCACCCTTTCAATGTCATAATATTCAGTAAGGCGTAGGTGAATGACCCCCAATTGTGTCCAGGAATTTATTTGCTCAAACTTTTGAATATGACAGCTTACTTTTTTAATCCATTATTAGTCCTTGAAATCAGGCAGATACCTGACAGAGTGCGTGTGAGAGGTAATAAAATGCTAGAGAGGGTAGTGAAATGTGAGTATGAGTGAGAGTTCAATGCACAGACTTCCTTTTCTTAAAGCGGCCTAAAATAAGTCCATTAGACACGACATACCCTGCAGTAGTTCTCGTTTAAATTGAATGTGCTTTATAATGTTCACTGCAAAAAAACATGCCATGAAAAGGAAAAAAAACAGGTTTTGTCTACTTTGGGGGTTAAGTATCTGAAATAAACAAGCATTTGCAATGCAATAGGTCTCACATTTACGAGAGTTTGAGCTATTTGCATTGTAAATGACAATGCCCTTTATTTATGTGTTCTTAAAACAGATAAATAAAAGGCAATTTCATTTACAATGTCAATAGCTTAAACTGGCCATAGCAAGGCCTATTGTTATTTGAAAAAATAGTGCTCGGAGGCTGTAATTAAAGCCTACAGAGTAACAACACTCGTAACAGGGGGTGTCACCATGGGAGGTTACAAAATGAGACAAGGCTGTACTAAGAAAGGACTACTAAATCTATTGACCAATGAACATCCACAGTTTACATTGGACGATGACACAAGCCAGTAAATAAATATGGGCCGTGGGAGGGGGGGGGGCTTCAAGTCCCTACCTGAATACAGCATGCCTCAACCTAAAAAATAAAGGCACTATTTCGAAAGGTTTGAAAAACACTGAAAAAACATCACTGAAATCCACCATTATTACTGAAAACAAGACATTCTTATCATGCATGGCAGTTACACCTGGAGGTGGCACAGGCCGTTTTTCAGCAATGAGGAAACCCTGGCTTGATACTATTTGCTCTGTCCTTCGAGTAAGATTGATGGTAATCCATGCTCTGCTCGTGGCCAGGTTTGATTTGGTCTGTTGCACTTCGGTCCACCTTCACTCATCACCTTTGTGCTGTCTGTTATTAGACCCCCAGTTCCTGTTTTTTTGTGTATAGTTGATATTTTCTCTACCACAGAGAATGCATAATGTCAGTGTTTGTGCCCACTACAGTTACCAAGGAAACTCTTTTGGAGACGCATTCCACCTAGAGTGAAGCTTGGGAGTCCTGTATGTCTTCCCACCTCTACCCCTCCTGGCTCGATTTCTTAAGATCAAGACTAACCTTGCCCCAACCACTCTCTTGGCTCCAATTGGGCCAGGAGGATGTGCTATGCAGAACTCCTTGCCATGAGAATCTGTCCTCTGATCAAGTTACTACTTTTGGAGGATCTGATGTCACAGCAACAGGGCAGGGTTCTGTATCTGGGACTCTGCAATATGCACCTCTGTGCATGGAGATTGAGCGGCATTAGCTATTTTCCTTTGATCTTTCTTCCGAGGTCTTTGATAATATGGTGACGGCCATATGTCCATCTACAAAGTTTTTGTATGCTGGGCGCTGGGACAAATATTACTTGATACAGCACCCGCTGGATTGACCATCTGGAAGCTAAGCTGCCTGAATTGTTTGTTTTGTTGTTGGCCTAGCAAGGACTTGCGTTGGCTACAGTTGAAGGGTACTTGTTAGTCTTTCGACTTATTTCAAGTTGACGTTTCAGCCTTGTCTATTTAAATCACATATTGTGATGACATTTCTTAAAAGTGTACAACATATGTTTCTGCTGAAACCGTTTAAGATGCCACAGTGGTACTTTATTTTGGTTCTCTTTTCTAATATGCACCCAATTTGAGCCAGTGCACAGTTGTTAACTACGTATCTTGTTCCTGAAAATGATATTTATGGTAGTGATCACATCATCTTGTCATGTGAGTTAGCTGCAAGCACTCTCAGTCCAGCGGCCTTACACAATATTTTTTCAAGACAGACTGGCACTGAGAACTCAAACTGCATTTCTCTCGAAAGTGGTAACAACTTTCGATGTCAGGCACACGATCACCCTTTACCGACTTTATTTGCCCCATCTCACCTTTTGAAAGAGGAGTAGAGACTTCATTGTTTCAACACCAAGAAAGTTCTCAGTTTCTACATTGATCATACCAGGGACCATTGGGTGGGCGACCATGTCTGGATATCGGTCAGGCTGCTACATGAGCACGAGTGCACACGTTCACGGCGCACTATTACCTTCCTGCTAATCAGGTACCCAGGGCCTATGTTCCTTCCCTAAAACTGCATTGAAGCCTAAACCCAATTGGCATCTCTGGCCACGTCAGCCCCTGGTAAATGGTACCACAGGTTCCCCGGGCACTGTGACCAGAGAAGGTCTCCAGGGGCTGCAGCACTTATTGTGCCACCCTTAGAGGTCTTGTACCCTGACACTCGCACAGTGCCTTTGCAGGCTGTGTCTCTTGGTGCAGAACAAAACAAAGAGTCAACATGGCACACATTCCTGTGTGCCATGCTCACAAACCACTGCCCTGGCATATATCAGTCACCCCTCTAGCTGGGTGCCCTATGTCAGTGGCGCGGGTACAGGTGCATGAGCCATGTACCCCTACAGTGCCCAAGTCCATTCCTGGGCCCTGTAAGTGCAGTGTTGCCATTAAGAGTATATAGTGCTGTGAGTTTGTCATTACGAGCTCCACAACACCATAATGGCTACACTGAAGACTGAAGTTTGGTATCAAAATTCTCAGCACATCAAACCCACACTGATGCCACTGCGGGACTTAATGTAAAATGCACAACAGAGGGCATCTTACAGATGCCCCCTGAAACGCGACCAACTCCTAGTGACCTGACTGAGTGGCTGCTTAGGTTACCACCAACAGACATGTTTCTGGGCCCCTGGGTTGAGAACCTGCTGCTCTCGGGGGGCCTGAAACAATGCACAACCTGAGACGAGGTGCCAAGCCTCCTACCCCAGGATGGGCAGGGTTCACAAAGGAGAAGCTTCAATGGCATGCCGCCTTTGTGAGCCTCTCCAGACCATTTGAGGCTTTCAGCAACTGGCCCCCACTGGTTCTACCCCCCACTTTGGGCAGGAGAACCAGCGGGGAAAAAAAGTGATGATGAGAGGTGTGCCGACCTCTTCCAATTCCACCCTTCAGGTGGGGGAGGCAAGATGAAGCACAACCTCGAGTCCCCACCATCTTGAGAATGGGGGGCCCAGCCAACCAGGGACAGGCTACTACCTCCCTCCCACTGGAGGGTGGCACGATAGGGGGTTTACCCACCCCAGGGAAGGGACCCATTGGTCCCTCCCCTTACCTACCTGTAACGTCCCTAAATCTAGTATTTAGGGGGCACCCTGAACCTTGCTTCCTCAGATCCAAACAATAAAGAAGATGAGAAGGACTGAAGAAACGTGCAGAGCTAACAAGAGGACGACGTCCACTGACTTGTCCCCAGCCCTACCGGCCTGTCTCCCCCTCGAACCTGCTCCTTTGAAATCTTGGTGTGTCCTGCAGCCAGCAAACTCAAGAAACCCAGAGGACCTGCCTGCCTTCACTTATAAAGAGTGCATCTCCTGTGAACACTGGATTTATTCAAACTGCAGCTTCTGGCACCAGCCAGAGACCACAAATCCAGCCCACTCTGCACCCGCCAAACCCAGCCCGAGTGGAAAACCACCATGAGGAGGTCAGCCCAGCGATCCTGACCCGAGATCCGGTGACCCCTGACCTGCCTCAAGCCTCCAGCCGACGCCTGCAGCCTATATCCAGAAGGCCCCCCTAACCGCGACCAGGAACTGGTAAGAAGATACGACCCCAAAAGGCACCCCTGCACCAGACTCCCCACAGCCTTGTGTGCCCAAACCGACGGTGCCTAACCAACCCTTAACTTCCCAACTTACCAATCCAAGTGGTGGTCGCACCCTGAAGTCCTTCGTCGCCCTGCCTGCAGTGCTTTTGCAAACCTGAGGTTCTCCATAGAACACAACAGGGCGCCCAACGTCGAAACAGCACTCTGCACCCGGCCGCCCCAGTGCCGCTGAGAGTGCACCTTTTGTGCTACTTTGTTTCCCCATTTGCCCTGACCTTAACCCTAGGAGCTTTGCTCCCACAACTCAGTGGCCTGCTTACCAGCAGCCACCAACCTGAGGCCCCCTGTCCCCCATTGGTTAACATTGGGCCTCAACACTCTGCACTCGGCCGCCCTAGTGCAGCTGAGGGTACATCACTAACCCTGGGGGACCCTTGAGTCTAACCCCAGAACCTTAACTCCCACAGTCGATTACTTACCTGTGAACCGTTAACTTGTTTTCCCTCCATAGGATAACATTGAAAATTTTCTTCCCAAAAAGTTTCTAAGTGTGGAGTTTTGAAATCTAAAAATATTCTTTAAAAATCATACGAATAACCAAAACGTAATTACTTACCTGTTTCCAGGAAATGTCCCAGTGCTGAATCTAGGTATCCAGCACTGAGTTAGGAAAGTAACGTAAAAAGTAACTTACCTGTAATTTACTGAAAAAGTCTATTCATTTCAATGTACTGTATTTGCTAAGTGTTGCAACCTACTGCATCCCCTGTAATTCAAACAAAGTACATTTGCTATTGCATTTTCAAACTGTTCTATATCCAGTTACGTGTTACTGAAAAGTATTTAATGCTTACCTGTGCCAGGCTTGCTTGGTTCTAAAAATAAAACAACAGTATATATTTTTATACAAACACAATTGGCCTAGAGTTCAGTTATTGAGTGTGTGAATTCTTTTGCTGACTGAGTGTGTACATCAAATTCTTAACACTGTCCTCTGATACTGCCTTACTGCTCGACCACTCTGCCACAATTAGAAAGTAAGGTTCTATCTAATTTTAACCTCTGCCTACCTCTGGGGTCACTTGGACTCTATACACACTATACCTCATTTTGGTGTAGTATATATAGAGCCAGTTTCTTACACTCATTCTAATTCCTACATTGCCTACCTGCAGACTCCTCAACCACCTTACAATTCCCGTTCTTTGGAATGGACTCTCTTTCATCTAACAAATAGTCCCAAACTAGAGATCTGCACACTGGATTATCCAGTTGATGGACACAGAGTGTAGGCAAGCCTTCAAAAGCAACCTATTTTTCTGCTAGTAGAACTCTGTGAAACTGCTAATATGTACTTGGGCCTTAAAATGGTAGCTTTAGAAATATATGCACTCAATTGATATACTTAATTGTCCTGTACAACCATAGTATGTGGCCCAGAAAGTGCACCTCTAGCGTGAAAGGGAAACATCAGTTGTTAGCTGCAGTGTGAATTTACACCACCCATACAGGTGACAAAAACATGGCTTCCAGCAGAACCACTGTACTGTGGCTGAGCTGCAGTTTCAGTGCAGTGACATGACAGGAACCAGGACCAACAGGAAACCGTGCCACTGCCATGTTTGAAAAGTCTATTTTTATATATTCATAAGTCACCCCAAAAGTGTATCTTACAAGTCTACATGAGGGTGCTAATATATAAAGATAGGGCCACTGCATATTTTGTTTGGTGCGATGGCAAAGTGAAATAAAACTCAAAAGCTGCTTCGCTGTAAATGCCTTGCTCAGTTTTTTCCTGAACAGGTGTAGATGGGATTAAAAATTGTATTCCCGATCTCCGCTTGGGTAAGTGACAGAAACATAGTTCAAAGTTATTTCTGATTTAATTTTTAAAATCTGATTTACTGGCGGACAATAATGTATAGTGCCAGGTGGTTGACTTGAATTCTGCACTGTTGCCCCTCCCCGACTCCCATAAATGCCTTTGACAGATTACCTTCACTACCCTGACATCCAAGTGTGAAAAGGGTTGTACTTGCCGGGTTTCCAGAACTATGGTAGGTCACTCCCAGGGGACACCAGTGTCAAATGACCTCAGCCAACATGGATGGGGCCTGGTAGCCCTGGTCTGTCTTATGCACCCATGCCTCTTCCCCGAATTGGGGTTTCACGGCTAGATATCCTGCCAGACACTGAAAAGTCCAGTAAGCCCTGCTGTTTAATCTGAAGTCAGTTGTGTGATGGCAACTGAAATTTCATCATTTGTTAGGGCTTCGTCTAGCTGGGTTTTACTATGTGTGATGTGAGAAAGCTGGAATGAGGATTGGTATGTGTTGAGGTTTTGTGGGGAGGTATAATGCCCTGTAGTATTGGGCAACTTCACAGGCTATCTGTCATTTCTGAATTATGTGTTAAACATCATTATTCAGAAGATTACGGATGGGTCTAGCTTCCTCCTCCTTTAGCTTAGTCAATAAAGTAATGTTCGAGGCATATGAGCTGCAGATTACACAATATGCATAGATCGACATCTGGTGTTGGGTCTGGATGTTTGCACTTGTTTTTGGCCTGGTAAGTCTTTGGAAGTCACGAGGTAGGTGACTCCTCCTTAGGATCATAGTGCGCATGGGCATCGGCTCCATCCTCAGATTGTTTTTTTCCGCCATTGGATTCGGATGTGTTTCTCGCGCTCCAGTTCGGAACAGTTACCGATTCCTGTTTCGACGCGCAATCCTTCACCCTTTCGACGGTATTGTCTCGATCGCGAACCCTAATCGGCGCGCATCTCTACAAGTCTTCGATTCCGGTCGTCGAAGAAGGACTTCAGGCCGAGCCTTGGCATCTGGCTCATGGAAAGGACGCCATTCAAAAAGTGTCCTCGATGTGCGTTGAAGTTTCTCCACACCGATCTGCATGAGGTGTGTAACCTCTGCCTCTCCCCCGAGCACGAGGCCAGAGACTGTCCGGCTTGTGGCTCCTTCCGCTCGAAGAAGACCATCTGGGATCGACGAGCTCGAAGGACCATGGCTCGCTTGTCGAGTTCGATCCCTGACGACATCTTGCACGAGGGCGTCGATGTGCCAGAGGAGCGGGTCGAAGAAGAGCTCATCAGCGCCTCCGAAGCCGATGACTCCGACGTCGAAGAAGTGATTCCAACTCAACGGGTGTAAGTAGAGACGTCGACCCCGACCCACTCCCTACAACAACAAAGGCTTCGGTCACACCTTCACCTTCGGGCTCAGGTGCACACCGACACACTGCTTCTCATGCCCCGGGCTCGGCAAAGAAGCCCACCAAGCCTTCCGGGGACTCGGGCTCAAGTCTGCCTGCCACCGGTGCTGAAACCCAATCATCAGCACCGAAAAAGAAGCCGCACCCTTCCTCTGGGCCGACCGCTACTTCCACCCCGAAGCCCTCGGCACCAAAGACTCCAACCAGTGACTCCCTGGCATCGAAAAAACACTCGGAGCCGACGAAGAAGCCACTCCCCAAAAGTTCGGACTCACACTCTTCGGAGCCGAAAAAAGCATTGACACCGAAGAATCACAGAGACTGGTAAATCACACTTCTCGAAGCCCAAAACCGTTCCGCAGCCAGCGCCGAAACAGCCCTCTATGCCGACACCGAACACCCAACCTTCTTCAGAAGAGCTTTTTCGTCCAGACCCTCAACAAAAAACTCTAACTAAAGACCCTAAAACTGGTCAATTGACTCTCAGTTCCAGAAAAAAACCACTGGACCTGCCTGCACCAGCTCCACCTCCCAAAAAGGGGGATATTGCCACATCACCTCTTAGGGTCCCTTCTCCACTTCCTCCCCAACCTCGTTCTCCTATGCCATCCCCTACACCGGTAGATGACGATGACACAGGGGACGGTGACAACAACATGCCACTAGATGACCCCAATCCACCAGGTACCCCTGACCCCTGGGATGACTATAATACGCCTGATGTCCCTAATGTCCCGCAAGAGGACATCTACCCCTCTAGGCCTTCCCCACCAGAAGATACCATGAGTTTTAATCAGCTAATACACCGGGCTGCCCAGTACCACGGGGTCAACCTACATACAGAACCGGTCGAAGAGGATTTTTTTAATGGACACTTGCGAAACCACCTAAAGGTCCACATCCACTTTACCCATACTCAAAAGGGTGATTAAACACGCTACAGAGGTATTTAAAGACCCTGTCAGGACTAGAATCATCAATCTTAGAATTGAGAAAAAATACAAAGCTGCCCCTACAGACCCAGCTTACATTAAGGGCCCTGTTCCCTTTAGACTCCATGGTGGTCTCAAAGGCTAGGAAAAGGGCTAATTCGCAGACATCAGGTGATGCAGCTCCTCCCAACAAGGAGTCTAAACTCCTGGATGCCTCTGGCAATAGAACCGCGTCCCAGGCAGCTAATATTTGGCGCATCTCAAATACTCAAGCCCTGTTAGCCAGATACAATAGGGCTCACTATGATGAGTTAGAGTCCCTACTCCAACACCTCCCGGACAAATACAAACATAAGGCCAACGACCTAATACAAGAGGGTAAAATTATCACCAACACCTCTATCCGGTGTGCTCTCGCTGTGTCAGATACGGCATCCAGAGCAGTAAACACAAGCGTCCTTCTTCGCAGGCACGCGTGGCTACGTATTTCTGGGCTTAAACCGGAGGTGCAAAGCTCTATCCTCAACCAACCATTCGACCAACAGCACCTTTTTGGCCCTAATGTTGATGCATCCCTTGAGAAGATGAAAAAGGACACAGACACAGCCAAATCAATGGGAGCCTTGCAATCGCAAGCTCCCAGACGTTCTTTTCGTCGCTCATCCTACAAGGGCAACTCCAGGGGATAGTCTTCTGATACCCCATCCACCTCTTACAAGGCTCCCTCCCAATCCACTTTCACCAGAGGTTATCAGAGAGGAGGATACAGAGGCAACAATAACAAGGGCAGACGCAAGACTAACAACACGCGCTCTGCCACCACAGCAGTTTCTTCCTGTCTGGACCAACAGCACAACAGACAGGTGGGTGCGACAAATAGTGCAATCAGGTTACTGTCTCGAACTTACCTCTACCCCCCCAAACATTCCACCCAAACAGCGTCCAATGTCAGCAGAACATTTGTCACTCCTGAAACAAGAGGTAATTTCCTTACTACAAAAAAGTGCAATAGAACTAGTTCCCCTGCACCAACGAAACACAGGAGTTTACTCCCTGTATTTTCTCATACCAAAGAAAGATGGCTCTCGGAGACCTATTCTAGACCTCAGGCCACTAAACCTATACATACAATCAGACCACTTCCACATGGTCACACTTCAGCAAGTCCTCCCTCTACTTTCACAGGGCGACTTCCTAGCCACCTTAGATCTCAAGGACGCCTATTTCTCATATTCCCATACACGCTGCTCACAGAAAATATCTCAGGTTTTTAGTAGACAGGCAGCACTATCAATTCAAAGTACTCCCTTTCGGAGTCGCAACAGCACCACGGGTATTCACAAAGTGCCTAGCAGTAGTCTCAGCCCATCTAAGAAGACAACACATTCACGTCTTCCCATACCTCGACAACTGGCTCATAAAAGCCAGCTCGTACACCCAGTGTGTCCATCACACTCACGCGACTTTCCAATTACTCCCTGACATGGGGTTCACAATAAACCACACCACGTCTCATCTGCAACCCTCGCACACGCAACAGTACCTCGACGCCACAATAGATGCCTCAGAAGCGCTAGCCTATCCCAGTCCAACCAGTATAGCAAGCATTCTCGCTCTCCTACCCAAATTTCAGCCGCATCACTCTCTTCCAGCTCAAGTGTTCATGCAGCTCATAGGGATGATGGCCTCTTGCATATTCATAGTGCCTCACGCAAGACTCCAGATGTGTCCCATACAAGAGTGCTTAGCACGCCAATGGAACCAGGCTCAAGGTCAGTTAACAGATCTGGTGTTGGTAGACGGTTGCACTCATCGCTCTCTGCAGTGGTGGAACACCAAAAACCTTTCCAAAGGGCGACCGTTCCTAGAGCCAGTTCCTCCGATTGTCATGACAGCGGACGCATCGCTCTCCGGCTGGGGAGCTCACCTATTACATCACACCATGCAAGGCAGGTGGACACCTCAACAAAAGTTATTCCACATCAATTACCTGGAATTACTGGCCATATTCCTAGCCTTAAAAGCATTTCAAAAACAAATATCAGGCAAGACTGTCCTAGTTCGCACGGACAACATGGCAGCCATGTACTACATCCAAAAACAAGGCGGGACACACACTCTGCAGCTCTCCTAGCTAGCACAGAACATATGGAGGTGGGCTATACCTCAGAACATATTTCTCCTAGCCCAACATGTCCCAGGAGTCCAAAACACCATAGCCGATCTATTAAGTCATCAAACACAACAGATCCACGAGTGGGAACTCCATCCACAAGTTCTTCAACCATACTTTCAAATGTGGGGGCAACCACAGATAGACCTCTTCGCCACCCAAGAAAAGGCAAAATACCCAAGCTTCGCCGCCAGATACCCACACCCATTGTCCAAAGGCAATGCGATATGGATGAACTGGTCAGGCAAATTTGCGTACGCTTTTCCGCCTCTCCCACTCATGCCACTGGTGGTGCGCAAACTACGGCAACACTCACTGACTCTCATTCTAGTTGCTCCAACTTGGGCCAGACAACCGTGGTACACCACATTGCTGGAACTGTCAGTAGTTCCGCACCAAAGATTACACCTCTCACCACGCCTCTTAACCCAGAACCATGGAGAGATCAGACACCCGGACCCAGCTCAGCTCAACCTTGCGATCTGGCTCCTGAAATCTTAGAATTTGGTTACCTTAACCTTCCTCCTGACTGTATGAACGTCATTAAGGAGGTTAGACGCCCTGCCACTAGAGCCTGCTACGCAGCCAAGTGGAAACGATTTGTGATATATTGTCATACCAATAGCATCAATCCCCTATATGTGTCTAGCCAACACATCATAACCTACCTGCTACACCTACAAAGGTGCAACTTAGCCTATACGTCTATTCGGCTACACCTTGCTGCCATAGCAGCACATCTACAAAATAGACACAATTTATCATTATTCAGAGTACCTGCCAACAAAGCCTTTATGGAAGGACTCAAAAGGATAATTCCTCACAGAGTTCCACCCTCACCTGTGTGGAATTTAAATATCGTTCTCACACGACTAATGGGGACCTCCCTTTGAACCTCTACATAAATGTAAGCTACAATTCTTAACATGGAAGGTTGCTTTCCTAGTCGCCATAACTTCTCTAAGAGTTAGCGAGCTAAAAGCCCTAACTATTCAGGAACCGTTCTTACAAATCCATCACTATAAGGGGGTTCTCCGCACTAATCCTAAATTCCTCCCTAAAGTCATTTCCCCCTTCCACCTTAATCAATCTGTGGAGTTGCCCGTATTCTTCTCGCAACCACACACAGTCGCAGAAAGAGCTCTTCATACTTTAGATGTTAAAAGAGCATTGCTCTATTACATTGAAAGAACACTATCTTTTCGAAAAACCAAACAACTTTTCGTTTTTCTTACCACCACACAAAGGCAATCCCATATCCAAGTCCGGGATAGCCAGATGGATTGTTAAATGCATACAAATTTGCTACCACAAAGCAAAACGTACTTTAACTGTTCCTCCTGGAGCCCACTCTACAAGAAAAATAGGGGCTTCTATGGCATTTTTAGGGAACATTCCATTAGATGACATCTGCAAAGCAGCTACATGGTCTACACCGCATACGTTCACAAAACACTATTGTGTAGATGTACAATCAAAACCACCAGCCAGTGTGGGCCAAGCTGTACTCAAAACCCTATATCAGACTACTGCAACAGATACTGGTGGCCGCCGCTAAGGAATGGGACTGCTATACAATCTATGCATATTGTGTAATCTGCAGCTCATATGCCTCGAACGGAATATGCTTCTTACCAATATGCATCTGTTCTTGGCATGTAGAGCTGCAGATCTACACACGCCCACCCGCCTCCCCGGCTTCCTTTATCTGTTCCAGTATTATCTTATTTAGATACAGCATGCAAGGGCATCTCCCTGTTTCCTACAAAGCTCCATCGTTTCCCTGCTGGCGAAAAACAATCTGAGGATGGAGCCGATGCCCATGCGCACTATGATCCTAAGGAGGAGTCACCTACCTCGTGAGTTCCAAAGACTTTCCAGGACAAAAACAAGTGCAAACATCCGGACCCAACACCAGATGGCGATCTATGCATAGTATGTAGATCTACAGCTCTACATACCAAGAACAGATGCATACTGGTAAGTAGCATATTCCTTCCCAACCCGGCTGCCCAGTCACATACCCTGCTTTGAGATGCAAGCCAGATCTTTTTGGATTCATGTACCTGGGCTTGCCGGTGCTACATGTTTGTTAATGTCAGCTTTTGAACGTTCTCCTTGGAGCTGTTTTCTCAGTATTCTCCAACGACCGCACCATTGCTTCTAGGTCAGTGGTGTTATTGACCTGTTTGTGTTCTGAGTGTGTTACCATGCTAATAATGCCGCCGCTCACTACCTTCTAGTATGCTTCCCAGAAGGTACTAGGAGAATCTTTAGTACCTTTGTTGGATTGAAAGTATTAAATAGTTTCTTCTTGCAGCCTATTTTTAAATACTGCATTGGTGAGCCATTGTGGACTAAGCCACCAGGCCTTCAACCTTTAATGCCATACACTTTCTTGTGCTTGGACCGATTTTTGATGTTGAGAGAGACCGTCAAATCCAATGGCACTG
This sequence comes from Triturus cristatus, assembly GCF_964204655.1. NCBI lineage: Eukaryota > Metazoa > Chordata > Amphibia > Caudata > Salamandridae > Triturus > Triturus cristatus. The sequence continues at coordinate 1,184,392,133 of NC_140591.1, forward strand.
CACCTGATCTATCCTCTCATCCATGTTTATGCAACAGACTGAGATTGTTCGACCTGCAAGGTGAGCTAGATACCAGTGATGCTAGGACGTTTGACCATGAGGTGGTTCATACAGCAAGAAGATATATGGCAACCCTGGCAGACAGTCTTGAGGGCACTGTCAATGCAACCAGAGAATGAGCAAATTTAAGTGATTATGAATGGCTTTCCTTCTTCACCAAAAGTAGGCTTTGTGTTATCAAGTAGATTCAGTAGGACTGGAAGTATCCCCATCCATTGCTGCCCTCCCTTATTGTCTGGGCTACATCAGGAGGCCCCTCAAGAAACACACTAACTTTGTCTTTGGGAGTAACCTGCCTCAATTTGTAGTGGTAATGATGCAGGACATCTCTGTCTTTTCCTCTACATTGTTGTCGGGTGGGGGGATGAAAAGGGGGATGGGGAAACAGATGCCTCAGGAGAAAATCAAACCCACTCCTCTGCACCAATGACTTCCTCAAGTTAGCTCTATCCTGGCCTTTCCATTCCAAGGTATGTCTGCTCTAAAACAGAGCAAAGAATATTCCTCCACTACCGCCGTTGAACACAATTTCCACTGTTTATTAGGTTCGTTCTGGGTTTGTGATAGTTGTGCTTCTCAACTTACTTATACGCAGCCATTGAGGGCATCTCTTCAGTGGCCAGTTATATAAAACCCTATGAAGAAAGCGTAACAGTTCCTCATCTTTGGAACCTATGTCTTCTCTAAAAGAATGGGTGGTGGCTACTATTTACACAGTTTACTAGCACCGAAGAAGAGAGATGGTAGAGCCATGAAGTAGTATGCCACAATATACCATACAACTTTATAGTCCATCAAGTGGGATTTCTCTTAAAGATTTTTATATGAGACCCTGTGCTCCCTATACCAATGGCATTGGTATTATTGTGATAAACACTTAAAAAACTAACTCTCCCACCTGACAGCTGAGAGAGACTGTATCTTTAATGCCCAGATCCATCTCTCCTTTGCTTGCTAAATGAAAAGACTTATGTTAAACCTACAGTGGTCTGTGGTCACCTGTCACTCAGACCTGGAGGTTATTGGGTATTGATGTCCCATAATAGAGAACTAACCAATGTCTCAAGGTCTCACACTAGCAGGGAGAGACCAAAGCAACTCTGCTATGGCAGAGCAGGGTAGGTGCAGAGAACTACCATTAAGTCGGAGCATCATCCCAGAGCAACCTTTAGTCATATGAAGAATGGAGGAATACAGCTGGGGCTCCCCTGACTCTAGTGAGTCTTCCTTTTCTGATGGTGCAGGCATGCTAAGTGTCTAAACATCACATTGTAACCAGGCAGAGAGTACACCATTGTGGCTCATATCATGACGTGCAAATAACTGGCTGGACTTTATTAAAGAAATTCCCACCACATATGGAAGTGCATCCACAGAATGGCTTTTCTTTTACTTTAAGAAACTACATTAAAAGATGACTGCCACAGAAATGTGCATATGTTTGGGGGTTTTCTAGGAGGATAGGGTGAAACCTATTGGCATTGCCAGTTCTTGTTTTATAATTTTGCAAACAAATTTATGGCTGTATTTTTGATGTTACATAATCACACGTGGCAGTGTTTTATGGCTATTCTTAAGCTAGAGGGTAGGTTAATTTTCTTTGCTGAAATGTACACATTAATACAGCTCTTTGTGAATACATCAGTTAGTTTCTTATTTTCCGCTATTGCTTATATTGTAACAATTTCCTTACTGGTACATTGGTGTACGTGTCAGGATCTGGTGTATCCACCATTGCAAATCATCAATGGGGGGGAGGGAAAAAGAAGCGGTGGTCTATTCAGCTTCCAATGGTTAGTACAAAAGAGGGGGGGGGGAGGGGAAGTGGTCTATTCCCCCCCCTCTTTTGTATCCACCATTGCACAGTATCTCATAAAATGGGAATAATCTTTGGAAATTGCAAAAATGGTCCTTGATCCGTTTTCACTCTTCTTAGATTGTCAGTTGATGTATAACCATTGCCGTAGCTAATGAATGAAGACATGTTTGCTTGTTTTAGGACAGCGTTTAATTGGATATGCTTGTATATTTGTTCAGAAATGATTGACAATTGTAATTTGAAAGTAGCTTCACAATTTCCTGTGTGAAAGAGATTCTCTAAAAACGTTTTGGAAACCAGTAATCTGAACTAAATTTTGGGCTCAGGGCTGCTAATGGCAGGTTATGCTTTGACTCTTCTGCTCGAACATTTATCTTAATGAAGAAAGTTTTTTATAAAGATGGACTGTAAAATGAAGACTCTAAGCTTTTGAAAGATGTTTTTATTTGTCATTTTTACTCCTGCATAGGCACACTTGTTAAATAAATGTTTTGAATTTACTGGAGGGTTTCTATCTTCTATCCTTTTTCTTGATAAAGGTACAAATCATTTCATTGTTTCCATCGTAATCACTAAATCTGATAGAGACGTCTAGCCGCAGATTCCCTAACTTAGAATATCCCCAGGCGTCAGACTGGATCCAGAAAACTTTTCCCGCAGCAGCACCTCTGTGCGCAGGGGGGCGGTGCCGTCCGGCTCCACCCTGACGTCGTCCACGGACATGACGTCAGTGGAGCCATATATGCCCCTCCCGGAGTACTGACGTCCGTTTTCTTCTTTTTTCTGCGTTTTGAATGTGGATCCTGGAAAACCAGAGGTTCCTCGGCACGGTTTTTGGGCCTTCTCGACACGGTGGTGTTGGGAAACAGTGTGCAATACCTTCCGGCTTTAAAGCTTGTGAAGTCTGTGCGTGTCAGATGTCTGCCACTGACCCGCACCTTATCTGTATGTGGTGCCTCGGCGTGCACCACGACTCCAAGGACTGTGACGCATGTCGCCAAATGAAGCCAAAATCCTTGAGGGAGCGTTGCATGAAATTGCTGGCCGTACGGCTGTCCGGTCCGGCTCCTTCCCGTCGCTCTTCTTCGCGGGCTCGTTCCCGAGGTCGCTCCCGCGAACGCCGTGTACCATCAGGTAAGCTTAAGCAAAAGCGTTGCTTAAGGAGATATTCTTCTATTACCCGTGCCGCTGAACCCCATTCCTCTCACACTAAGTTGTCATACTGACCATTTGTCATCTCCTGTTCGGATGGCAACTGATTCTAATGCTACCTTCGCGCGCACTATTTATGGGGCGGCTGCTGTACTTGGCTTACAGCCTCCTATGGTACCTCTCCTTTCTGATCCTTTATTGAATCTGCTCCATTTTGAGCATATTGAAGTAGAGTCTTTGCTGCCCTTTGGGGACTCTCTATTTGACACCCTGTGTGGCACTTGGTCCAGACCCTCTTCGGGCGACCCTGTGGATCGGACTATTGCTCGTAGGCACCGCCCGGCCCCGGGTGATCCTCTTTGTTTATCTCTTCACCCGCCTGCTCAGGGCCTGGTTGTTCAGGCAGCTTTTAATTTGCAATCTTCACCTTCTTTACCATTGTTACCTCCCACGAGGGAGTGTCGGTGGCTTGATGATTGTGGATGCAGGCTTTTCGCCTCTGCTAGCGCAGGCTTCCGGGCTTTAAATACAGCCTGTGTGTTTGCACGCTTGTCTGCTGCTCTTTGGGACTCAGTTGCTCATCTTCTCCCTTCTATTCCAGAAGGACCACGTACGGAATTGCTCCGCCTTCTTCTGCATGGAAGAAGCATGGCACAATTTTCCATTCGGTCTTCCCTAGATGCAACTGACTCTATGGGCTGGGTCCGAGATCGCGCTGTGGCTCTACGTCGCCATGCTTGGCTGCACAACAGTCTCTTCCCTGATCATACTCGGGATGCCCTCTGGGATCTTCCATTCAATGGAGTGGATCTTTTTGACCGCCATGCTGATTCGGCGGTCTCCAGTCTTTTATCCGGATTCCAATCTTGTTGCCATGTTCTCGGCGTTTATTTCAGGGACCCACCCTCATCTACAGGTTGGGTTTCGTGACTGGTTACTGTGCATGGCTGGTTAGCCATTTCTCAGTTCTCTCGGTGCAGCAGGTGGCTGCTTCCTTTATTTTCATTCCTCTGACTGTGTGCTGTGCACAAGAGGACACACCTACGGGGTTTGCCTTACCCTATGTGGGGTATTTTATGGCATTCGGTTTTGCCATTGCCTTGGTATGCTCCTATGGAGTCTCTCACCAGACGTCCTGGTACACATCTCTTGTCTCTTCCTACAGAATTCCTCATATACCTTGCCTTATTGCGAGTTGGGTTGGTCTGCCTGTATGGCAACACGATCTGGCATAGACCTGTGCAATGTGGTGTCTATCTTACACTCCTGCTGACACGCCTGGTTGTGGCTAGTCTTTCGCGAACGACACTCTGCTTGCCGCTTGCGGCCTGCTTATTATTGCTGCTATGTGGCCTGCTTATTATTGCTGCTATGCGGCCTGCTTATTATTGCCGCTATGCGGCCTGCTTATTGTTGCCGCTATGCAGCCTGCTTATTGTTGTTCCTTATTGGTGCACCTACCCCTTCAGCTTGATCCTCCAAGCTCGTGGTTTTGACGATGTGGTCTGACATACATAGTGGCAGCATCTCCTATAGCAGTGTCCTTACGTATGGGTGTTTCCACGCTTTGCTTAAGTTCCTGCTGTGAACTCCCCGAAGGGCGTCTTTTCCTTTGGATGCGTGCTCCTTCGATTAAGGGCCCTTTACGGTTGGCCTCCCTTTTGCCACGGTGGTGCCTTGTTTTTCTCCCACTATCTTGCGAGGGCTGTTGTTCCTCTCTGACACAAACACTTGTTGGCGACTGTCCATACTCTGACTCTTATTGAGTCACGTTTTAATTGTTTTAATGTTTTTCTTCCTGCTCTGGCTCTGCTCGGTGCTCTTACCCGATGGGTTCGTGCAGGCTCTTTCCTTCATACCGGGTCTGTGGGTCCTGCCCCGGTATACTTGGTCCTCCAGCTCTTTAGGTGCCCGGCTGCCTGATGCCCTTTTTGGGCCGTTGCCTTCTTGTTCTGTGCCCCTGGGCTGCTCTGCTGCCCTACACGGAGTCCTTGCGTCCTTCGTATGGCTTCAGTGTCGACACGACATGCTGGGGTTCATTCCTCTCTTCGCTCTGGTTGGTGACTTTCAAATGCTTATAATTTGCCCTTCACGTATTGTGGCACCATCATCTTGTCCTGGCGGGTCTTCTACTTTCATGCTACTAGCATCTTGCGCCATAGTTTGGTATTCTGCCACTTTTGTCGCTCCTGGCTTGCTTGTGCCGGTTTTCTCACAGCTCCTTTCACTGTTGTGCATATTAGGCCAGTATGCAGATTCTTTTAAAGTCATCGCTCCTTCTACTCGCCGTGTCTAAAATATGGTTTCTTCACCATGTTGCCGCTTTCGGGGTAACGGGCAACCTATTGCCTCTGCTGTGCCACGTGCCTTTGTTAGGTACAGGTTAAACAGTGTTCTTTCGCACTGTTTTCTGGGTCAACCGGTACTTGTTTTGGCTTCTGTGGCTACTTCCGATCCTGGAGATCTTTCCCACTCTGGTGGGTTTATCTCACTTTTTTCCAACTCCTTACCTTTCACTTCTCGACGGCTGTTCTGGCTCTGTGCTTCTTTCTCTCAACCCACTTTCTATAAATGGTGTCATTCCTGCTGTTGGTGGCAGCTTCTATTGCCTTTGCCTCCCATTGCTTCCGCTCCCTTTAGAGCGGCATGGTCTGGTGGGTCACTGCGCTCTGTCCTTATTATGGTGTTAAGTCACCTTATGGACCACTCAGTTCTTTCTAGAACATCATGGGGTATAGTCGCAGACCCGCCTCCTCTGTGTGTATGGCTTTGTTATCTTTTCTAAGTTAGGAATCTGTGGCTAGACGTCTCTATCAGATGTACGAGTTACTTACCTTCGGTAACGATGTATCTGGTAGAGACATTGTCTAGCCGCAGATTCCTTAACGCCCGCCCATCCTCCCCACTCTGCGAGGGCCTTTTCGCCTCCCTTGGAGTGGCGTGCACTTTAGCAAGGTGATATACTCTCACTCCATCACAGACTGATTCGTTCTGTTCCTAAATCATATGTTCCCTCCAGTCCTTGGCTTAGATTGTAGAGTGTGAAATACATTCACGTTCTTTCCCACCTCCCGCTTTCCCCTTCTACATTGTCTTGTGGTCTTTGCCACCTCGGCAGCCTTTCCTTCAGGTCTATTGGCTATGAACATTTTGGGTCTTTGATTGGGATTGCGACGTCCCTTTCTGGTGACGTCTTGGGGTGAATTCTCTTTAATCTAGTGTTCCGGACCTATTTTCCTTCACGGTTTTACTTTTAGGATCTGGACTTTCTGTCCTCTACCAGGCTGTTTTTCCACATCCTTGCCCCCCTTTAACATTGCGTGAGCCTTCGCTCTTGCGAAGTGGCTCTTCAGAGCACTGCTCTGTCTCGCCTGTCAATGTCATCCATTTTTTCTTCCTTTTTGCACACTGTTCCCACATTCTCACAGTTTTTTTGGTAATGGCTCCGCGTTTTACAGCGAAAAAGTTTTTCTAACGAAAACTGACGTCAGCGCGCCGGGAGGGGCATATTTGGCTCCACTGACGTCAGGTCCGTGGATGACGTCGGGGCGGAGCCGGACTGCGCCACCCCCCGGAGTTGCTGCTGCGGGAAAAGTTTTCCGGATCCAGTCTGTTGCCTGGGGATATTCCAAGTTAAGGAATCTGGGGCTAGACTATGTCTCTACCAGATACATCGTTACCGAAGGTAAGTAACTCGTACTTCACTTACAGAGCTCGGACTAACCCATCCCATAATGCCAAATTTGCAAAGCTTTATTCGTCATAGTGATTACATTGATACACAGAGGGATACCTCCTTTTTCTAACTTAGGAACCATACCCGAATTAAGCAAGCAAAATGTTTCTGATGGCAGCCCGTCTGTTTTTGCAGAGGCCCTTTTATTGGCACCTGAGAACTCAGACTGAATCCATTGTCCTCTATTTTGTCCATCTGTCAAGTCCAGAAAAAAGGCAACTTCATAAACTTTGTTAAGAGATCTGATCTATCTCTTATCAACAAATGCAGCACCATCCATTGCTGTTTCAGCAATATTGAAACAACTGAGTAGGCTGGCGTGATAGTAAGTTTGGTATTTAAATACTCTAAATAGCAGCTATTTAATGGCCACATCTCATCTACATATGGTTTTACAAAATTGTTGTAGTACTAAAGTCTGTCACCTGAATATTTGTTTTTTGGTGATAAACATGATTTTCTGCAAAGTTACATGCTCAAGTAGCAATTACTTTGATTATAAAGAGAGGCTGTTGCCCTCATGGTTACTTAACTGTAATCTTGATAATTCATTTCCAGTTTCTTATTATCAGGACTTTCTTTTGCCTTCTGATTCTTACCATTCAATATTATTTAAAGTGACCACAGATTGAAAATAAAAGTATTCTATTCTTTTTAGAATAATCCTGCATGGCCAACAACGGGTCTCTTGATTATCCTTTAGTTATAGGTCTATATATCACCTTGTGGACACTTTTTTCCCCATCTGTTATGGACCTGTGGTGATCATTCGATAAATTGTCCTTTTTATGTCTCGCCTAGTATTGCTGTGCACATGCATAGCTCGCTCGCCAACATTAATTGTTGATGAGGCATTTTAGAAAAGGGCTTTAAGCCCCGCCCTTTATTTCCTTTGGCCGGCGTGACCGTTTATGGTAAATAGTGGCCTGCCTTTGGAAATAAGCTTTCTGTGGTGCCTCCTTTTGGCTGGCCCATCCGGACTGGATCGCCTGCTTCACGGCTGACGTGAAGCAGTTTCTTATCGCAAGGAGGCGTGTTATGTAAACAAGCCATGCGATCCAGTTCGGATGGGCCGGACAAAAAGGAGACATGGCGCCGCGTGTTTATTTTTGCATCTTGCTTTCACTTTAAAGTGAAAGCGCGATGCAAAAATAAACAGCGGCTGCCTGGCGAGCGCTTGTTTTTTAAACGTTCCCAATTTCAGGACGCTTGTGAAATTTGACTATTGATCGCTTTCAGCTGTTAAAAATAAAGTGGACACAAAATAGATGGAAAGATACAAACCCACTACCACAGACCCTTTATCAGAAGCCTTCACTCCAGCGCCACGACAGACGTTTCACGCTGACAAAGGCGCGCAAATTGCGGTGGGGCCTCATGGCGCGACGCTTATCTCCGGGGCATCTGCTGTGGACGTTAGAAGCCCAGTATTGTACTATAGGCACATGTCACAATAACTGTTAATCACTCGTTACCAAAACAAAGGCCGCCGCGCGAGCTTTTTACATCTCCGTTTCCCATGGCAGCAAGTGTCGCCTGGATAGTGTGACGAGGACAACATCACAGTGAAAGGGGAACCAATGCTGGACAATGAAAGGCACAGGGAACCTATATTTATACAAATACTGGCCTGACAGGTTTAAAAAAGTAGCATTCGTAGACTGGACCGGAAGTGCGTATAAAGAGAGTGGTTGGTGTGGTGGAGAGTCAGTCAGCTTTGCTGAAGGGTGTTCCTTTTGTGGGAAGTGCACTCTACAGACGCACGCCACACACACACACTCACTACACAGCAACGCAGCTGCTGTCGGCCCTCAGTCACCCCAACACTTCTCCACCTGCACTGTAGGGGCCGAGCACTGCGGGAGTTTCCCAAGCCAAAGGCTGAGGGGCGTAGAGTTGGAGTTTGCACCGTGTGGGCTCTGAACGGAAATAAATTTACTGATGGGTTCATAAAAAAATCTCCACCAGCCATTTTCAAGTAGCTACCATTATTTTGTACTAATAAACACAGTGGCCACTGGATTTATGCGTCAGTTTACCATTTTCTCCTTCATTTTCAAATTTCAACAAAAAAATGTTTGCGTCAAGAGCCTCTACTGGCGAGTGATGTGCTATAATACAGCGCTCTGCAAATCTCTTTTAAATGGAATAACACTAAACAAAATATACTATTCAGTCATTTCTACTAACAGGGCATTCCACTTACAGGACAAGGTCGAACAGCCCAGCGAGCCCCCATATCACTGCCAATAAACACCCCCGCTGTCTGATCCCCAGTACAGTGCCCACTAAAAGACAAGTGTGCCAAAACCATGCATTTTTTCCCACCCAGACTCCCACTTGTCAAGTGCATTGTCCCAGATTTATAAAATCCTTCAGTCTGCGAGAAGAAATGGTCAAGTTTACTCCTTGGAGGGGAGGTGAGGCCCGCACTGCTGTACATCAGACACAGGTAACGGCCTGCAGAACTCAGTGCTTCGGTCCTTAATACATATTATTGGACCGTCTGATCTGATGTCGTCAGGGTACATACAGTGCGTTCGCTTCGGAATCATGCACTCTTAGGAACGGCTCTCCCTCCCGACCTGCCCCGCCTCCCAAGCACTGAACACGCCTCGGGTAAGTAGCCCCGCCCCCTCAGCACTAACCACGCCCTTCCCCAGCCCCCGTCCTACAGGTCTCAGATGTCGCGCACACCTCAGAAGTTTACTTCTGTGTTACTAGTAAAGAGAATAAAAATGTGCCCTTTGGGTGAACATAAAACATAAAAGAAAGGAGAGACGTGTGTTGAAAGGGAAGAGAGTGCACACAAGCCGGTGGGCTGAGCCTGGCTCTAAACGCCGAGAAACCGCCTCATCTATGCCGCTCTGTCAGGGATTGCCAGAGATGTCTTGTAAAAACATTCCAGGAAGGTGCGGAGTGGTGTAGTTAGACAGGAACTCACACACTCTGGGCTCCTGCTGAAACACTGGTAGTAGCGACTAGCGAGAGAGTACCTAGGTGAATATTTTACAGCCAGACTAGCTTTGTGAAATTCATGCCAGGGTCATGAAGCGAGGCATTGGCTATTGTGAGCTTAATTACCAGCTGCGAAGATCAGAAACCATTTTTTAAAATCCCGGCTCCCTCAACTGCCGCACAGCCTGACTCTGGGTGTAAATACTTTACCCATAAACGAACACTTGCACACTATAAACTAGGAGATAACTCTGAACTCTGCTTCCGCTTTTGCCCATATTGGAGTCACCCGAGCACAGCACCTGTGATTACTAAATAGGCGCTCGTGGTGGGTGAAGATTTCTTTTATATTCACGGCTTTGCCTCCTAACTGTGTTCTATGATCTTGGACAATTCTTGTCACCTCCCGTGCCCTGGGATGTGTTCGCGCATGTGTTAAGCACCATTTGAAAGCGTGCACCTTTACAGAAGAGTCCACTTTGAAGAACGAACCCCAGAACCCGACCGAATCTTCACCATGTATTAGTAATTATTATATAGCGTAGGTAGGAGAAGACGAAGTACACACTCGTGTACATCAAGTGAGGACTACACAAGCATGTTTCTCATTGTTAGGTACAAGGAGATTAAGTAATTTGTCCAGAATCACACCGTGTTAATCCAGGAGCACAGCTAGGATTCAAGCCTAGGCCACGAGGTTTCAAGTTCTGCGGCTCTAGCCACTAGGCCAACCTCTTCAGATTTGCAGCATTGGCAGTTATAGTTTGGGGGTCAGTATAATTATTCAAGGCACTTCATTTATTCATGCATTCATCCATTAACTTACTCCGAGGAGCAGGGTGACTGGCAGACAGTCTGGAGACTCCTACAGGTCCAGAGAGACTTGTGCTGCTAGTGTGACTGGTTCCTTTGCAATGAGACGTGGCTGCGGTCCGGTATTAGAGAGTTCCCTTCCAGAGAAACCTGTGCACCAGTGAATCACGAGTGTACAAACTCCCTTGGAACAAGCCATAGTGCAACACTACCAGCACGAGACAACGCAGCATGGCACAGCATGGAGCCAGCCTGAATTACTTATATTTAGGGCCTATCGAATTATGCGGCAGGGGAGGACCACATTATAGGCAGAGTTGACTAAATTATACGCCAAGAAAAGACGAATTATGTGGTGTACTGCGGTATATACATTTTGAGGCAGTATGCTTCACTAATTTGTCATTTTTGTAACCCTTGTTAACACCATATGGGCTGGTTTCACTTTATTAATATCAGTGTAAACCCTAAATGCAGGAATCAGTACCCTCTGAAGTAGCGCGTTAACTTTGATAAGTCTTAACTATAAATATTTTTTTTGTTAAAGTCTGCGATTTAGTGGAAAATGCGGCAAATCCTCAATTATGTGGAAAACTCCACGGCGGCAGAATCGCACAATTCCAGCGTCCCTGCTTTTATTTGCAGGATATAATGAGCGTGTTCAGCGCCCTCTTGAATTCTCTAGTCTGCTCAGCAGAGAGCCCATATTATAACCCAACACCCCATCGCCTTGTGTGCATCACACAGTGGCGCATAGTGTGGCATAAGAGGACAGAAAACAGTGTGACTTGGCGGGATTATACTGTTCAGTGTGACTCAAGATAGAAGGCAGCCAACAGCGGTAGCACTAGGTTTCCTACTTTCAGCCGGCAGTGTTAGCACTGGGTATACTACTCACAGCCGGCAGCGGTAGCACTGGGCAAACTACATACAACAGGTAGCAGTAGCACTGGATATAATACTTACAGCCCCTAGTGGTAGCACTGGGCCTACTACTCACAGCAGGCAGCAGTAGCACTGCGTATACTTCTCAGAGCCAGCAGTGGTAGCACTGGGTTTACTACTCCGAGCCGGCTGTGGTAGAACTGGGTATACTACTCACAGCCAGCAGCTGTAGCACTGGGCACACTACACACAGCCGGCAGCAGTAGTACTGGGTATGCTATTTACAGCAGGCAGCAGCAGCACTGGGTATACTACTCATAGCCCCTTGTAGTAGCATTGGGTATTTTACTCACACTTGACTGTTGCAATTGTAATAATGATGTATGTGTTTATATTTGTTTTAATATAGTTTGTAATTTTTTTTTTTTTTAATTTCTTTTTATTAACAATAGGAATCGTCAACACCAGGCATAGTACATCGTTATAATAGAGCCTTATCTTTACATGGCTCTCAAACAATTGAAAGTATACAGTGTGCTGTCACGGGGCGATTCGTGTCATGTCTACAACAATTCATCTTGAGCTGGGGTCAATGGTGGGGTACAGATATTTCCCCTATATGCATTCCAGTCTTTCCATATGTGGCACCACTTTTTGGGGCACCCCCTGGCCACATAGACAAACTTCTCCCGAAACATGCACCAATCCATGTCCTTCTCCCAGGCTCTCACACTCGGCGCAAGCGATGCCCCCCATTTCTGGGCGATGTTTCGTTTGGCTATCATTAGCCCCAGTGTGACCCACGTCATGCGCGCATTATTTAAGTCCGTTGGCTCCCACACATTTAGGAGACCTCGCTTAGCCTCCAATGGGAGTGTAAGGCTTAACACTTCACTCAGCACCTCATGTATTCTCTTCCAATACCTCTGGATACGCGGGCACTCCCACAGAACATAGAGGAAGGTACCTTCACTCCCACAGTCTCGCCTACACTTACCATCAGGCGCTCTCCCCATTAACACCATCCCAGGCCCCGTGATGTAGATTCGGTGCAGAATCTTAAGTTGTACTAATATCAGTTTTGCTGCGATGGCTACCTCACGTGGCGAGGATACCGCCTCCACCCAATCTTCATCATAGAGTATGATGCCATCCCTTTCCCACTTCTCCCTCAACCACACCAGGGGGTCTCCCTTGTGGTTCACCAACTTTTTATATGTGAGTGAGATGGCTTTCGTTGGTAAATATCCATCGAGGAGTCGGTCTTCAAGGGGTGCCGCCTCCGGAGGGGTCTCTCCCTTTCGAAAACAGGAGCACAGGGCGTGACGGACTTGCATGTACCTGAAATATTCTGTGGGGCCAGCTCATATTCTTGCTGCAAGGCGGCGAACGACTTAACCTCGCCCTTCACCCATAGGTCGCCTACCTTTGATATGCCAATGAGGTCCCATTTGTCAAACCCCTTCGTAGACCAGAGGTTACCAAGCCTGTCGGAATCCAATAGCGACGTGGCCCGAGTAATTTTATGCTCCCACCCCAGTTTGTAATTTTTTTTTAATGAAATGTATGTTTTAATTATTCATTTTTAGATTTAGTAGCTGGTTGGGTTTGGAGGGAATTAAGGTAGTAGGTTTAAAACAAGCTTCGAAAATGCAATAGGTCTTGCCTTTCATCAAGTTAAAGCCATTTGCTTTGCTATACAATACCATTAGCAAAGCAAATGGCTTTAACTTAATCAAAGGCGGACCTATTGCATTTTCAATGCTTGTTAATATGTGCTTCTGTATACTTTGACAGGAATTCCTGGATTAGGTACAGGTACCTAAGAAGCCAGGTAAAAAGTTGTTGATTCAGGACACCGAGGGATCTGCTCTGCTGAACATGTTCACCCTCTGAGAATAAAACTCTGTTTGAAGATCTGGCCTTGTGAATAAAGTTTAACGTTACCTCTTTTGGGCATTAGAAAATGGCTCTTTCGGGTATTAGAAAATGGCCTAAAACAATTTAAATTTTTTTTAAATAAGTCATGAACCTTCTAACTATTTTTTATTTGTAACGTGATGAGCAGAATATCTGCACATCTTAACTCCCCTGAAGTAAAGTCAGGAGTGATTCCCATAGTAAGGAAAATTAGGGTTTATTAAATGTTTTTTGTTTTTCATATCATTTTGACATTTTAGATGCATCATACTTTTCTGGTACAATTGATAATTATAAAAATAAGTATATAGTACAGGAACATGTAGCCAAACAGCTTTTTCACATGCAATTCTTTGCCTAACTGACTGTATGTGTATATATTCTTTTAAATTTCTATTTATTTTAGTTCTCATAATGTCTCAAAATATTTTTAAATGCATAGCATTCTTTGGATTTTTTTTTTGTTTTCAGTCAAACGGAGCCGTTGTCACTGAAAGCCAGACCTACAAGAAACGGGGAGATTTCTCAAATAACGATGATTATGCTGTGTATGTAAGAGAAAACATTCAGGTCAGTACATTGGAGACATTGAAGGTAGCTCAATGGTGATCAGTTTTATAGCCCTTTTTTACCCTAACCGATGCTTTGTGGTATGCTGGTTTTCTTTTCAGGTGGGCATGATGGTGAGGTGCTGCAGAACCTATGAAGAGGTTTGTGAGGGAGATGTTGGCAAGGTTATTAAACTTGACCGTGATGGACTTCATGATCTTAATGTGCAGTGTGACTGGCAGCAGAAAAACGGCACTTACTGGGTCAGGTATATCCATGTCGAATTGATAGGTGAGAAGAATGTTCTGTGATCCTTTTCCTTTATAATTCTTGATTAAGCAAAAAGGAATAACACAAGGATATATTCTGTTTCCAGGTTTTGCACCACAGAGTTCTCCCTCTCACATTAAGATCGGGGACAAGGTGCGAGTGAAAGCCTCAGTTACCACGCCGAAATATAAATGGGGATCTGTTACTCACAGGAGTGTTGGTGTTGTGAAAGGTAATCTATATGTCAAAGTAAACACAATAAAAATGCCAATCACAGTTGAAAGATTCTGTCAATGACCAAGAATGCTGCAGAAAGGTTTATAGGCATAGCTGGTTTGTTGGCTGTGTAGCAGCTGGCCCAGCATAGATTCCGGAATGCCAGTTGAATAGGTTAGGAGAGGTATTGATGCTAGGCTGGTAGTCTCTTCTCCCATTCAAGATCAGAGGTATTGATGATAGCTGAGAGGCTTGATGATATGCCTTTTGAAGCTAGTAATTTGTACAGTGAGGAACCTGGGACGTAAACCTTTTAGAAGGTTAGGCAAAAGTTTCATATTCTCACACACGGAGACATTGGATTCAACGCCCTGCTCTTCTCGTGGGAGCCATGCATCAGGACCTCCACACATAAAGCTTGACCACAAAACTGGTCAGTTTAGCAAACTCAGAATAACTGCAAGTTGTCACAGTTTGCCAGCTCTGCCATCCTCGTCCACTGTATTGCTAGCAAGTGGCACCTGGCAAAGATGTAACTCATAATGCTATTGTCCCACTAACTAGGCAGCTTGAGTATCTTGAAATTGAAATGACAAAAACTGAACAGCAATTTGGAGACTCAGAGGCAAAATAGAGGTATATTGATTTGTGCTCATTTTGTCACTTGATTAGATTTCCTGTTCATGTATTGCATCATTACAATGTTAAATCATCCTTCATTAATCATCAAGAAGAGGAAACACAGTGATGTAAATAAGAAACCCAGCATCATAAGTCATCACATCAAGTCCTATTAATTTATAAAGTAAAAAAAAAAAATCCATATTGCTAATATAAACAAAACCTACAAACAATGTGCTGTTTGCTAAGCTCAGCCTCCATAGGTGAAGTAAAGGGTCAGTGGACATACAGCATAGGAAATGTCACAATTTATTATCCTCTATGAAAGGCCAACTCAAATGTCCTCCCCGTTATCACACCTCACAAGATCCTTCAGATCCCACTTCTACCCCAGTTAAATATCATTCGCTGCCATCACAGGTTCAAATAAAAAAATCAAATAGATTTCAGATTGCCCATGAAAGCTGTGGGAGATTTATGCTGAGAAAAGGCATGATGTTTCCCTTGAAGCACCATGCAAAGCCTCACTGTGTAGACCACTGAAGTCACTGACATTTTAGCTATAATCTCACGTTTATATACATTAAATCATTTTCAGGCATGTAGGCTTGAGCTTGAATCAGGAGTAACAGGAGTTGGTTCTCATCTAGCGTTATATATTTCTGTTGATTGTGGCCTTCTAAATTTGGTTGCTCCAGTTCACCAGCACCAACTTCACCACTGCTGCCTCTAGGCCTGTTTAATGCCCTTACAAAAGAGTCCACACTTTCTATAAAAACCTTTGCTCCTAGTTGAGTGCCAGTCCCAGCAACTCTACCAGAACCTTTTGGACCTCCACTCTGACCATGGCAGTTGTCAGTGGAATTCCCTGAAGGTTCATCCCTCTTCATCCGGTCTTCTATGAGATCAGTCTTCAAATTTGGTTTGACCATTGATGTGCACGCATTATGTTAAAGTGAAGACAGTGCCTCCAGCTCATCTTTGGTCTCTGCAAACTGGCTTTTCCACGCACAAACCTGGCGGATAGTGAAGACCATCTTCTGTTCAACTCCCATCCCTTGCTCGGTTAAGTCTTCAGGCTTGCTCTATGCCCATTTCACCACCAAAGCTATTTGCGTTCTTGCTCCTAGATCGTCATATTGCTCATTGGTAGGACCAGCGTTTTTTTCGTTTTGTCACTTCCTCATCTGTAGGTGTAGCTCTTGAAAGTTACCTTTTCCCAGTTGAGATTCTGCTCCTCATGACTGGAAAATGTCCACTTCTCAGGGTGGCAGGCTTTGCCTCAAGAAATTGGTGGGTAGGCAAGGCAGTCATTCTGGAGTTTTCACATTAGTGTTTGGTATCCGGCAAAGATGAGCTGCTACTTCTTAATAACAGAAGGGAGATCTTTCCAGGGTTCTGTGTGTGGAACGGCCGCTGGTGCTGGAAAACACCTTGAGCGACCTGCAGCAGTTGCAGTGTTAGAAATATCCACAACCTGTATCTGAGCTTTTTACTGCTGCCTCCAGTTACAAAAAGAACAATTGATGCATCAGTACAGTTGCTCCTCCTTGAGACTCGTGGTGCTTCAGCTATTCATCTACTGCTCACCTGGTTGTTGGTTCCTTCATTGGCCCCTGGGTGCAGAAAGGTGTTGGTACTCTCCAAACCCACTCCATCTCTCGCTTGGCAGACAGATCTTTAATGTGGTTGTCATCTTGATAGTTGATAGTTCCAGCTTAAGGTCACTCTGTAGTTTCAGCTTGAGGTCACTCCCTGAGCCAACCTCATCATAAACCTTGCAACCAAAGGAACACAATTCTCACTGGCCTTGGAGGCTGATATGACAGACTTACAGCTTCGGTGGAAAGTGATGCCAGCCAGAAGCGTGGAGAGTCAGACAGGAATTTAAAGGCATTTTAGTGATTTTAAGCTCCAGCTGGCCCTTTGTGCTTTATATTTTTTTTAAATAGCATCTAGTGACTATTGCTTTACCTCTTGACTACTGTGTAAAATGGTCTGACTCCACAGACTAAATCCCAGAGGTAGAATAGATTCTTATAAACCTACATGGGTTATGATCAGGTTATATAACTTCTAGCAGCTGAATGGAAAAATAAATAAGAGCTAGTCCTATGTTCTAAGGAAATGTTTTTAGATGTATCAAGAATGTTGGATTTTCTGTTAGTGTAATGTTTTAAGGTTCTTACCTGTAAATCGTAGCCTGTAGTATTTTAAATGAATATGGTATGTCCGCCCTATGAATTGAATTGTTATATTTGACTTTCCTTAATTTTTCAAGGGAGTGGAGGAAAGTCGTTTTCAGAGATGTTTGGATTATAATATATGTTTTTATGTTGTACCTTGGTTGTATGATATTTCCCTTTTGTGTCATAGCTTTCAGTGCAAATGGAAAAGATGTTATTGTGGATTTTCCCCAGCAGTCCCATTGGACCGGATTATTGTCAGAAATGGAATTGGTTCCCAGCATTCACCCGGGTGTCACGTATGTAATTTTCTTCTGAATTTGCAATTATTTTTTTTAACTATTCCGTTCATTAAACATTAATGAGTATGGATATCCATTGGTCTTGAAGGATCTTTCCGAGCATTGTTCCCACTCGGACAAGCCCACTGTCCTCTACAGCACAGTATGTTTTGTTTTTGTCAGTTTTACCCTTTAAAAAATGTTTTCCCTATGTACAAGCAACCAAGATCCATAAATTGGCCTCTTTCAGAATCTTTATGTACCCTACAGTTCACGTTTCCCTAGTTGTTTTTTTCAACTTGTCGATAATTTTCACTTCATATCTTCCTCAGACAAATGCAGACTATCCTAAATCTTTTGTGAAATCAGCACAAATGAGGACACCCTGAGGGCTATTTCAGTTTCACTTGTTTTGTCCACATCTGTATATATATATATATTGTTGAGTGTCTAAAATATGCCAGTCTTCTAAAATCTTTGCTAAGTGTGAGCCTCACTACCAGAGTCTCACTCACAGTAAATTCATGGTAAATAGATTCAGATAGCTAACTGCCATTTTCTACCTTACAAGATAAGGCTGCTGTTGCACAGATAGCCTAAGAGGTTGTGGGTTGGTTGCTCGTCAACCCATGCGTTTAGTCACATGTGCAGGCTGTGCGTGTGAGACTACCATCTTGTGTAGCTTGGTATCTACGCACAAGCAGCCTGTCACAGAATGGACCCTTAAGGGACTGGTACTGGCCTGGGGTAATGATTATAATGTGAACGGGCATGCCTAGTGTAGGTCTGTAGTACTTTCCTGAAGTTCTGTGGTACTTAAACTGTATTACACGCTATAGGAGAAACCTCAACTGAAGTGCAGTTTTGTGCTACTTAGCCCAGTAGGGTTCAGTGAGGCCTCAATCGAGGTGTAAACATGCACCCCGACTGAAGATCAACAGCCCCTCACATGATATCTACACTCCTTATGACACGTAAAGAGTTTTCATATTTCCCTGGCCTAGCTCATAATCAGATTTCAGGCCTTTGTCCCTCTACTGGGCCAAGTTAATTACTCTACTGTCCAGCAAGAGGATCAAAAGCCTCCACACACAATAGAGCCTTTAACAGTGTTTGACTCCGTTTCTGGGAAAGGAAATCTGCATCTATTAAGTTAATAAGGGGGAAGGATGTGGAATAACTTCCAGAGATGCTGACTTTGTAACTGGGGAACCCTGTTCTAGTCTCGGCATTTGCTCATTATCCTGTGATTCTGGCCAAATCACTTAATCTCCCTGTGCCTTTCAAAAGTAAATGTGTCTTTTTGTAATGTAACTGGTGCTCATGTAAAGCGCTCCAGTACCTTCGGATCAAGTTTGCACTATATAAAACTCATTTAAAAAGAAAGAAGCTTGTCACATTGCACTTGAGCTGGGAAAGCCCAGGCCCATTAAAAAAACAAAGCAGGAGTGCCACACCTCTGGATTCAAACACATGAGGGGCTTCCCTTTGAAGTTGTGATGAGAAGGGATTGGGCAGCTGGCTCAGAGTTCTAGGCTCTCAGAGAAGCTCTTTCTTCAGACAAATTTAAGTCTCCATATTGTAATATCCCAGAATGCTGTGCAGGATGGTGGGGACATGGGTGGAGTGATGTAGCATCCTAGGATTGGTCAGGGGTCCTTTGCTTCTAGAACTTTACACCCCCTTAAAAATCCCTGTACAAGGGAGAGACAGATAAGAAGACTCTGGATCTAAGAGCAACAACAGCGAAAGAATGCCCAACTGGAAGGAGAATGAGCCTGATGACACTGAAAGAATGAACTAAAGGATTTTGACTCCAGCTGTTCCCAGAACTCGAATGGGTGTCTCGAGGGACAGTGGTGATGACTCACATAGGAAAAATTGGTGGAATGGACCTGTTGGGTGATTCTGGAGGGCTCCCATGACACTTCTGCGGATTGGTCCTACAGCGAGGTTACCCCATCAGGTTACCACTTACTTTCCTCAGCAGGGGTCTGGTGTATAGACAGTGTCAGTCTCCTCAGCCTCTGCTGCAATTTTCCCAGTATTTTTCAGTCTGTGGACCTGGATCTGGCAGGCAATGTGCAGACCAGTAAGGGCACCAGTCATCCCAGTCTCCTTTCTCTGTGGCAATAGCCACCAAGCTGCCATTGGGGAAGCACAACCAACTAATGGTAGGCAGGATTCAGCACTTGCTCCCCAGTTGTCCTACAGATGGGTTCTTCAAATCCTTGAGCATCGTTATTCCCTTCCTTTTTTTCTGCTTTGTTTACTCCCCCCACCCCTTCCCTCCTCCCCCCACGTAGGGCATATCTTAGTGGAATATCTGTCTATCCTGTTGCAAGAGGTGTGAGGTTTCTTTCCCCAACAATTCTTTACTGGTATAGGAATGATACTTCAGAGACAACAAGCACCTAGTACAGAGTAAACTGAACTGAACAGTAAACAAAGTACACGTTTTAGCAGAAGTATATCACAAGGCATCATAAACACAAACCGAAGAGCTACAAGCAGTGCCAGGATTACAATTGCACAATGCGGGGGGGCCAAAACTGGGCAAGGACAGGTCATTGCTGTCACCTATTTTACAGGGTATCAGCTGAGAGGTATGCATTTCAAAGTATTAACATCCCTTAGGAGTCAGTGAGTGTCTCTCTCTGTTGTGTCAGGAAACGTGAACCATGCGCCCCTTCAATGCAAGACCAGGGTCACCCGAGCCATCTCCCATGTGAGGATGTGAAGCAGTCGAGATGGCTTCTCCCAGCAGCGTTTGCATGTCCCACGATTGTAGAAATGCTTCCCAGACCTGGGAGTATGCATCCATGTGAGGATTCCTCTTGTATATAATGCGTGTTCATTACGTGATTCTATCCAGTTCGAAGAGCCAGTCAGTCACTGACTATTTTCTCCCGTGGCTTAGAATGCAAAGTTTGGTTGTTGCCAGACCTGTGTGGATTTCACAGCCAGACATGTTGTTTAGGAGGACAGGCCTTGACAAAGGTATCAAACTGACCTTCTCTGAGTTGCCAAGAGCGCTCCATACTGCTGACCAGTAATCATCGAGCACCGGGCAGGACCATAAGACGTGTACCATGTCACATCCCCCCGTCCGTATCGCCCGCAGTCAATGTGCCCCAACACGCCCACCCTGTGCAACCACACTGTGAGCCAGTATCAATTGTGCAGAATAGGATAGTATCTGAAAGAGACACGTTAGTGATAGCTTCCTTACCTTAGAATATCCCAAGGCGTCAGACTGGATCCGGAAAGTTTTGCTAGCAGTACCCCTGTGCGTCAGTAGGTGGCGTCGTGCGGCCCCTTCGCTGGCGTCGTAAGCGCCGAGATGACATCACAGAGACTACTTAGGCGCCACCCATGCGCACTGACGTCAGTTCTTTCTTTTTCCGCGCAGATCCGGTTAGAGCACGTCCTTAGTCACTTTTTTACTACCCTTTTTGAGACTTTTGTCTCCTGTATAATTTTGGTTTCATTGGTGCACGTAGGGAAGCCTGGATTTACGTCTTGTGGGGCCTGCCGTCGCAATATGTCGTGGCGGACCCCTATGATGTCTGCCTCTACTGCCTGGAGACCGACCACGACTCCCGGTCCTGTCGGGACTGTCGGGCCATGGCCCCGAAGGCCTTGAGGAAGCGGTGCTGGAAGCTGCTGGAGGTCCGGCACTCGTCCCAGCGGCGTTCCCGGGCCAGGGGCCATTCCAGGGAACGCTCGCGGGGACACAGTCGTCGCTCCTCGGGCTCCAAGTCTTCATCCTCGGATTCAGGTAAGAGACGACACAAAAAGAAGTCGAAGAAGCGTGTTCGCTCTCCGACGTCCCCCCTTCGGTCCCTGGATGCGGACGAGAGGGACAGGGGTTCTGCCCCTGCGGCTCCTTTGGAGCCTGGGGGTCCCGCGGCCTACCCACCTTACCCGGGTCCGTTGGCGACTCCCGCACAGGTGCACGAATTTCTTGCTACCATGGACCGCCTCTTCAGGCCTCGGCCTCCAGCCGGCGCGCCTTCGGGCCCCGCGGTCCCGTGTCCGGATCTTGTTGGGCCGCCGGCACCACAAGATCCTGCGCCGTTGGCTCCGGCCACGGCGCCACAAGGTCCAGCACTGCCGTCTCCGGCCCCAGCGCCTCCCTCGGCTCAGCCCCCAGCGCCGCAGTGGGTGCCATTTGTCCCGCCCTTGCCCAGGTTCCAGGACCATTTTGTTCCTACCTGGGTTCCGCGTTGGGACACGGCGCCGACTCGGCCCCGGCTGGTGCCGTTCCCGGCATCGTTTCCAACGCAGTTTGTTCCATCTCCGGCTCCTGCTCTGCCGCCATGGTCTGTACCACATGTGGCCGAGGTGGAGGACGACTGGGAGTGTTCCGAGGACCCTCTTGCCCGTCAGTGTGACTTCGAGCAGGACTGGGCGGACGACTTGTAGGATGCCGGCCACCTCGGCTTCTTCTCCAACCCGGGGTTTGCCTCTCCCCCGCCTACCATGGAGGAGGGCGCCTCCTACACGATGGTGCTCCGCCGGGCACCTGAGGTCCTCAACCTTGATCTCCCTACGGTGGCCCTCAAAACTCCTCACTGAAGTGCTCCAGACAGCGTCCACTTCGTCGGAGCCCCTGCTGCCATTTAACGACGCCCTCACTGACGTCTTGCTGGGCACTTGGTCTTGGCCAGCCACATGGGCTCCTGTGGATAAGAATGTTGCCAGGCGTCACCGCCCGGCGCCTGGTGACCCCACTTTTCTGACCACTCATCCTATGCCTGAGAGCCTGGTCATCCAAGTCTTGACGTCACAGAGTTCCTTTCCCACGGCTCCGCCGGATAAGGACACTAAGAAGCTGGAGCAGTTCGGTAAGCGGTTGTTCGCTTCGGCCAGCTTGGGGCAGCGGTCGGTGAACACTGCATGCCTTTTGGGCCGCTATTCCCACACGGTGTGGGATACAGTTGCACAGGTGTTGCCTCAGTGTCCTGAAGAGACCCAAGCTGTGCTGTCCCAACCTATTGCTGAGGGTCAGGATGCGGCTAAGTTCGCCATTCGGTGTGGTTAGGACACCACGGACTCAGTTGGTAGAGCAATTTCTACAAATGTGGCGCTTCGTCGCCACACCTGGTTGCGATCTATCGGGTTCTCACCAGATGTCCAAAGCTCACTCATGGACATGCCCTTTGATGGCACTCGCCTGTTTGGCGATAAGGCCGACAGTGCACTGGAGCGTTTTAAGGACTCGCAGGCCACGGCCAAGTCCTTGGGTCTTTCCACGAAAAGCCCAGCCACTCCTGGTTTTCGTTCCTTTCGTGGACACGGCAGAGGTGCCCAGGCACGTTCCTTCAGCAAGCCTGTGCAGAACCAGACTCAGCGCGGCCGCGGCTTCCGCAGGGGTGGATCTGAAAATTAGCGTGGGGGTCAGTCCACCTCTGGCCCCGCTGCTTCTACCTCCAAACCTTCCTAATCCGAGCTTTGTGGAGCACCCCACGCCAGTGGGTGGCAGGATCCGCCATCACCTCCCCCACTGGCACGCTGTCACATCGGACGAGTGGGTGTTGCAGATCATCCGCAAGGGTTACTCCCTTCCCTTTCAGTCCACCCCTCCGGCCATGCCACCTTGGTACCACCGCATGTCGGGGGAACACTTGGCAACTCTCCAGCAGGAAGTTACGTCCCTCTTGGCCAAGGGGGCCATCGAGTACGTTCCTGGGCCGGACGTAGGGTGTGGTTGTTATTCCCACTACTTTCTGGTCCCCAAGAAGGACAAAGGGGGTCTGCGTCCCATCTTGGATCTCCGGAACATCAACTGCTTCCTCTGGAAGGAGAAGTTCAAAATGCTGACTCTAGCTCAGGTCTTGGCTGCCCTCGACCCTGGAGACTGGATGGTAGCGTTGGACTTGCAGGACGCATATTTTCACATCCCCATCGTGCCGGCCCACCGGCGTTACCTGCGGTTCACGGTGGGCCAGGAGCATTTTCAGTTTGCCATGCTCCCCTTCGGCCTTACCAGCGCCCCTTGGGTGATGACGAAGGTGATGGCGTTGGTCACAGCTCACCTGCGCAGGTCAGGGGTATCAGTCTTCCCTTACCTAGACAACTGGTTGGTGAAGGCGGGCTCGCCCCAGACAGTCGTCAACCACATTCAGACCACGGCCGACCTCCTGCATATGCTGGGGTTCTCCATCAATGTGCCGAAGTTGCACCTGAGTCCCTCTCAGAAGCTCCCCTTCATCGGAGCGGTTCTGGATTCGACGCTGTTTCGGGTTTATCCTCCCAAGCAGCGAGTCCGGGATATTCAGGCTATGATTCCGATCTTTCATCCTCTATCCCGGGTTTCAGTCAGGATGACCCTCCGGCTCCTGGACCTGATGGCATCCTGCTAGTGCCACATGCCAGATGGCATATGCGTGCTCTGCAGTGGGACCTGAAGTTCCAGTGGGCGCAGCATCAGGGCAACCTGTCCGATCATGTCCAGATCTCGGAGGGCACTGCACGACAATTGCAGTGGTGGCTCAAGAATTGCTATTGGGTCAATGGCAGATCCCTCTCCCTTCCCCAACTGGAGCACACAGTGGTGACGGATGAGCCCCTCCTGGGATGGGGAGGCCACTTGGGAGAGGCGGAGATCAGAGGCCTCTGGTCTCTGGCGGAGTCCCGGCTCCATACCAATCTGTTGGAGCTTCGGGTGATCCGACTTGCACTGAAGGCATTCCTTCCCTCTGTCCGGGGAAGTGTGGTGCAGGTGTTAAATGACAACACCACCGCCATGTGGTATTGCAACAAGCAGGGTGGGGTGGGGTCCTGGACCCTATGTCAGGAGGCTCTGCGCCTCTGGACATGGTTGGAACATCAAGGCATTACCTTGGTGGTTCAACACCTGGCAGGTTCTCTGAACGCCAGGGCGGACGAACTCAGCCGCCGGTGCTTGATGGATCATGAATGGCGTCTGAACTCGGACGTGGTGCAAGGTCTCTTTCAGCAGTGGGGAGAGCCTTGGTTATATCTATTCGCCACCGAAGAGAACGCGCAATGTTATCAGTTCTGCGCATTGGACTTTCCAATGTGGCACTCGCTTGGCGACGCTTTTCGTCGCGAGTGGAGTTGCGGTCTATTATACGCCTTTCCTCCTATACCACTTCTGCCCAGAGTGCTGAAGAAGATTTGGCGCGACCGGGCCCAAGTCATCCTTGTGGCTCCGGATTGGGCACGAAGGTACTGGTATCCCGAGCTACTCAGCATGTCGATCGATCCCCCGATCTGACTGCCTCTTCGGGAGGTTCTTCTGTCGCAGCAGCAGGGGACGGTCCTCCACCCGAACCTGTCCAGCCTCCACCTTCATGCGTGGAGATTGAGCGGCGACAGTCGGGAGAGACGGCTTCTTTGGCTGTTCTGTTCTCCAGGACTATCTGGTGTGAACGTGGTCCGTAGAACCACCTCCGGGGTTGGTATTGCTAGGCTGTCTATTCTAAGATAAGGAATCTATAACTAATTGTCTCTTTCAGATGAACAAGTTACTTACCTTTGGTAACAATATATCTATAAGACACATAGATTAGTTATCTATTCCTTACCGCCCCACCCATCCTCCCCGTTCTGCGAACTGAATTCTAGGGTCAGGGAATCCTTTTCAGGGCCCTAGTTTTGTGCACCAGTGGTCAGTGTCTTGCATGGCTCTGCGCTTCTGGCATGGAATGTCGTGTAAAAGAACTGACGTCAGCGCGCGAGGGCGGCGTCTAAGTAGCTACCCCGAAGTCATCCCGGCAACCACGACGCCAACGACTAATGCAGAGCCGACCGACACCACCTTTTGACGCGTAGGGGTTCTGCTGATGAAAAATTCTCCCGATCCTGTCTGACGCCTGGGGGTAATTCTAAGGTAAGGAATCTAGAACTGATCTATGTCTCTTACAGATATATCGTTACCGAAGGTAAGTCACTTGTTCATTTGTGTGAGAATGTAGTTTGCTACAGCATCTGAGCAACAGTTGCACCTTCCTAGTAGGGATAAAGATGTTTGATTGAGTTGAGCATTTATCGTTTGTGGCAGCCTGTTTATTAATCCCTATTGTTTGGTACTAGGTGTGATGGCTGTCAGATGTTTCCCATCAACGGACCAAGGTTCAAGTGCCGAAACTGTGATGATTTTGATTACTGTGAATCTTGTTTCAAATCAAGGAAGCATAACGCCAGACATACATTTGGCAGGATAAATGAACCAGGTAGCTATAAATTAAAACCTTGAGTCCTCTTTCTAATTAAAAAACAGCCTTACCCAAATTCCCTCCCAAAACATCTGTCATTTTTTGTCTAAGTTCTGAAGCCTTTTTTTTAAGCCTCAAATAAGTTTTTTTAACACATGTACATGTTATCTGGTTGAGTGTGTGTGGCCTGTGTTAGCTGGGAATATGCTATTGCCACAAAGCAGATGAGGCATATCAGAAAATGTGAAAAACAAAATCTGCACATTTAAAGCTAAGCCTGATCGTTAAAACTCGCTTTGTTGGGGGCTAGTAGAAAGAACACCTGAAAAAGATGCTTGAAATAACTGGTTTAAGTGCTGATGACACGCCCTTTAAAAGATTCCTATATCATGTCAAATTAGTAGTTCACTCGTTCTTTTAGCTCCCAGCTGTTCCTCCCATCACACATTAACAGTATCTTTGCCTTTGAACCTTTACTGTGCTCTGCTGCTTTTCAGCTAGGTTAGCGCTATACAAATACCACATACGCACAGTGTCCAAACAAAGAAATTTAGCGCACAAATATAAGAATATATTTTTCTTTTTTGACCGTGCCATTTCATATATGAAGGAAGCATTGGTAAAATCAGTCTGGTATTAGTGGCAGGAAGCCTGCAGCGATATCATATTAGAGTAACAACTAAGAGGAAGCCCGCAGGAGTATTCCGAGAGGGCTATAGTTGTAAAATAGTCCAAAGCAGCCAATAGCCTTAGGTATGCGTATAAAAACTCCACTGGGAGTCAAGATTTGATTGACAAAGTCTCAAACACATGACTGTAAGAGGCTGTTCAAAGAAAGCCAGTGTTCAAAGGGATGGACCCCAAGCCCACTCAATGTACATTGTAAGCAATAGGTCTGTTTGAAAGCTGTGCTTTCAGTACCTGGACCTCAAAAGAAACTGGTGATGGAAGTGGAACGTTGCAGCATGAAGGCCTGGGTGGGCAAAACCATACGTGTCCTGTGTACTAAAATTGCAATTAACTTTGAGCTACTTGAATGTATTCTGCTCCCAAGGGTGGTGGTTGGAATACAATTTACTTCTACTGCCTTACACAGGATAAGGCTTGTTATATATTTTTTAACTATCATCAATGAAAATGAGCAATTTCAGTAACAACTACCGATTATTCTCTTTTTTGACTTTGATCAACAAATAGGCCAGACTCCTGTTTTTTGTGGACGCTCTGGGAAACAGCTAAGGCGACGTCACAGTGGTCAGCGTGGAATGCTGCTCGATGATT
Organism: Triturus cristatus; assembly: GCF_964204655.1. Classification (NCBI taxonomy): domain Eukaryota; kingdom Metazoa; phylum Chordata; class Amphibia; order Caudata; family Salamandridae; genus Triturus; species Triturus cristatus. Next base: position 1,184,419,066 of record NC_140591.1, read on the forward strand.
GGTCTCGAATTGTGAAAAATCTGAATGTATCCTCCTCAGTGAATCAAGCATCTCGACTGATAGATGGTAGTGAGCCATGCTGGCAGTCCTCAGGCTCACAGGGAAAGGCAAGTTTCAACGCTGCATGTGTAAGAGGTTTTCATTTAGTTTTGTTGGTTCTATGTCAGTACAGCAAATCTGTCAGCAAATTTTAACTAAATTACTAATGAACTAATCTTTAATCTAAAGTCTTTTTTATAAATGCACGGTCTATGCTTGTATCTGATGGCCCATGCTTTTTTGATGTTTTGTAAATGCATACTTCTGTGAAATATATATTTACATAGATTTTTAAATCAACTGGTTTGGTTTATCAAGTTTCCTCAATAGGCGAACTTTTATCAACTTAAGGCGCAGTGCTAGAGGTCTGGAGAACACAGCCAGTACATTTAAGTACGTGGAAAATGTAGTCTTAAAAAGGTAGGGGTTGAATATCAGCTCCGATTTAAAGAAGATTCTTTGAAAGTCTCAAAATGGGGGTGCTGCTCAGACATGTTGCTTTTTTAAATTTTTTTATTATTCTGTTTTGAGGTTGGGCATCGTCTTTGTATGGCTAATAATGTCAACAACTTAAAAGGTTTTTCTATAGTTTTTTTTGAAATGTAACATAAGATACACAAATAGGAAGAATTTAGTGGAAACTTTTCCCCATTTATTGTGAATCAAAGGTAACCAAGTAACAGCAGTGAGCTGCTATGTCTAACCGTTTAACTGTAATACTCACAATTCTTCCTTGAATAATATCAGAACATTTTGATAACCCCCTAAAATGTAATGATTGTTTCTTATGGATACTTCTACCTGCGGATTCCTTAGTTTTGAATATCTCCAAGTGCCAAACTGTATCTGGACATTTTGCAGTAGCTGTCCTGCAGCGGTAGTGCTTAGCTCTGTCTCGGCGTTGAGTGCCACCTGGGACACTGCATCACCAAAGTCATCCCGTGGCCATGACGTCCATTTTTTCCATGCCCTTTGACGCAGATCCAAAGCAGCTCTCTGTGGAATAATTTCATTCACAAAATGATATAAAGTGCAGTGCTATGTAGGATGTCACCACTTAAGATGTCAGAGGTGAAGCCCTTTTGCTCCTGCAGTGGACAAATTCGGACCTTCGTCAAGTCTACTTGTGGTTCTTTGGTGACAAGATTTATTCCATAGTGTCACCAGTGTGACCTCATGCACACCAAAGCCATAAAGCATTGGTAGGTGAAGTTGTTCATGATTTACACGATGAGCGCCAGGCTCTGCGTCATTCACTCTCCAGGTCAAGATCCAAATTGAGATGGACTCCCTCCTACAAGTTGTCAGAAAAAAAAGAAGAAACACTAGAAGAGGTACACCTAAAACGACTAAGCACCCAGGTGCTGTTTCCATTCCTGAGGGTTGGTCTCCTTGACGCTCTCCTCCATGAACGACCAAGTCTTCCTCTGAACTGAAGTTAGTCAACATCACTTAGGCTGAAGAACTGACAGTGATTCTTGTTCTGACGACTGGCGCTTTCTCCTAAACTGGATCTGAGCTTTCCTCCAGCATACCAAGTGTTTCTGGCTCTGACCCGGTGCAGTACATTTCCTTCATACAGGCCATGCTGGTGCTCTTCTGTGCCGCCTTAGTTCCCTCTAGCACCCCTTCTGGCCCTGTGTAACTAGTTGGATCACTTATTCGGATACCACTAGTGGGTCCTTCCCCGGTGCCAGTTGACCCCTGATGTCTTCTTAAGGCACTCTTCCGGCCCTGGCCTACCAGGAGGCTTCCGGTAGCTCCTCCACTAGTGCCAATTCCGGCACCGATACTGGTATCTAATAGAGACTACAAGCCGCAGATTTCTTAACGTAGAATTATCCCCAGGCGTGAGACTGGACCCGGAAAACTTTCCTGCCCAGCCTCTCTACGCGCCGGGGGCGGTATCTCTCTACTCCCCCCGACGTCCTCCGCGGGCGTGAGGTCGGCGAGGTCACATAAGCCCCACCCCGGTGCGCGGACGTCAGTTTTCTTCTTTTCCGCGTGCAACGCGGACCCGGATCGTGTTCCTGGCCTGTTTTCAGGCCTTCTTTTTACGCTTTCGCGTTTTCTCGGAAACAGTGTGCGAATGCCTTGGGGCTTTAAGACGTGCTCGTCTTGCACGCACCAGATGTCGGCGACGGACCCTCACCCCATCTGCATTTGGTGTTTGGGGGAGCACCACAACGCCACGGACTGCGAGGCTTGTCAGCAGATGAAGCCGAAATCCCGGCGGGAGCGCCGGATGAAACTCCTTTCGGTCCGCATGTCCAGGTCGGATTCGTCGCCGCGTCCGTCCCCCGTGGACGGCTTCAAGAACCGCCGCTTCCGTCTCCGACATCATCCCTCTCCAAGGCCGCAAAAGCGTCGCTCACCTGTTGGTAAGTGTCGCAGTTTGTCCCCTAGGCCTGGTCCCCGGGCCTGCTGGGGGCGCGGGTTCTCCGCGGGTGGTGCGGCCCCGCGTGTCGCCACCCTACCCGCCGTTCCCCGGCGCAGAGGCGACCAGAGCCCAGATGGAGGCCTATGCGGCGGCCTTGCAGGCCTCTTTGGCTCTTCCTTCTTCTCCTCTTCTTCCTGGGACGTCTGCGGATCCCCTGCCACGTGCGGGGACTTCTGCGGTGTCGCCGGCGGCTCCGGCAGGTTCGGCCCCAGGTTCTGAAGATGAGGTGCCGTCGGGGTGCGGCACTTCAGGGTTCCCTCCTTCGGACCACGGCGCCTCTGCCTCGCCGCAAACGCCCGCTAGGGTCCCTGTGGTGTCGCAGGAGGTTGCCGGGGCTCGGGTGGGTCCTGGAGTCCCCCTCGGTCCTCTGGGCAGGCGGCGGCCTTGTCCGAGGCCGAGCTGACGCCGCTCAGATGCCAGCGGCTGCTGGCCCTGGCGGCGTCACAGGGGCCGGCTAGGCGCGGGTCCCCAGGCCCCCCTCGTCCCTCCAAGGAGGTGGCTGCCTCGTCGGAGGTCGAGTCGACGCCTTTTCGGTGCCGTTCTTTGGCCGCCCCGGCTCCGACCCCGCCCCGTTCTCCTGTGGCACGCGTCGTGGCTGAGGTCGTTCCGGCGTCCCGTTCGGCGCGGGTCAATGTTTGTACGGACGCCGGTGGCGGACTCTACGGCGCCGTGCCGGTGTTGGGTCGTTGATTCGTCTTCGGATGCCCCCTCTTCTCCGGAGACTGGATGCCGCGCCGTGGCTTTTTCCCCGGCGTCTTCCAAGGACGGCTCTTCGCCGTCACAGCGCCCACAGTCTTCGCCGGAGGCGCCTTAGGTTCCCCACTCGTCGGTCAACCCTCCCCCATTCCGAGCTTGGCCTTTCCTTCCGGTTGGGCTGGGAGACGGCTGCCTTAGCTTGCAGCCGTTGCCCACGGAGGAACTGCTTTCCCCACTGCATGGCCCTAAGGAGGCGAGTGCTGGCTTCGCCCGGGCTGTCTCTACGGCTGCAGGAATCTAGCGCATGGGCAACCCGGCTGCCCATTTTCCCACGGATCATTTGCTGGAGTTTCTCCATCAGGGCTCTGGTGGACGGGAGCTGCTTCTTCCCTTCGAGGCTGCACTCCATAATTCTCTCTTGGGGGCCTGGGGGCGTCCTGCCACAGGGTACCCGGTGCCCCAGCCACTTCTGCACCGCCACCGTCCTGCTCCGCATGATCCTTTCTGCCTCTTCCTCCACCCTTCTACCGAGGGCCTCTTTTGCAGACTGCCTTTTCCTCCTTGCCATCGGTGTTGTCTCCCCTGTCGTGGGAGACCCGGTGGTTGGATTCCTGGGGGCGCAACATCTTCGCCTCCTCCAGTGCTGCTTTGCGGGCGCTTAACACGCTTTGTGTATTGGCCAGAGCCACTTCTTGCTTATGGGATTCGGCGGAGTCCCTTCTGTCTTCCGCTTCTCAGGAGGGTGCCTGTGTTGATCTGCGGCACCATGTGTTGAATGGCCGGGAGCTGGCGGCGTTTATTCTTCACTCGGCTCTGGATGTTTCGGAGGTGCTTGGTCGCACCATGGCTTCTTCAGTGGCCATTCGTCGCCATGCCTGGCGAAGTGATAGTGTTTTCCCTGAGAATGTTAGAGAACGGCTGGTTGACCTTCCCTTTGATGGCGCTCTTTTGTTCCACGCCCCTGCGGATTCTGCCGTTCAGAGGTTTCTTGCAGAACTTCGTCCTCCTCCTCCTCCCCGCCCTCAGCGACCTGGCTATCGGTCTGTGTTCTGGGAGGTGTTCTCCCGTGGTTTCCTGGGGCCTTATAATGAGTAGCTCCGGTTGTGTGTTCTGTGTGGTTGGTGTGCCTTGGGGCCCTTTTGTTGGGCCTTGGGTGCTATTGGCTGCTCGTCCGGCCCTTTTTTGACTTATGGTTTTGGCTGTTGGTAAGCCCGGTAGGCCCTGAGATTAGGCCTTCTATGGCTTCTTTATTGGCTGCTTGGTAAGCTGTCTGCGGGTTTTTTCTACAGGTCTTTCTGTTTTGTCCTCTGCTGCGGAAATGTTTTCCTAAGAGGTGTTCCCATGGTTCTTTGGACGTAACCTACCCTATGTGGGGTACTTGTAACTATTACATATTTCTGTCATGTGCTGGGGAAGTGTGGTCACCCTTTTCGGGTTCCTTGCTCTCATCACGGTATGTCACAGGTGCGATCTTCTTGCCAATTGTCTTGCGGCGGCTTGGCTCAGTCCGTCCTTCTCCTTGTCGCTACGTCGCTTGGCCGGTCTGGCCTACTGTCTGCGGTTCCGCCCTTTTGTCCTGTGTTTCGGCTTGGTCCTCTGTATGCTGCTCCAGAGGGTTTGGCTTTCCTTGACTGTGTTCTGGTGACCGGCTTGGGCCCGTCCTGTCTTTCTGTCTTTCTTTCTGTCTTTCTTTCTGTCTTTCTGTCTTTCTGTCTTTCTTTCTTTCTTTCTTTCTTTCTTTCTTTCTTTCTTTCTTTCTTTCTTTCTTTCTTTCTTTCTTTCTTTCTTTCTTTCTTTCTTTCTTTCTTTCTTTCTTTCTTTCTTTCTTTCCAGTTCCTCCACTTCTTAGTGGGTCAGTGTGCATGTTTCTTGCCGGCCCCTTCCTTGGGGTGTGTCCTGGCCCTCCCTGGCCTCTGCCTTCAGCTGGCGTCTGCCTTGTCCTGGGTGCACCGTCCCATGGTGTTACCTGCTGTTGGTGGCATATGCCTGTGCAGGTCTGCTTGTTCTACTCCACCACTGTGATCTTAATGTGTTCCTTTGCGCCCCTGCCTCTGGTTCCGCTGGGGCTTTGTGCAATGGTGTTTTCTTCTTCCGCCTGTGCTTTTGGCGGTGGAGCCGTTCCAGTCTCGCCCGCTGCTTGCGGCCGAGGTGTGATCAGCTCTTTTCTAACTCGGTGCATGTGTTTCTTACGGTGGGCCCTGCCTCTGGCTCTACCTTCTCTTCCTGGGTTTGAGGTGGCCCTTGTGTTTCTAGAGGCTTTTGAGGCGCTGTCTGCCCCTGCGGGCTGTTGGGCGCTCTCCCTTGGTTGGGCTTAGGATATCCTGACCTTTTCCTTCTTGTTCTTGTGTCATGTCCCCTACTGGGGCCCTGGTCTCTCCTGGTGGGGAGGCTCTCTTGCAGGCCCTCCTCCCTTCTGGGTATGGCTAGGGTATCTATTCTACGTTAAGGAATCTGCGGCTAGTAGTCTCTATCAGATGTACAAGTTACTTACCTTTGGTAACGATGTTTCTGGTAGAGACGATTCTAGCCGCAGATTCCTTCACGACCCGCCCTTCCTCCCCCTTCTGCGAGGACCCTCTGCTGGGTTTCTGCGCTAGCCTCCCTCTGGGTGGCTTGTCTTCTGTGGGGGTCCCTTTTTCGTTTTCTGCCCGTCGTGCTTCCCTCCAGTTGGATTCTCTCCAGTGTAGAGGCCTGCTTTTGCTCTTTTTTCCCTTGAATTTTAGAATTCCTGATCCCTTGCGGTCTTCTCAGCAGGGGCTTTTTTTCCCTGTACTTGGCCTCCTGCTCCTTTCTGAGGCTCTGGCCCTCCTTCACTGTGTAGCCTGGGGGTGGATTGTTGTTGCTCCTCTGTTCCGGGCTTGTGGACCTTTGCTGTGTGGTTGATGGTTGCAGTCTCTCTTTCTCTCTTTCTGTTACGTCGCTTTCCACTGCTTGGGCCTCCAGCCTGGCATTCGCCCTGGCTTGCACGGTGGTTCCATGGAGTGGTGCTTTACGCTTTCCCTGCTGTGGCTTTCCTGAGGTGGCCTTCTGGTACTTTTGTACTGCTGGTGCTATTGCCTGCCTGGCACAGTTGTTTCTCAGAGATGGTCTGCTCTTCTTCCTGCTTTGGCTTTCCTGTTGTAGCCTCCTGGCGCCTCGGTGCCACCTGGTGCTGTTCCTCACCTTTTGTCTCTCTCTTTTTGTTTCTCTGATTTTTCGCACACTGTTCCCATGCTCTCCTCAGTTTTGTTGTGATGGCTCTGCGTTGTGGCGCTGAAAAGTTCTCCGAAGCAAACTGACGACAGCGCGCCGGGGTGGGGGTTATGTGACCTCGCCAACGTCACACCCGCGGAGGACGTCGGGGCGGAGTCGTGAGGTACAGCCCCCCCAGCGCACAGAGATGCTGGGCAAGAAAGTTTTCCGGGTCTAGTCTCACGCCTGGGGATAATTCTACGTTAAGGAATCTGCGGCTAGAATCGTCTCTACCAGATACATCGTTACCGAAGGTAAGTAACTTGTACTTCGAGGCCTATACCTCAAACAAGGCCATAGAAATGCAATTGAATATTCAAGCTCAGAGTTTGTGGAGGCGGCCCAGTACAGGAATGAATCACAGTTCAGACACTTGCCCAGAGATACATACTGGCAAAAGATTGACATCATTTTCAGAACGAACTCTGATCACATTTAGATGCCTCAGATAATGCCACCCAATTATGATGACAGCAGTGAGGAAGACCGTTTGATGCGTCCTGCCAAAGGAAATACAGCTATTTGGCCCTTTTAAATGCAAGTGCCTCGACACATCTCTGAAGTTGAACTGAAATGCCCTTTGGGACTGCCTTGTACAGAAATATCATCCTTCACAGCAGGCCTTGAGAAGGCGGCAGTGGTACTGAAACTACCACTACCGGTGGAGGAAAACAAAGCAGACTTCCTGATGGAGATCATTGAACCTGCCACTGTAGTCTTCAAGCCCTTGATCCTGTGTAACAAAGCACTAATGGACCCAAAAAAGAAAACCTGTGTCAAAACTACATCGGTTCCAGCAGTGACACAACAGATCACACGCTTCTGTTGGCCAGCACCTAAGGATTCGGACTTCTTATATTCCTATCTGTCACATGAAATGCTGGTGGTGCAGGCATCATTCTGTGCGAAAGAGAACCTAGATTCTTCCCCACCTCACCTCCTGTTTTGGAGTGTAAGAAACTGGAGGCAGTGATGAAGAAAGTATTTTCCTTAGGGAGCCTGGGGTTCAGAACATGATAGCCATTTGCTTGCTAACCAGGTACATCCATGCGCTGTGGAAGATTGCCTCCCGTAATACCTGAAAGGTAATTTCATAGAGATAGTCCAAAATGGGCAGGATACTGTGAAGCATATTCTCAGAACAGGTCCAGACACTGGATTTGTTTGCCAGGGCAATGCATCCTTCTTTATGATTGGGACACAAGTCTGGCTGCGCTCGATGTTCTTCTTGGGTGATGTCCAACAATTTGAATGAACATGCCTTTTGTGTTGTCATGCCTCTTTGGAGAAAAAGCAGACTTGGACCTCAAGAGAGTCAAAGTGGGGTCGGGCTACACCTCTTTCATTAGCGCTGCCATACCCAGCTCATGAATTTCACATGCCATACCACAGGTTTTGGGGTTACTTGAAAGTTATCTGCTATTTCTAGTGCCAACTCTCCCAGCTGGTCCAGCAGCCAAACCAGTTTCTACAGCAATGCAGAAGCAGTGTCTGTCAGAGCAAACGTGTTGCACCACGAGGAGACCATCACGCTGGAACAGTGGTCCACCAAGTTATAGAAAGTCATTATGCCCTTCCCTCCAAGCAGTCTCCCCTCCCCTCCCCTACCTACCCCAAACACTCCCCAAGTTCTCTCTTCTCTGTCACACAAACATATCTGCACTCTCCAGCAGGAGGTGGTGGCCCTACTGCTGAAAGGAGAAGTGGAGTTGGTCCCGGAGCAGTATATTCAACAAGGGTGTTACTCTCGATGTTTGCTGGTGCCAAAGAAGGACAGTGGTTTGAGTCTGATCCTGGACCCTAGTGTCTTGAAATCTTTCCTCCAGAAGGAGAAGTTCAAGATTCTGCCCCTTAATTGCTTATGGCACAGTAAATAGGAGACTGGATAGTGTCCTTCAAATTTCAGGGCACATACTTCCATGTATTGATCCTGCGATCACTCAGGATGCACCTGTGTTTCGTTGTAGGTTGCATCTACTACCTGTTTGCGGTCCTCTGTTTGCGTTAACATCAACGCTCATGCTGGATGCTCTTCAGCAAGATGTTGGCAGTGGTTGCCACACATCTCTGAGAGTTGGGGCTCTCTGTATTGCCATACCTAGATAATTAGCTTACTGCAGCTGGTGTTGGACCATATGAATGCCTCAGGTTCCTTATTGTTCAACATGGGTTTAACCTGCCCAAGTCTCACCTGGAGCCCTCTCATCGCCACCGGTTTATAATGTCAGTTCTGGTTGTGACATCTCTAGACCTTCCCTCCTCTGCAGAGGACTTGGGACATGAGTCTGGTGTTTGAAGAGGGAGCTCAGGTTTCAGTCCTGAAGGTTCTTTGCCTGCTGGGGTCTGCTCACTCCTGTATACTGTTGGTCACTAATGCACGCTAGCACAGGAAGGCTTTCCAGTGGTGCCTCCTTGTGCAATGGTTATAACACAGGGCAATCGGATAAACAGTATCAAGATCCTCCGGGGCATCACATTGGATCTCAGTTGGTGGTCAGTAGTGGAGACCCTCTCCCATGGGAAGTCCTTTTGCCCACCACCAGCAGTCTCCAAAGTGGTAATTAATGCCCACCAAGAGGAGTTGGAGATCAGAGGCGTCCTGTATCTGTAGGAGCAAGGATTACATATCAACTAACTTGAACTGCAGGTGATTTGCCTGGCACTGAGTGTCTTCCTGCCCTTCCTTCGCGATTGGTCTGTCCAGGGGGAGGGTCTGTCTCAGAAGTGTCATGGATTTTAGATTACATGTTCACCAAGCATTATTGTTTGGATTTGGTAGTGCAAAGAAATGGCAATTTGCTTGTTCCATGCTCCAGGACTTTCTTGTGGGATCATTTTGTCACACCCTTCACCTGGGAAGCATATTGTTAGGGTATCTGTTCAAAATATGAGGAGTCTTCAGGCATAAGTATCCATCGCAAAAACAAGTTACCTACTTTTAGTATCACTCTTGCGGATCCTCTTTCTATTTACAGATTTCTCATTGATCCTGCCCACATACTCATTCTGAGGAATGGTCACAGTAATTACATAAATAAGGTTCTAAAATTAGATTACTGCACTGAGTAGCAAATTTTGATTTACTGTTGCCCATGGCTCCGCCTCAACGTGATAACAATGGATGAGGAACCGGATGTCAAGATGCCGGGGTGGTCCTATTGGCTCTGGTGATGTGAAATATCCAGTTGGGACCCGATGGTGAGATGGAGCTGGGCGCCACCTCTGAGTACAAGAGAGCTGTTGGAGAATTTTCTGATCCAGAATGCATCTATGCGGTCACCATCCGGCTTGTATTCAAAATTGAAAACAAATTAGATCAGTGCCACTAATCTCAGTACTAAGGTCATATTTTCTGAGGCATCTCTGCATGATTTTTTTGTTTACTTTGTTTGTATTAACTGTTGTGTATAGCGTTTTGTTTCTCTATAATACTTCTAACTGTGTCTTCCTCACCTTTGGAATGTCCCCAGATGCCCGGCTGGATCTAGAGAATTTGTCACCAAATTCTTCACCATTGCTACCGCTTGCTTGCAGGTGACGTCGTGAGACTCCATGTTGACTCCACAGTGCCTCAGAAGTGGCAGAGTGGAGCTGCATATAAGTGCCACCCCTGCGCACTGACATCAGTTTCTTTACTTCTAAATGCTTTAACACAGAACCGGAGCTCCACTCCAAAGTTCCTCTGTTTTTCTGTGGTTTTCAAATTGTAAACAGTGTGTTAGGGAACAATGTCCCCACCAAAAACTGCAGGATTCAAACCATCCTAGACTTCAAAAAGCAGATGTTGGTTATGGACTTTCACAAGTTATGTTTGTGGTCTTTGGGCTTTGGCCACAGCTCTTAGGTTGAGTGACAAGTGTGCTGTCCTGCACCACAATGCAATTTGTGCTGAGAGTTGAAACTTTACATCTCCAAGCACAAGTAGAGGTTGCAGTTGAAGCATAGTCCCCACTCTCACTTTAACTCTTGTTACTAATCAACGGCCCAGTCTATGGGTGACTCCTTTGAAAAATCCACCTCCACTACAGTCCGACATAGACCACCTCTGAACAACAACTGAAGTCCTTACATCTTTGACTTTCACAATCAACAAGCCAAAGTCCTCCCTGCGTCCCAGCCAGATAATTCCATTCATTGGTTCAATCCTAACATTCAAAGCCTTTCCTCAACTGCACTGAGTCTGGAACATTCAAGACATGATCTTTGTTTTAGGATTGGTCCTGGCTTTAGGTGATGGTTCTTGGCCTCCTGACCTTGTGTGTCCTCCTTGTCCCAAAAGCCAAGTGGTACATGCAGGCCCTACAATAGACTCAAAGTTCTCAGTGGGTACAACATCAAGGCTCAATTCAGATCACACAAAGGGGATGCTGTATTTTTGTAGTGGCAGCTGGCTGGCACCAACCTGACGTGCATCAGGCCACTCTCTTTCCCACCCACATTTCAAAGTGGTGATGGACACATTGCTGCTGAGTTGTTACTTTTGGGGGGGATGGAGATCAGAAGCCTCTGGTGTCAGTTGGAGGGCAAGCTGCATATCAACTCTCTGAAGCTTTGGGTGATCAATCTGGCCCTGAAAGCCTTACTGCTATTCATCAAAGGGAGTCTTGTGCAGTTCCTCACAGACAGTACAACTACCATGTGATAAGGCAACAAGCAGGGCGCAGTGGGCTCTTAGATAGCCAACAACCTTCATTGTATCTGATTGCCAGAGTGGACAAGCTGAGAAGGTGTCACCTGGACCATGAGTAGCTTCTCCATTCTAAGGTGCTGCAGAGAGTACTTCCTGGCTAGATCTATACACCACTGTCCAGTGTCTCATTCTAGATAGAATGGAAGGGCGGACTCCTGTATGCCTTTCCTCTGCTACCTCTTCTGCCTTGTGTTCTGAGGCAGATCAAGAAAAACTGGGCCCAAGTCATTCTCATCTCCCCAGACTGGGCCGAGAGAGAGTGCAACCTTATGCCCCAGTGACTGAACATTTGTCCTCTGATCTTATTTCGGGAGGACCTCTCAGCAACCAAGCAGGAGCTTCAATCTGAGTTTCCCCAACTTGTTGTTCTTGCAGCCAGACACCTGTCCACAAAGTATGTCTATGCTGGATTTGGGGCCATTTTGTCACTTGGTATGGTACCTAGCAAGGCTTTGCAGTGGGCACAGTGATTGGTTATTGGTCAGCCCTTTTGGTGTTTACCTGACCAACCACCAGTACTGATGCTTTTTCATACCACTTGTTAAGCCGCAATGGGACCTGAATTCGGTCTTGATTTTTCTCAGGTGCACCACCTTTTGGCTAATGCCAGCTGTTCTTTACAGCTCAACTCAAAAGACCCTCTTTTTCATTACCATCATTTCAGCACACTTACATAAGTGAACTGTAGGTGCAGCGGCCCTACTCCACGTTCTTTCTGGACACTTATACTAAAACCAGAGTGGCTTTCCTACCTAAGGATGTGACTTATTTTCGCGTTGGTCAATCAATCACTTTGCCAGCATTTTTCACCCACCTCACCGCCCCTCAAAAATGCAAGAGAGGCTCAATCACCCTTAGAGGGCAAAAAGTTTAAAATCTACACAACAAAGGACCATTCCTTGGAAGATCAACTCTTTGTTTAGTTTTCTGGGGCGAAGATTGGCAGAGCGATGCAAAATAAGTTCCTGTCAAAGTGGATAGTCCTCTGCATCAAAATCTCCTATGCAGAGGGCAAGAAGTGGCCTTTGAATCCATGCAAGCTCATTTCAAAAGGGCAAAGGTCACTACAACAGCTTTGTCATAAGGGGTGCCTATTCTAGACCTCTGCCATACTGCAACATGGACAAACATTTGTGAAAGGGTACTACCTTGATAGTCTGGTCCATCTGGAAACTGGCCTTGCCCACTGACACTCCACCTTTGGGAGGTGTTGATATAGTATCTATTTTAAAGGGGAGAAAACCTGCAGTTAGAAGTATCCACCATAATAAATTGCTTACCTTTGGGTATGCTTTTTCTGGTGGATACTCAATCTAATTACAGATTCCTCACTACCTTCCCACCTCCCCGTTCTGTGGAGTTGTCTTTTTTTACATTTAAGAAAATCCCAAGTTAGAGAATCAGCCCACTGTCTCATTCAGTCGGGCCCAGACTCCCGAGGGGACAAAAGGAGAAATATACTAAATTTGACGTCAGTACGCAGGAATTGTTCTTATTGCACATCCAGTGCAGTGTTTAGTCCCTGCAGAGTCACATGGCACCTCCTGCCCGTATTGTAGCTTTGCTAAAGAATTCTCCAGATCCAGTCTGGTGTCTGGGAATGTTTTAAAGGTGAGGTTTTTGCACTAAAATATTGTATCCACCAGAAAGATTGTTACTAATGGTAAGTAGCTTGTTTATATGGGAATATCACAGCTGTTGCAGACCCATTTCTTGAGGCGGTGTTGGTGGGCTTAACGTTTTATGTAATGTATAATCTATGCATATTTCCTGTCATGAAGTTTGAGAATACAGCACAGATTGTGTTTACTTGGTGCGACTTCTAATCGGGACATGTGAGAAATATTGCATGCTACCGACACATTTTTGCTATGGCTCGTATGTGCATACTCTGATTACTCTCTTTCCGGATTCTCTGAAACATTGATCCCATACGTGAAATGTAATGCCCAGAAAAGAACTGAATACCCTTGCTGTATATACTGTTTTATAGCACTGGATTCGGTTGGAGATCTTCCCTGATGTTCTGATCCACAGACTGAAGATGGTGGTGGACCCAGCAGACAGTAGCTACATGCCTTCTCTTGTTGTGGTTTCAGGTAAATTTGAAAACGGTTAATTAGGAATAGTTTTTGTTATTGCGCTTGAGAAATAGTCATTGAACTGAAGTCTTTCTGTTTGCGCAGGTGGAAATTCATTAAATAACCTCATTGAGTTGAAGACAATCAACATCAATCCCACTGACACAAATGTACCTCTCCTCAGTGATTGCTTAGAGGTAAGTATTAAGCAGAAAGGTCTCTCACATGTACTTTTAAATGCCCATATACATTGTAGATGTATTACTATGTTCTAAATTTCATGGTGCCTTGAAATCAAGTGAATGGTGAACATTTTCATGTTTACTTTGAATTAATCACTGGCAATCCTAGTCAGCCCTCTGAAAACATACTTATTTTTTTTCCTATGCACCGTAATCTGGTGCTGGATTGCCTTGCTCTGAGCCTTCTATGGCAGAATCCCTGTGCGTATTATTATGTGCCTTTGCATTTGTTAATTTATGCATGTATTGATGATGATATCCATTTAGCCGTCTGTGTCGATTCCAGTCTGTAGGAGACCTATGCAGAAGCTTTGTGTGTGCTGTAATAAAATAGTTGGAAATATTCCCTTAAAGTGAATGGATGCCACTGTGGACTGGCATGTTATGCATTGTTCATCACAACATAAGTTAAAAAGTTAGCCGTTATTTCACTGGAGTAGAGAATTTTAAATGTGACCTCATTTTTAGGTCTCCCCTTCAGACATCTTTAGTTGTTTACTGTTTAAGACCTATTGTCTACAAGACAATATAGAGTGGGCTTTGAATCAGCCCCTTGCTGATTGGTGGCTTTCTTGTCTCTTAGTTCCCTGCTCTTCATTCAAATGGTTTCCTCCCTATTTCTGTTTTTGTTCGGCTTCTGGAACATAGCTTCTTTACCTTAATTTTGAATGGCTGCCTTTATTCTTCTACTGCTGACATGAAGGAATTATTTTTTAGTTCTCTTAAGCTCTCCGAGGTGTGCGCTCCAAGTTTTCCTCTTCACTCTCTCCCAGCTCTATTTTTGACTTATTTATTGAGTTTTTTTTCTTAAGAAGGCTTGGCAGCCACACACTGCTACCAGGCTGCTTGCTTTTGGGCATATTCTCAACTTTTCCCCACTTCCTCTGCTGTCACCTTCCACCCTCCTACTTCCCACACCACTAACTTCTCCCTCCCAACTGCTCACCTTTCTTTGTAACTTTTTGCTAATTGTTTTGAGCTAATGGGCTGCTTGCTTCTCAGAGATTTGCTCAGCATCCTGTGCAAATTTTGTTAATTCACAGTTTTTAATTTACTATTTTGCATTGGTCATCTTGGATCAGTCACATAAAGTAAATAGAATTTTTTTTTTAAATGGCTGCTCGTCCTTGGCTGGTTCTGACTTAGAATGCTTTTTATTTTTGATAAAATTCATTCTAAGATGGCCACCCATGCATACTTACGCTTGGGCAGTCATATTTTCATTGATTTGATCCTGAACTACAAAAAAACATTCTAACATGGCCATCTTTGTGTGCGTTGGTGCTACTGCAATGGTGGGCATATTGGATTTTTTTTATTACAATATTGCGATGCAACCTAACTGGCTTTTTTTCTTTGAAAATTCTTGTTTTAAAATTTACTCTAACACTTTGAACATCTGAATTAGATTTAACAAAGTTAATAGTAGTGGTAGCTGTAGGAAAGAGCCCTTTTTGACACGGTCACTCCTGCTTTTTGCCTGGTATTTCATGCAATTTTGACAGAAGTGTTCTGGGTTCCTGCTATCCAGGTACCGAGTGCCAGATCTCTTTCCCTAAAACAGTACAATTGTTCCCCCAATTGGCAATATCTTTGGCACCCCCTGTAAGTCCCTATTAAATGTTATTCCTGGTACCTAGGGCAGGTAGACTAACGATTGTCCATCAGGGTTGCAACATGTGTTGTGCCACCCTAAGGGACCCCCTCAAACACTCATGCAAACTGCCATTGCAGGTTGCGTGACATGGTGCGGAGAAAAGTGAAGACACAACATGGCACACCTGTCTGCTATGCCTGCAGACACTACATGTAATGTAAATCACCCCTACAGCAGGCCTTACAGCAGTAAGGCAGAGTGCATTATATTATATGTGAGGACATTGCTGCATGAGCAGATAGGCCCCTGTGATGACCATGTTGATTCTTGGGCATTGCCAGTGAACAGGTAACCCATCATTTTGAGTATATGTAGTGGGCACTGGTGTTTGAGTTCCCCAGCTACATGATGGCATCACTGAAACTAAAGATGTTTGTTATCAAACATATGATATTAATAATCCCACACTGATTCCAGTGATGGATTTATTATTACATGCACCCATAGGGCACCTTAGGTGTCCCCTGAAAACCTACAAACCTCTAGTGTACTGGCTGATTGGTGTGGACCAGCCTGCCGCCACAGACTAGTCTCTGACCCCCTGCAGGTGAGAGCCCATGCTCTCTGAGGGCAGAAACAATATCTGCTCCGGCAAGAGGTGTTGGCGACCCCTCCAAGCAGAATGACTAAGTAATCAGCATATCCAGGCAGGAGGCTTCAAAGGCCTTTTCTGCCTTTGATATGTGACCCAGGCTTCCCCCGACAGGGGAAATGCCACCCCCTGCTCCGAGCCCATTTGGCACCAGGACAGGTGGGAAACTAGCTAGGCAGGAGGTGCTAAGTTGGGCTACCTTACGTGAACACAAAAACTAGAATTCCACTGTCTTGGTTTTTGGTGAAATTAGGTTCACTGGGTCCAAGGTTATGCCCACTTCCCACAGGAAGTGGTAATATGGTGGGGTGTAGTCGCCCTAAAGGTAAGTAGCCCATTGGCTACTACTTGTCGCTCCCCTTAATGCCCCTAAATTGAGTAATAGGTGGCACCCCCTGATGCCAGGAACTCCGATTTGAAGGATCCAGAAGAAGAGCAGCGAGAAAAATAGTACTGAAGACTTGCTATGTACTTTTGGCACCAAACCCTGCTAGCCTGCCTGTACCAGTCTCCACAATCGTGACCGAGTGACTTGTCCTGCAGCTGAGCATTTGCCAAGAGCCCAGGTAGACTGCCAGCCCTTCACAAATTGCCAGCAATCTCTTTTGGAGTAGAGGAGCTACTCCCCTGCAGTCCGCAGGTCCCGAAGAATCCGAGTCCTGTTTACCGTGATGCAGCTCCCTGGCCAAGCCGACGCAGCAGCCGCCCAGGAAGTGGTACGTGTGCCCTAGAAGGTCAGATCTGTCGGCCCCCTCCCACTGAGTGAGAGGACACCAGGACTGACCGGAGCCACAGAGCACCAATACCAGGGATACCTGACCCTTGCAGCAAACTCAGTCCATGTGAGTCCAATCCATACTCTCACTGCACCAAGACTGAGTTGCAGTCGAGGGACACCGGTACTGCAGAGACCCACTTCCAGAGTGGCCAACTATCCTGATTTTTGCACCCTCAGCTGGCAAGGCCGACAGCCGCGAGGGACTTTAACTCACTGATCCCAGCCAACCTATCTACTCTGCACCGAGCATCCCAACCTGGAAACCTGAGTATTGACTTTGCTTTCTTACTCCCAACACCCTTATGACCAGAGCCCCCCGTTGGGTGGGCCCGGACTTGTCCTTAAGTCCTCCTCTTCAGTTTGTTTTTAGGTGGCCCTCCTTCTTTCCACAAGTTTATTGCGCAAAGCTATTCGACCAGGGCCTTTGCACCCGGGCGCCCCAGGACTGGTAACGAGTAACTGCTGGTGGTACTTTGGACCTTGGCCCCTTAAGTCCAGAAGGAGACGCCTGCAAACTCACTGTAAATAACTGTATGCAACATATGCCTTTTTCCTATAGGAAAGCATTGCTGCGTAAAGAGACTTTTAAGTTAACATTCTACTTACCTGTAAAATCAATATCAAAAAAAGTACTTACTTGATAACAAAGTTCTTGGTATCAAAATGTATATAAAAATAAGAGTTATTTTTCTAAACTGGTCTTGGATTTATTCTTGTTTGTCTCATTTATTGACTCTGTGAGTACAACAAATGCTTAGCACTGCCCTCTAATGAGCCTGATCTGCTCGCCCACACTACCACAAAAAAGAGCATTTAGTGTTATCATTTGTGCCTCTGTAAACCAATAAGGGTTGCCTTGACTCTCTACACAGTGTCCTTGTTTTGGTCCACTATAGAGAGCCAGCTTCCTCCAGTAGCCATATATATATATTTGTAGAAAACCAGACTGAGATAATGGCATGTATTAAATCTTCATAGCAAAGAAAAGAAAAATAATACTGAATCAGGTTTTTGCATTCAGTGAAAGAGGTCTGTTAATGCAAAGGTGAAGAGAGGTCCAGCTTTATACATGAAAAAATAAAAGAATATGAACATCTGGTGGACACAGAAAATGAAGCATGCACTGCTTGAAATTGTGACCAGGCAGTGTGGTATTGTTTAAGGGTACAACTTACCAACCTGTTTGGAAGTGGGGTAAATTAGTTAGAAGAAAATGAAAGAACTCTCTTTGTTGCATTGCCAAAGCAGAGTGGTCTTTCCTATCCCACTCGTATGTAACTGCCTACTGCTATCTGTTATTCTATCCTTTCACTCATATAGGTATTATCAAGATGATAAGTATCATCTCATACAGATGGGCCCTTTCAAGTCCCAGCGACTACCAGTGACCTCCAGAATTCCACAAGTATCTAGCTTTATGTTATGTTAAATAGATTTCTTGAGGGCTCGAATGCCCGGAGGAGTCTTGGCGCCTAGCTTAAATGACTAACTGTGCAGTGATTGACCTATAGCTATAGTGTAATGAATAACAAGGTTTTTAGAGATTTCCTGAAGGCTAATAGGTTAGGGGCCTCCTTGATATGCAGCGGAAGAGAGTTCCAGGCTTTAGTGGCTCCCAGTACAATGCTCTTGCCTCCCCAAGTTTGGCCGAAGCTGAGCGAGGTGTCCTACCTGGATTGTGCCATATAAAACTTTGTTGAAGAAAGAGTGGGCCTAAGCCATGCAATGCTTTTAAGGCCATGAAAAAGTGCTTTGAATGCGATTCTCTGTTTTATGGGGTGCCAGTCCAATTTTCTTATAGCATTTGCAGCTGAGTGGTATTTGAGGATTTTAAAGAAGAGTCTAGCTGCTGCTTTAAAATCTTTATCCTCTATTTTGTACCTCTCAAGTCCTCCCGATCCTGGAAATTTAGATGAACAAAAATCTAACTTTATTTGACTCTCTCCGTAATAAATTGCATTGACTGTTTTAAATGAAATCTCGGTTATCCAAGAATCTTAAGCCGGTCCTTTTTACCAACTTCACAAGCAAAGATCGATTCAGATTTAGTTGTCTTGCCTGAAATGTAATTGATTTGCATTACAGCTATCCATGTATGAAAAATTACTTTGATGTTGCATTGACACTGCCTTCGCCTTAAAAATATGCATCACCACAGAAGCAGACTGCTTGGTTCCCACTATCCCTCATATACAATATCAAGCAATATCTCCAGTGAAAGTTACGTCTAAACCACTAAGTCCTGGTCCTCTTACATGATACAGTGAAGTGTTCCACTTGCTTAACAATTGGTAAGAGAAACTGGAGGTTTGTAAGGTAAAGTTGAAGGTTAGGTCCTCGTAGTAGGTGTAGGAAAGTGGCTCTGTATACACTGTTCCCAAATAGGTACAGTGTGTATAGGGCCCACAGTCCCCACATGTTTGGCAGAGGCTAAAGTTAGATATAACCTTACTCTCTAAAGTGGTAGCTTGGTCGAGCAGTAAGGCAGTATCAGAGGACAGTGTAAAGTATTTGTTGTACACACTCAGTCAGCAAATAGTCTCACACACTCAAGAACTGAACTCTAGGCCAATGGTTTGTATATAAAAATATATGGTTGTTTTATTTTAGAACCAACAATAGGTATCACAATATACTTTCTCAGAATAAGATGCTTTAGTTAAATACTTTGCAATAGGCAATTGACTTTTGAATGCAATGGTTACAGTTTGTTGCAGTAGGCAACACAATTTCAAACACAATAATACATTGAGCTCAATGGGAATTTTAAGTTCTGTAGTAGGGGATCTCTGTGTATAGTCATAATCTAGTGAATAGTCCCGCCCATGTGCGCGGACCCCGGAGCAATAAAAAATAATCTCTAAAAGGTGACAAATCATGCAGACCTGCATACACCTTTAAGAGAGAATTTAATTTAAAGACAGATAATGCAGCCTATACCCACAGGCTACACTGTCCAGTACTTCAACTAGAATTCCACCAAAATCCACAAACAGCACTGCCTGTCCAGTTTTTCTCCCCATAGGAAAAAACCCTGCCTCTACCAGCAAAAGCCTCTGGAATGATAGAGAGGAAGGAGTGGACAGACAAGCCCCATAGGCTGCCATTATGTGGCTTGGAACAGGATACTGTGCCTTTAAGAAAACTTTCCAGTTTTCCAGAACTTTCCCCAGTATCCCAGAATGCCCAGCAGGTCCCATTTACTTTCAGTTCTTTTTTCCGGCTCCTGCTAGCAGGACCCTGGAGCATTGAGCTCTACCTTTTTCAAGGTTTTTCATTGAGATTTTGGCAATTTTTGTCACTTTTTCTTGTGTTTAGTAGCTGGTACTGTCAACATGCCTGGCTTGTTCGACAAGTGCCCGGAATGTGGTCGAAAGAAGGCTAAAACTGACCCACACGAGGTGTGCATAGCTTGCCTTCCCCAGTCCCACGTGCCTGAAAGCTGTACCATCTGCCACTCGTTTTCAGCGAGAACCCTGAGGGACAGGATGAAGAGCAGGCTTCAAGCTCTGGAGAAGCGAAGACTGAAGGCACCAGGTGGGTCTGGAGGGGCTGATTTGGCCCATGCTGAGGCCTCTGGGGGGCTCCCCAGGGGCAGGAAGACCAGTAAGCGCTCCCGCTCCCCGTCGACGTCGAGGGCGTCGACGGCGACGTCGAGGAGGATGACCACCGTCTGTTCGCCGTCTCCCCAGGGCTCTGGGGAGAAGCGGCGTCGACGATCGCCGTCGAGGGACCTGAATAGGCCGCCGTCGACTACATCGGCGTCGTCGGCGACGACGCCGTCTTCGACTGCGTCCAGCGGTCGACGTCGAGAGAAGACCCGGCGTCGGCGCTCGGCGTCGAGGGATCGCAGCTCGCCGTCGATGAAGAGAAGGAGATCGACGTCGAGAAAGCGAAGATCGCCGTCGAGGCGAAGATCGCCGTCGAGGCGAAGGTCGCCGTCGAGGCGGAGATCGCCGTCGAGGCGGAGATCGCCGTCGAGGCGGAGATCGCCGTCGAGGCGAGGGTCGCCGTCGAGGCGAAGGTCGCCGTCGAGGCGAAGGTCGCCGTCGAGGCGGAGGTCGCCGTCGAGGCGGAGGTCGCCGTCGAGGCATAAGTCGACGCCGAGGAGGAGATCGACGCCGAGAAGATCGCCGTCGAGGCACAGGTCGACGTCGAGGTCGAGGTCGAGGAAGAGAGAGTCGCCGGGATCGGTGTACTCAGTGGTGTATACCCCGCCTCGGAGGTCTCCGTCGCCTCCTCCTCTCCCACCTCTGCCACCGCCTCCTCCTCCACCACCACCACCACCACCACCGCCACCTCCTCCACCACCGTCTCCACTTCCTCCACCGCCTCCTCCGCGGCCGCGGACTCTGTCTCCGCCACCCCGGCCTCTGTTGCTGCCAAGCACTCCTGCGGTGCCGCCGCCGGTCCCCCCGAGGTCGGTTTCCCTTCCACGGTACCCGACTCCGCCGCAAGGGACCCCGAAGCCACGACGCCCACGGTCGCCTGGACCAGCGAGACCGGCGGACAGGCCTAAGCCGAAGAGGTCGCGCTCCCGCTCTCACAGGAGGCGACGATCGCGGAGCCGAGGGCGATCCTCGTCAGACTCTAGACGACGCCGCAGAAGGTATAGGTCCAGGTCGCGCTCCTCGGACAGGGACCTTTCCCCGACGCTGTCGGACTCCCCGGGGACTAGGGTGTCGCCGGTGGACGACTTGGTCTCGTTCCAGGAGGTGCTGTTGCGAGGGGCTGCGAAGCTGAATATCACGGTGACGGTGCCAACACCCACGACGTCCGTGATATTTGAGACGCTTCATAAAAGACACTTGTCTCGCCCCCTCCTGCCTCTCGTGCCTGGACTGGTGGAACCAGCTTTGGAACTGTTCCTCACTCCCGCAACAGCGAAGGCCGCTCCGTCCAGGCTCATGAAGAAATATAGGGCCCCGGAGTCGGATCCGTCATTCTTGAGAGGGGACCCGAAACCGGATTCGGTTATCGTGACGGCGGCGAGAAAACAACATGCGACCGCCCCGGCCTCCACGGTGCCACCGGACAAGGAAAGCCGCTGG
This sequence comes from Triturus cristatus, assembly GCF_964204655.1. Taxonomy (NCBI): domain Eukaryota; kingdom Metazoa; phylum Chordata; class Amphibia; order Caudata; family Salamandridae; genus Triturus; species Triturus cristatus. Next base: position 1,184,440,563 of record NC_140591.1, read on the forward strand.
CTGGACTCTGCGGGCAGGAAGGTGTGTGGTACCGCTGCCACCACGATGAAGGCGGCGAGTGCAGGGGCGTTGTTGGGCCGTTACGACTGGGCCCTGTGGGACTCCCTGCAGCAATATGCGGACCTCCTGCCACGAGACAAGAAGGAGGACTTCTTGGAGACGGTGCGCGAAGGCATGCTGGTTTCTAACCAAACGATCAGCGCAGCAGCGGATATATCGCTATTGGCCGCCCACGCCTACTGTCATGGCGTCCACCAGCGGCGCCATTCCTGGTTGCGCCTGACGTCCCTCAAGCCGGAGGCGCAGCAGAGAGTGGCCAACCTGCCCTTCTCGGGGGAAACCCTGTTCGGGAAGCATGCGGACGATGAAATGGCCCGCATGAAGGCTGAAGCGGAAACCCTGACGGCCGTCGGGTTAGAGAAGGCCGAGAAAAAGAAACGACCGTTCCAGAGGAGGTTCGGGTCGTCGGGCCGAGGGCGTGGGCAGGGCTCGGGACAGCAGCAGCCACAACAGCAGCAGTTCCGCAAGCCCTTCCAGAAGCGCCAGAGGGGTAGAGGTGGCCAGCAGGCTACTACCACAAACAAGGGCCCGGCCGGGTCTCGGCCCTAAGCTGTTACTTCCCCCTCAACCGTTACCCACTCCAGTGGGGGGAAGCATTCGATTTTTTCCGGCAGAGTGGAGAAAAATTACTCAGGACAAGTGGGTGCTGAATATTGTTTGCAATGGATACAGTCTTCGGTTCATCAGCCCGCCTCCAGCGATTCCGCCGGTCAGCTCTCGCTTCCAGCTGAGGGAGCTCCAGGCGGAGGCAGACATCTTGTTGAGAAAAAAGGCGGTAGAAGAAGTACCTTTGTCTCAAAGGGGAAGAGGTCTGTACTCTCGGTTCTTCCTCGTTCGCAAGAAAGACAAGAACGAGTTCAGGCCCATTCTGGATTTGCGACAAGCAAACAAGTGGATTCGCAGAGAAAAGTTTCGCATGCTATCGTTGCACCAGATTTACCCTCAGCTGCAACGGGGAGACTGGCTCTGTGCCATAGATCTACAGGATGCGTACTTCCATGTGCCCATAGCACAGAAGCACAGGAAGTTCCTGCGATTCCAAGTCGGCGCCAATCACTATCAATACACAGTACTGCCATTCGGGCTAAAGTCTGCTCCCAGGACTTTTTCGAAGTGCATGGCGGTGGTGGCGGCACACCTGCGGAGGAACAAGGTGTTTGTCTACCCATATCTGGACGATTGGCTGATCAAGGCGTCATCCTTCGAGGAAGCGCAAGAACACTTCCGTTGGACGTGCGAGCTCTTGAACAAGCTGGGGTTACACGTCAACATGTCCAAATCAGTCCCATCTCCGGTACAGTGCATACAGTACCTGGGGGCCTCCATAGATACGCGGTCAGCAAGCGTGTCTCCTTCGGAGGAGAGACGGTTATCACTCCTTCGGAAGGCTCAGGACCTCAGGACTGCTCCATCGACGACTGTGAGGAAGGTGTCGTCTCTACTGGGATCGATGGCCTCCTGTATCTTCCTCACTCCGCACGCACGTCTACAGATGCGACCACTGCAGGAGTGCTTGGAGGATCAGTGGGATCAGAAGACAGGTTCTTGGGACGACAAGATCCGACTGTCTCTACATGCTCGTCAGTCTCTGAAGTGGTGGTGTTCGGCGGAAAACCTCCTCAAGGGGGTTCCCTTCCACAAGGACATTCCCACGACGAATGTGGTGACGGATGCTTCTCTCCAGGGCTGGGGTGCGCATTCCGGGGACCTGCAGATTCAGGGGAAGTGGTCTCCTTTGGAATCGACGTACCACATCAATTTCCTGGAACTCAGAGCTGTCTTCCTGGCACTGAAGGCTTTCCTCCCGTCCTTCCAGACCAACTCGCTGCTGATACAGACGGACAATACAACCACGATGTATTACCTCAACAAGCAGGGGGGGTCGAGATCGCGCACTCTGTCGCAGGAGGCGCAGGCGATCTGGCTCTGGCTGCTGGCCCGAGGATTGACGATCACGGCCACGCATCTGCCAGGGGTGCAGAATGCTCAGGCGGACGCCTTGAGCAGGCTGATTCAGGAAAACCACGAATGGGTCATAAACGACGAAGTACTAGGAGAAGTCTTCGCAAGGTGGGGGACTCCAGACGTAGATCTGTTCGCCACCGCCGAAAACAGCAAATGCCGAGACTTCGCATCCAGGTACTACCAGCGGGGGACGCTGGGGAATGCGCTATGGATCGATTGGTCGAACAGCTTTCTGTACGCTTTTCCACCCATTCCCCTGATTCCGGCGGTGCTCATCAAGCTGTCCCAGTCCAGGGCGCGGATGATCCTGATCGCCCCGGAGTGGCCCAGGCAGTGGTGGTTCACGGACCTTCTTCACCGGTCTCTCCTTCCTCACATGCGGTTGCCGTGCAGGCCGGACCTTCTCACGAAGTTCGGGGGGCGGATGGTGCACCCCAACCTCTCATCTTTGAGTTTGGCGGCATGGCTCCTGAAATAGTGCAATACGGTCATCTGAATCTACCAGACGATTGTATGGACATTCTGAAGGAGTCTAAGCGACCTTCCACTAGGACATCCTATGCTTACAAGTGGAAGAGGTTCTGTATCTGGTGTAAGTCCAAGAACTTTGATCCGACAACATGTAAGGAAGATGTCATCCTTCCATACCTTTTGCATCTGGCGCAGTCTGGCCTTAATTTCCATTCCATTAAGGTTCATCTGGCTGCTTTGACTGCTTACAGGAAGTGCCCTTCACAGACGTCCTTCTTTCAGATTCCTGTGGTCAAGGATTTTTTGGAAGGCTTGAAGAAGGTGTTCCCTCCTGTCAGACTTCCCTCGCCTTCTTGGGACTTGAATGTGGTGCTGTCCAGACTGATGAGAGAGCCTTTTGAACCTATTCACAAGGCTTCATTGCAGCACCTATCCTGGAAGGCGGCGTTCCTAGTGGCCATTACATCGGCCCGCAGGGTGAGTGAACTTCAGGCATTATGTTGTCAAGAACCTTATACTGTGTTTCATGCTGCTAAGGTTGTGATGCGTACTCACCCTAAGTTCCTTCCTAAGGTTATCTCTGACTTTCATGTCAATCAGACCATAACTTTACCTACGTTCTTTCAGAATCCCTCTTCACCAGCGGAAAGGGCTCTCCATTCCCTGGATGTCCGAAGGGTGTTGAAATTTTATCTGGATAAGACCAAGGATATCCGTAGGTCTGACCAATTGTTTGTTAATTATGGCTCAGTCAGGACTGGTCTTGCGACCTCTAAGCAGTCCATCTCTCGGTGGATTGTGTCCTGCATACAGTTGTGTTATCAAAAGGCTAATAAGACCTTAGGGGGTAAACCTAAGGCTCATTCCACCAGGGGCAAAGCTGCCACGACGGCTTTGCTGCGTAATGTTCCGATTGCGGAAATCTGTAAGGCGGCCACTTGGAAGTCGGTCCATACCTTTGCTGCGCATTACTGTCTGGACTCGGATGCCAGGGCAGATGCTCAGGTTGGGCAGGCTTCGCTGCGAAATTTGTTCGCACAGTAGTGGCTGTGTCTTATGTGTTCTCCACCGCTTTTGTTGTGTGGGGATGGGCTTGCCATTCTATTCACTAGATTATGACTATACACAGAGATCCCCTACTACAGAAGGAGTAGTTTCTTTTCTGTAACTCCAGTTCTGTAGTAGGGGTATCTCTGTTATAGTCATAAGCGCCCGCCCTCCTCCCCGGTGGAGAGATACTTATTCATATGGAGAATGCTACAGGTCTGGCGTGCTACGCCTTCAAAAAGAACTGAAAGTAAATGGGACCTGCTGGGCATTCTGGGATACTGGGGAAAGTTCTGGAAAACTGGAAAGTTTTCTTAAAGGCACAGTATCCTGTTCCAAGCCACATAATGGCAGCCTATGGGGCTTGTCTGTCCACTCCTTCCTCTCTATCATTCCAGAGGCTTTTGCTGGTAGAGGCAGGGTTTTTTCCTATGGGGAGAAAAACTGGACAGGCAGTGCTGTTTGTGGATTTTGGTGGAATTCTAGTTGAAGTACTGGACAGTGTAGCCTGTGGGTATAGGCTGCATTATCTGTCTTTAAATTAAATTCTCTCTTAAAGGTGTATGCAGGTCTGCATGATTTGTCACCTTTTAGAGATTATTTTTTATTGCTCCGGGGTCCGCGCACATGGGCGGGACTATTCACTAGATTATGACTATAACAGAGATACCCCTACTACAGAACTGGAGTTACAGAAAAGAAACTACTCCTTATATGCAATTGATTACTTTCAGGATTACTTTTCTAACTTCTGGACTTGATCCTAGATTCAGTCCGGGGACAGTTCTTGGAAACAAGTGAGTAAATACATTTTAGTTACTGTTGTGATTTTTAAGCAATATTTAGCTATTTTAAATGTTGACACTTAGAAACTTTTTCGACTGAAATCACCAATGTTATCCTATGGAAGGAAATTCACTTAGCAGGTAAGTGGGGTTATTGTTACTTTTTGTAGCGCAGTGTTGGATCCTGGATCCAGCACTAGTGTACCACCTGTAAGCAGTTGAGAGAATGCGTTTAGGTTATACAGGCGATTTTTAAAGAATATTTAGAAGTTTGCAAAATCGACACTTGGAAGAAATTTCACAGAAAAACAGTCAATGGTTTCCTATGGGAGAAAGTTCAAGTTACCGGTAAAGTATGTTCTTGTTACTTTTGTAATCCAGTGCTGGGCTCATAGGCTCAGTACTGGGACATCTATCTAAAGCAGGTGAGTAATTACGTTTTCATAGTTGGTACGATTTTTAAAGAATATTTGTAGTTTGCAAAAATCGACACTTGCAAGAAATTTCACAGAAAAACAGTCAATGGTTTCCTATGGAAGAAGATTGAGTTAGCGGTAAACACTGGGATCTCTCCTACTAGCAGGTGAGTATTTTCGTTTTCGTTACTCGGTTGATTTTAGGTGAATATTTTAAAGTTTAGAAATTCCACACACAAGAAATTTTCAAGTGAAACCAGCCAATGTTACCCTATGGAAGAAAAGTGAGTTATCGGCTTTTGGGTAAGTACTCGACTGGCAGAGTTAAGGTGCTGGGCATAGACTCAGGGGTCTCCCAGGGTCAGGAAGTACAGTTGTTACACCCTCAGCGGCACAGGGGCAGCCGGGTGCAGAGTGAGTTAGGCCCAATGTTATCCTATGGAAGGCAGGGGGCCCCTTGGTTGGTGGCTGCTGACTGGCAGGCCACGCGGCTGTGGGAGCTGGGCTCCTGGTCACTTGCTCAGGGCAATTGGGGAAGTAGGTAGGAGTAGAACTTGCACTGCTAGGGCCACTCAGGTGGCTGGGTGCAGGGTGCTTTTGAGCCGTCGGCCGCTCAATGGATTGCAATGGAAAAGCTCAAGGACAAACAAAGGCTGCAAGCTCGTGGACGGAGATTCTTCAGGTGCGACCACCACTTCGAGAGGTAAGTTGGGTAGTTGGAGGATAGGTAGGTACCCAGGAGTTGGGCACAGGGGCCACAGGGAGCCGGGTGCAGGGGTGCCTTTTGATGTCGGTAAAGTTTACCCTCTGTTGATCGCGGTCGGGGGGGGGGGGGGGGGGGGTCCCGGGTTCTGAGGCTGCAGGCGTCAATAGGAGCGTCGAGGTGGGTCCTTGGGTGCCAGATTCTGGGACACAGTCGCCAGGGGGAGTGTGCAGGGTTCGCAGTTCCTGACTGGTGCCAGGGGTCAGTTACTTGCTTTGAGCAGTGCCACTGCTCGTGGGAGTCGCAGATGCTCAGTCACAAGGTAGCCAGGTCCTCCGGGGTTTGTGAGGTTGCTGGCCATGGGAGATGCCGGGATATAGAAGGAGCAGGTTCGAGGGTCGACAGGCCGGTAGGGCTGGAGCCAAAGCAGTTGGTGTCTTCCTCTTGTTAGCAGCTGCACTGCAGGTCTAATTTCTTCTTGATCTTCTTTGCTGTTTCGAAATCTGGAATCTGAGGAAGGAAGGTTCAGGGTGCCCCTAAATACTAAATTCTGATGGATACATCTGCCAGTGGATTCCTCACCTTGTGAATATCCCCTGCGCCAGCATTCCACGGAACTTTTCTTCCCCAGCATTCCACGTCGACGTGGGCGACGTCACAATACATCGGCTCCGCACGCGACTCCGTACGACGTCATCGGAGCCATAAGAAGCCCACGTCGGCGTGATGACGTCAGTTCCCTTTTTTCCGCGCCGTCGACGCGCAACGGTTTTTTCCCAGTGCTCTCTAGATACTTTGTAATCTAGTGGTGTATTTTTGTTAAAATCGGTATGTCTTCGACGAGGAAGTCGGGCTTTAAGCCCTGTAGGGAGTGCGGAGGCCTGATGTCCATGACGGATCCGCATCAGAATTGTTTATGGTGTCTCTCCTCTGATCATGATGTGGATGAGTGCGGGTGCTGTAGGAGCATGAATCCTAAAGCGCTGAAGGAGAGGAAGACCAAACTCTTCATGAAGAAGATCGGTGAGGAGAAGAGAGGGAGGAAGAAAGAGAAGTCCAGGCGGGAGTCTTCGACTTCGAGGTCGTCGAAGTCGAAGAAGCACCATAAGAAGAGGAAGCATTCTTCTCGGCGTCGGTCCTCGAAGTCTAAGAGGTCGAGGTCGGCTTCGCCTCGTCGACGTCAGAGCAAGGTCTTGTCTCCTTCGCCTTCTCCTGAAAAGTCTTCGAAGTCTCCCTCTCCGAAGCGGACTCCGGCTCGTTCCCCGACGCCGTCGCCGGCGCCGTCCAAGGCTTCGACTCCGGGTCGGGTGGAATCTGATGTGGAGCAGGAGCAGGAAGAGTCTGTTCCGGTGCCTGATGGTTCCGGTGGAGGATTCTGAGGAGCCGACGCCGGTGGCTCCACAGGAGGATACAGGGGCAGTTCCTTATCCCCAATTCCCGGCTCCAGGTACGGATCCTTCGGGATTTCTGAATGCCATGTATGGCATTTTTCAGAGAGCATCCTTCCCATCCGGAGCACCAGCAGGTCCCGTGGGTCCGATGGCGTTTTCTCTGGGAGTGCTGCAGCAATAAGCTCAGGCTCCTTTTCTGCCTTTTATGCCGATGGCGCCTTCTTGGCAGTTTCCGGCGCCGGTTGGGAATCCGGCTCGACCTCGGATGGATGGTCAATCTTCGGAGCCTTCTTTGACGCCGAGGCCGACTCCATCGACGCCGCATCCGGCGCCGCCGACTCCACCTGTAGCGCCTCCGACGCCGGTGCCTTTGGCTCCACCGACGCCGCGTACGACGTCGACGACGCCGGCTCCCCGGAATCGATCGAGGCAGGAGGCCCAAAGGGTTTTGGAGGAGGAAAGATTTCGGGCTGAGGTGGAAGAAGGTGAAGTCGACTCTTCTTCGGATGAGTTTGGAGGTATAGAGGTAGCAAGTGGTTTGGATACCACCCCGGAGTGGGAGCATGCTTCTACAAGGTCTTCTCCACCACAGGAATTGGCGCCCTACCATGTTGTGATCAAGAAGGCCGCGGAGTTGTTAGATCTGCAGCTGCCCTCTGTGGAATACAAGTCCAATCTGCTCACAGAGGTGTTGCACTCCCCGACGTCGGCTTCGGAGCCTTTGTTACCTTTCAATGAGGCTCTCTTGGAACCAGTGTTGGAGGTGTGGAAGAAGCCTCTGTCAGCTCCAGCAGTTTGCAGGCAGGTGGCAAGGAGATACAGGGTTGCGCCAGGAGACCCGGATTTTTTATCCACGCATCCTTCTCCGGAGAGCCTAGTGGTGCAGGCTTCATGTTCTAAACATGCTTCGGGTTCTTTCCCCCAATCTCCTGCTGATAGGGAGTCAAAGAAAGTTGATCAGGCGGCCAAAAAGTCTTTCTCCTCAGGAAGTATGGCGTTGAAGTCATCAAATGCTACGTGCTTGCTGGGGCGTTATGTTCATGCCCTGATGGACTCTATAAAAACTTTGGCCCCTAAGTTACCTGAGGGGGATAAGTCGTCCTTCATGGAGGTTGTGGCGGACACTCAGGCAGCTGCCAGGCAGGTGATCCAGTCTGGGCTGGATACGGCGGACTCTGTGGCGAGAATTATGGGGTCGTCCATTGCCGCAAGGAGACAAGCTTGGCTCCGTTCCTCAGGGTTTTCTGCAGATGTCCAGGCCACGCTGGTGGATCTGCCCTTTGATGGACAAAAGTTGTTTGGGGAGAAGGCAGATTCTGCTCTTCAACGTTTTAAGGACAGTAGGTTGACGGCGAAGTCCTTGGGTCGGCAGGTTCCTGCTAGAGGTTCAACTTTCCGTAAGGCTAGGGGATTCGGAAGGTCATCCTTTCGCTCCTTCCGACAGCCACAACAACAGCAGCAACAACAGCAGCAGAATCCCCTCTATCGCTCCTATAGAGGGAAGCAAAGGGGTCGGAGAGGTTCTGGTCGCAACCCCTCTTCTTCCTCCTCCTCCTCTGCTCCAAATGAGGCTTCAGGGAAGCAGCCCTAGATCCCCCATCCCGGATCATGTAAGACCTGTGGGGGGTCGGGTGTCCTACTTTCTACGGGGTTGGAAATCTGTTACAACCGACCTTTGGGTTTTGAACCTCGTAGAGACTGGGTACGCCCTTCCCTTTCGGGAGTTTCCTCCCCCTTACCCTCCTTGCCAAGGTTATTGCTCGGAGGACCACCTGCTTCTCCTGCAGAAAGAAGTTCAAGCTTTGTTTCAGAAGGGTGCAATAGAGGTGGTTCCGGAGCAGGAAAGGGGTCAGGGATGCTCCTCCCGGTATTTCCTGATCCCCAAGAAGGACGGCAGATTGCGTCCGATTCTGGACCTCAGAATCTTGAATTTTTACCTGAAACAGGAGAAGTTCAAGATGCTGACCCTTGCGCAGGTTCTTCAAGCGTTGCAGCAAAGAGACTGGATGGTGTCGCTCGACTTGCAGGACGCGTACTTCCATGTCCCAATCCTGAAGTCGCACAGGAAGTATCTCCGTTTTACGGTTGGGTCGCAACATTATCAGTTTGCGGTCCTCCCGTTTGGTCTTACTACTGCACCTCGAGTCTTCACAAAGGTGATGGCAGTGGTGGCTGCTCATCTCAGGAGGTCGGGGATTCCGGTTTTCCCCTACCTGGACGACTGGCTTCTGAAGGCAGAGTCCCCAGAGATGCTGCAGCGTCATCTGCAGGTGACAACTCAGCTGTTATTCGACTTGGGTTTTTCGATCAATGTGCCCAAATCTCACCTGGTGCCCTCTCAACGCAACCTGTTTATAGGGGCAGTACTGGACACTACTGTGTGTCGAGCATTCCCTCCTCCTCAAAGGATTCTCGACATTCAGGAGATGGTCCCTTTATTCCACAGTGGAGCGGTTGTTCCAGTTCTGAAGGTCCTTCGCCTGCTCGGTCTGTTCGCTTCCTGCATTCTGTTGGTCAACCATGCACGCTGGCACATGAGGGCGCTCCAGTGGTGCCTCCGCAAGCAGTGGTATCAGCACAACGGGGATCTCGGGGAGTCGATCAGGATCTCCGGAGAAGCTGCAGCGGATCTGTCTTGGTGGAGCGTGGAGGGCAATCTGTCCCAAGGAAAGCCTTTCCATCTACCTCCATCGGTGGCCACAGTGATAACGGATGCCTCCACCCTAGGGTGGGGGGCTCATCTGGGGGATCTGGAGATCAAGGGTCTTTGGTCTCCAGAGGAGAGGTTGTTTCATATCAACCTTCTGGAGTTGCGTGCGATTCGTTTGGCACTCAAGGCCTTTCTCCCTTCCCTTCGCGGTCAGTCAGTTCAAGTCCTGACGGACAATACGACCGCGATGTGGTATATAAACAAACAGGGAGGAGTAGGGTCTCTTTGTCTCTGCAGAGAGGCCCTGCGTCTGTGGTCCTGGGCTCAGGACCATCAGATTTGTCTGATGGCAAATCATCTGGCCGGGGTGCTGAACGTGCGTGCGGACAGTCTCAGTCGGCAGTTCTCCGCCGACCACGAGTGGAGGCTCCATCCGGAGGTGGTTCGTCGCGTCTTTCGGACGTGGGGGACTCCTCGGGTGGACCTGTTTGCCACCCGAGAGAACGCGCACTGCCCGTCATTCTGCAGTCTCCAGTATCCGATGCAGGGGGCGTTGGGGGACGCGTTTCGGTTGAGTTGGGGCTCACGACTCCTTTACGCGTTTCCTCCCATACCCTTGATTCCTCGGGTTCTGAGGAAGATTCGCCAAGACCGGGCCCAAGTCATATTGGTCGCCCCGGATTGGCCAAGAAGGGTGTGGTATACAGATCTTCTCCACCTCTCCTCGTGCCCTCCGCTCCGTCTCCCTCTGAGGGCAGACCTCCTCTCGCAGTCGGAGGGGCAGGTTCTACACCCCCACCTCCAGAGCTTACACCTTCATGCCTGGAGATTGAACGGGGCAACCTGAGTTCCTTCTCTCTCCCACCTGATGTGGTGGACGTTATTTTATCGGCCAGGCGACACTCCACCAAGTCCATATACTCCTACAGGTGGTCTAAGTTTGTAAAATGGTGTGGAGAGAGGTCCATTGACCCTTTAAAGGCTCATCTTTCTGATGTGCTTCAGTTTGCTCTTTCCTTGGCTCAGCAGGGTTGTGCTGTGGCCACGGTCAAGGGCTACCTTTCGGCCTTATCGGCATTTCTGTGCCTTCCAGATCAACCTTCGTTGTTTAAATCTCCGGTTGTTCTGAGGTTCATCAAGGGCCTTACAAACATGTTTCCTCCTACTCCATTTGTAATGCCTCAGTGGGACCTTAATCTTGTCTTAACCTTTTTAATGGGGTCCCCGTTTGAGCCTCTTCATAATTGTCCTTTGAGGCTGTTGTCCTTTAAGGTGGTTTTTCTTGTAGCCATAACCTCGGCAAGGAGGGTGAGTGAGCTTCAGGCTCTTAGTTCCAAACCTCCTTTTCTTACCTTACATGCTGAAAGGATGGTTCTCAGGACCAGGGCTGCTTTCCTGCCAAAAGTTGTTACTCCTTTCCATTTGGGGCAGTCTATTACCCTCCCTGTTTTTTATCCACCCCCTCATCCTTCCAAAGAAGAAGAAAGACTCCATCGCCTTGACCCGAAGAGGGCTATGAGTTTTTATTTGGACAGGACCAAGGACTTTCGTATTGATGACCAGCTTTTTATTGGCTACGTTGGTCGTTCTAAAGGTAAAGCGGTGCACAAGCGCACGCTGTCAAGATGGATTATACTGACCATCAAGATCTGCTACGCCTTGGCTGGTAAGACTCCTCCTGAGGGTATTCGTGCTCACTCTACTAGAGCTAAGTCTTCAACATCTGCTCTGGCCCGGGGTGTTCCTGTGGCAGATATTTGTAAAGCTGCGACTTGGGCCTCCCTCCATACTTTCGCAAAGCATTATTGCTTGGACTCTGAGATGAGGAGGGAGGGCCACTTTGCGCGCTCTGTCTTGCAAGACTTTCTGGTATAGAAAGGTGGACACCCTCCTCCGGGAGTGGGGACTGCTGTGGGAATCTATTCACAAGGTGAGGAATCCACTGGCAGATGTATCCATCAGAAGAACAAGTTACTTACCTTCGGTAACGCTTTTTCTGGTGGATACAGTATCTGCCTGTGGATTCCTCACGAACCCACCCGCCTCCCCGTTGTCCACCTTTTGTATACCATGAAATAGGTCTTGTTTGAAATGCTTATATTTTCTCTTGTACATTTGTAGGAAATGCTTGTTTGATTAGCATTCCTTTGTTTTGTATGCTATGTATATGTATTGGTTTTCTATATACTGTGTATACTTGGGTTTGTCTTTGGTTCACCTGTTCGCCTCGAAGGCACGGAAAAAATGGGTGGAACTGACGTCATCACGCCGACGTGGGCTTCTTATGGCTCCGATGACGTCGTACGGAGTCGCGTGCGGAGCCGATGTATTGTGACGTCGCCCACGTCGACGTGGAATGCTGGGGAAGAAAAGTTCCGTGGAATGCTGGCGCAGGGGATATTCACAAGGTGAGGAATCCACAGGCAGATACTGTATCCACCAGAAAAAGCGTTACCGAAGGTAAGTAACTTGTTCTTTAGGGGCGTTGCAGGTATGTAAAGGAAGGGACCACTGAGTCCCTGCCCTGGGGTGGGTACACCCCCTATCCTGTCACTCTCCAGTGGGAGGGGGGCAGGAGCGTAATCCTTATTGGGCAGGGCTCCCCATCTTCAAGATGTGCTTCACCTCGCCTCCCCCACCTGAGGGGTGGGGTTGGCAGATGCTGGCACACACCCTGTCCTTCTTTGGGGTTTCCGGCCAGTCTTCCTGCCAGAGAGGGGGTTTAGAACCGGTAGGGGCCAGTTGCTGGGTACAGCAAGTGGCCTGGAGAAGCTCACAAAGGCGGCATGCCTTTGAAGCTTCCCCTGCCCATCCTGGGGGAGGAGACCTAGCACCTCGCTCAGGATTTGCATTGTTGCAGGCCCAGGAGAGCGGATGGCTCTCTACACAGGGGTCCAGCAACATGTCTGCTGTGTGGCAGCCTAGGCAGCCCCTCAGACCAGACGTGGATTGTAGGTTAGGTTCCGGGGGCATCTCTAAGATGCCCTCTGTCATGCATTGTACATTAAATCCCGCACTGGCATCAGTGCGGGTTTAATGTTCTGAGAAGTTTGATACCAAACTTCTCAGTCTTCAGTGAAGCCATCATGGTGCTGTGGAGTTCGTGTTGACGATCTCTCAGCACCATATACTCTTAAATGGCAGCACTGCACTTACAGTACCCAGGAATGGACCTGGGTACTGTAGGGGCACAGGGCTTATGCTCCTGTACCCACACCACTGGCATAGGGCACACAGCTAGATGGGTGGCTGATGTATGCCAGGACAGTGTATGTTGTGGGCATGGCACACAGGGATGTGTGCCATGTCGACTCTCTGTTTTGTTCTATACCCAGACACTCAGCCTGCAAGGGCAGTGTGTTTGTGTCAGGGTACAGTTCCTCTAAGGGTGGCACAATAAGTACTGCAGCCCTTAGGGGCCTTCCCTGGTCACAAGGCCCTGGGTACCTAGGGTACCATTTACCAGAGGCTAACATGTGGCCAGGGTTTGCCAAATTGGGTTTTAGATTTCAGCATAGTTTTTAGGGAAGGAACATAGGCCTTGGGCACCTGATTGACAGGAGCCCAGGGCACACTCAGGTCAAAGTACATTCAGCAATTCAGCAAAAAGTGGGGGCATACCATGCAAGAAAGATGGCACTTTCTCACAGTAGGCGCATCGCAAATACTTTAAGTACATATTTACCAAGCACCCATACCTGCCGATTCTTTGGCATCACATTTCTACAGCTGGTAATTTTAAAGGTGCAGTGTATTACTTTTGTTGTTAATTTGGGGTTTGTATTTATTTTTTGCCCATATGCTTTAGGTGCGCTATCCTTTGGTTGCATGATTTTAGTATGTTATACCTGTGTATGGGGAAAGGTGGGCTGCATAATTCCTCCTCAGTTTATGCAGCATCGTATATATTCCTGTATATATTCCTGTGATAGTGGCATTTTGTTGTGCCTTTCGGTGCTTACTTAACTGTTCTTATTTTATTTTGATTTTTGGAATGAAGTCACCTGGCTGAATTCCCTTTCTACCATCCTTTTCCTCTGCAGTTATGTCTTCTTTCCTTCCTTTTGGCCACTCAATTTTTATTTTCCAGACCGAATCTTATTTACAGTACAGCTTTGAAGTTGTGCTCCTTCTCTACTCTCCTGTCTACTTTCTGAATGTGGAGGATTGAAAGACAGATTCAAGGTCGAACTGAGATTCTGTAGAAAATTAAATGTTTTTTTAAAGGGTAAGAATGATAAACATAGTGTATTAAGTGGGTTTTCTTGTGACCTTATTGCGTACAATTACTTTAAACCAAGTGAAAATCTGTTTTTCAAATATCTTTGCATTCCAGTGGCTTGTGCAACATCTAGCCAAGGTGTCATTCCAAATATTTATTTTGCAGTACCACCGATATATAGAGGTGGCCATAAAGCAGTGTCGAAGCTCTGGCATCGACTGCAAGATTCATGGTCTCAGTGTTCTAGGACGAATTCGAGCAGATGAAGAAGATCTCGCCACAGTGCCTTTCCTGGCTTCTGACAATGAAGAAGATGAGGATGATAAAACTAACACTGGGAGGTAAAGCCATGTATTTTTTTAAAGGCTTAATTATAAATCGTTCTCTGCAGTGGCTTTTGCCTCTACCCAAAGTTACCAGAAAGTCATTTAGTTTTAGAACTTTTTTCAAAGTGGATTTTAACTAATTCTAGTTTGTCCATTCTTAAATTGATATTGTGAAACTAATTCACCTACGTTCAAGGTTAAACAACGCAACGGAAACCAGAACAATTTTGTATTCGGGCAGTCCAATCCTTAGCGAACTACTAAAGGTTCATTCAAAACACCATTTTTTGTTGCACTGCCTTTTTATTGGTGTTGAAAAAAAAGTCTTTTAAGCTTTCTGTTATGCCTGGAAATGTATTTGTTTATTTCTGTGTAAGAAACCAAGCCCCTAATCTTCAATCTATTTTTTAAAGTCTGTATGTAAATATTGCTCCTCCCATGTTGGAGCTTTCATAGTTTCACTTGTTTGTATTTTTCCCAATTATTGGGGTGTACATCTCATTGCATTTTTAAAACAGCAGGTACCAGACATACATATTATTAATATAGCATTTGAGGTAGACCAGCCACTTCATAGGTTTAGTTCTGTATGACATCCCGTGTGGTGAATTTGCTGTGAACTCCACTCCCCAAAAATGCCTTTATACTTCACATTTATGTTGCATGTCATGTATGATGAAAGTCTTAACCTATCTCAAGGGGCCTCTTATGCCCAGCTGAAACTCATTGCTTTCTGGCATGAGTTTGTAGCTGGATCTCCGGGTTTAGATAAACATGCATTTTGACTTCTAACTATAGCCAGGGCATCTGACAAATGGGGAAAAAAATAGTTGTTTAGACAATGTTACACAAGTAGATAAGAAACTTTGGTTGTTGACCTGCGTCATGAGTGCCGGTAATATTGTTCCCTCCCAAAGCATGTGCCTTTTGGATTTTTTCAGCTGCCTGTCCTTTTCATATAAAACTGTTAAGGGCAGGCAAAGGAGACTTGTCTTTGCCTTTAAAGATGTTCTATCGGCTGGTGGATCTGCAAGTGCACGTACAGTCCTCTAAATATTCCAGTTAGAGAAACACAAAAGCCAAAACATTTTGAGTATTTACAAGGTATAAAAGTGTGAGTGGCCTCATTTAGGATGACAGTGACCTCTAGTAGTAGCTCTATGACACTTATACCTAAGCCGACGTAAAACACTAATGGTGCCAGTTTGTCCTTACTGCTGTATCTGAAGGCTCGGTGGACTAATGCATCCACACCGGGGATCTGTTTTACCTCTTGGTCACTGATTTGAATCTCAGTTGATTTACTCAGCCCGAGATTGATTAAGTAGCGCCATTGAGTTGGCTAACAGACCTCTAATTTTCAGCGCCAAAATGCCCCAAGAGATGATGGTGCGCTATACAAATACATGTTACGTTAGATTAAGTGACATTATATCGCCCTCATTGTTTATGGTCAGGAGACCAGATATTCTTTTTTATTTTGTTTACTGGCCAAGTAGGCACTACCTTTCTGCAGCCTAAACCCACTGTCTGTCAGCTTACAGTGCCACAGTATGGTTATGTGAAAGAGGCACATCCAGTGCTGAAACATGACATGTATTTAAATGTACTTTATTTTCAAATTGTTTATATGTTACATTATGTTATTGTGATTTTGTAAAGTACACGGTCACGACAGAGGTCACTTGGTGCTATGGATTACCAGATGAGACGGCAGTAGGAAGAGAGGAAGGTCAGAGAGAGCTACAGAAAAGTGTGTCTTCAGGTGCTGTGTAAATTTACAGTAAAAAGTACTGAGGTGCTCCTGAGGCAGTGAGTTTCGGTGGAAGAGGCTGCGAAATAGAAGAGGCACAGCCAGCGCAGCCAACACATCTGAAACTATGGAATTTGAGACCACACAGAAGCTTCTGAATGCTGGGTCAGTGGTGATGAACAAGAAGAGGAGATGCTTTAGAAAATCTGGTGTCTGAGGTGATGAGACGAGCCTCTGATTTCGGATAGCTTGTAACTGGTTAAGCAAAGCTACTTTGAATCCAATAAAAGTGATATTATGTTAGACAAGCAAGACCAATAAATCTGCTCAAAGCTCTAGTTTAGCCTGTGCCTAGAGCATCTGTTAGCCATTATTGCTAAAGCTTGGCTGTTGACACATGTACTTATGAGTCTACCCTCTTTTATGACAGCCTCAAGTACAATATTTAGTTTGCAAAGAACCTGCCCCCCCTACAACTAATAGCTCCATATGAATAATCAAGATTGATGGCTTTTTCTTCTTAAAAATATGTGCCCAAAAAATACTTGAGACAGTTTTATTAAACTATTATTTTTTTTTTTAATCAACCTCTCTTATGCATTATTTAATAAGAAGTGCTTGTTACATGACAATAGTTGCAAAAACAAATATTAATGGAAAATCAGTGTAAAAACATCATGCGCAAGATGTAAAAAAATTAATTAGGGGTCCTTGTCGTGAATAAAATTGCAAAAGAGCCCCTGTGTTTTTATCAACTTGCATGGGTGCATCTTTGACTTTCAGTAATTCACAAATGTTTCCTAAAGTACACCTGAAAACATCAATAGTCACAAGTGTCCAGATATATTCCGACCAAATTTTTGTGAGCTCCATTCTCTCTTGTAGAGACCTATACATATATATTTGCTCATGTGAAAATCTGCCAAGCAAGCACAAAAGGAGTTGTTAACCATTTTTCTAATCCATACCCTGCATGTCCAAGATGTTTTGGTGGCCTTCCCTACTCCCTTTTCACTCTTGAAAAATGTCACTCCTACCCTTTTTTAACCCTTTCCAGGGTGGATTGTAGTATACGGTACACAAAAAAATCTCAGGACATTCCAGGCTTGGAAAGACCAGTACCACCCGCTCTCAACTTAAGTGAATAGATTTACTTACATGAAAATCTTCAGTTGAGTAAATAAATTTAGTTTATAAAACCAACTTTTACGTTTGCAACATGTGCTGCTGTAGATCACGCGCTGTGCACACTCCTGGCATTTAGTGTTGAATGCACTTGCTGCAAGTTGTTTTTCTGGAAGAAGAGGTTTTGTTTTCTAACTGACTCATGACACTTCTCCCGAAGCCCTCAATTTATTTGGACGCAGACTCCGCCATTAGTTGCATGTGAATCTACAGCACTACAAGCTATAAAACAGTTGTTAAAGGTAAGTAACATATTTCTTACACAGATAATTAGCTTTCATAATGGGGCTCATAACATTTTGACTCTGAAAAGACTTTACAGAGTCCATATAGTGGTAAAATCTAAGTGTGCAGTTATATTTTTTAGTGCATGGTATATGCCCAAAATTATGGCAAACAGGGCAAAGGAGTCCCATTCAGATGAAGTGATTTGCCCAATAATTACAGTGTGGTCAAGTGGAGTAAGGTGGCCTTCTTGATCCATAGTTGACTACCTAAGCAGTAACTGCAAATGTAATCAATGTATATAACAATTTGTAAAATGTACTGAATGTTTTACATTAAATAAGCCAGGTCGTTTTACACGATGCTTCATCAGAATCTGAAGAAAGAGAGAGTCTGGAGCTAAGATGCAACTCTTCCCAAGTTTATTTTGTTAGTGGATTTAAAGGCTAAACCATGGATTCGTTATAATAGAAGGCATGACCATGGAGGAAGAACAATTGCTTAGTTAATGGTCATCATCTGAAAGAGACACATTAGTGATAGATTCCTTACCTTAGAATATCCCCAGGTGTCAGAGTGGATCCGGAAAGTTTTCGTCAGCAGTACCCCTGTGCGTCGGTAGGCGTTATCGTGTGGCTCTGCGTACGTCGCTGGCGTCGTATTCACCGATATGACATCATCGGAGCTACTTAGCCGCGCGCTGATGTCAGTTCTTTCTTTTTCCGTGCCAGCAAGCGCAGATCTGAGAGAGAGCGGTACTCCTAGTTAATATTTTAACTTTATTTCTGTGACTTGTTTCTCTTGCTTGTCGAGTACTCGACTTCTGGTGCAGTGAAGATGCCCGGGTTTAAGTCCTGTAGGGACTGCCGTCGGAACATGTCGGTGGCGGACCCGCATGACGTGTGTCTCTTCTGCTTGGGGCACGCACATGACCCCGAGACGTGCCCCGATTGTCGGGCCATGACATCGAAAGCTATGCGGGAGCATTCCCGAAAGTTGTTGGAGGCCCGGCAATCGGTTCCGTGACGCTCGAGGTCCCGCTCCCGTTGGAGGTTGAGGGACAGGTCGCGGGTCGACACCACCGTTCCTCGGAATCGGGGACAGGTAAGTCAAAGCGCCATAAGAAGTCGAAGAAGCGACGTCTCTCTTCGTCTTCCCCTCACTGGCCGTGGGACGCGGTGGAGGGGGCGGGTGGTCACTCCCCCGCGGCTCCGGTGGAACCTCTGTTGTTGCCTTCGGCCTACCCGCCGTTTCTCGGGGCCGTTCGCGACTCCTACAGAAATACAGGTGACAGAAATACAGGTATTCCTGACGGCCATTGGCCGTTTATTTGCCCCATCGGGCCCCATGGACCCGTTGGGTGGTTCTGCCCCTGTGCTGACGCTTTTGGCCCTGGCTACGCGAGCAAGATACCCTGCGGCACCGCTGGCTCCGGCCTCGGCCCTCCGGTGCCGGGTTCGACACTGCCAATGGCGGCGGGGCCGATGCCGGACACCACGCCGTTGCCTACAGGGCCGGACTACGTCGAGCCTGGATTGGTCTATTATCCGCTCATTCCTATTCCAGGTGGGGAGTTTATTCCCTTTCCCCGGGCCCCTCGTCCTTACCGGCCTCTTAAACAGCCGGTGGACGAAGGGGAGTACTGGGAGGGGTCTGAGGACCCTCTCGCAGCTCAGTGTGAGGTTGAACCAGAGTGGGAGGGTGATATGGAAGGTCCAGGTGATCTGGATTTCTCTCCGCACCCTGGTACACTGTCCCCTTCTTCCGTAGCTACGGAGGAGGCTGGGACTTTTTCTGTTGTGTTGCGTAGGGCGGCTGAGGCTCTTAACCTTGAGCTCCCTTTCGTGCCTATCAGGACCAATCTCCTGACTGAGGTGCTGCAGCCGGCGACCTCCTCGGCGGAACCGCTACTGCCCTTTAAAGACGCGCTTACAGACATTCTGTTAAGCACCTGGACCAAGCCTAACACAGGGGTTCCTGTGGATAGGAGCATGGCACGACGCCATTGCCCGGCCCCGGGTTACCCCCAGTTTTCTCACGCAACACCCAACGCCTGAGAGCCTGATTGTCCAGGCCTCTGCCTCTCCGAGCGCATTCCATTCCACACCTCCGGACAAAGAATCTAAAAAAACTTGAGCAGTTTGGGAAAAAGATTTTCACCTCTGCCAGTTCTGAGTTGTGAGCAGTGAATACTGGATGCCTGTTGGGCCGCTATTCCCACTCTGTGTGGGACACTGTAGCACAGGTGCTGTCTCAGTGCCCAGTGGAAGCTTGAGCGGTGCTCTCCCAAGCCATTACCGAGGGGAGAGATGCTGCAAAACTCACTATCCGTTGTGGCCTTGACACAGCCGACTCCCTCGGCAGGGCTATTTCCACAACAGTGGCGCTACACCGTTATGCCTGGCTCAGGACAACTGGCTTCTCCGGGGATGTCCAGAACACTTTGTTGGACATGCCCTTTGATGGCACGCGCCTCTTTGGTGACAAAGCGCATAGCACTTTGGAAGGCTTTAAAGACTCCCGGGCTACAGCCCAGTCCTTGGGTCTTGACTCCATGCGCGCTCCCTTGGGGTCTGCCTTTCGCTCCTTTCGAGGTCAGGTACGAGGCACCCAAATGCGTTCCTTTCAGAGCCGCCGGCCTGCGCAGCCACAGTCTCAGCCCAGCCGCAGTTTGGGGGCCCGTCGAAGTGGGGAACGGGGCCAGCGGACGGGTCAGTCCACCACCGCCCTGCTACCACTGCCTCAAAACCTTCCTAGTCCAGTGTTTCAGGCCCACCAAACGCCAGTGGGCGGCAGGATTCGCCTTCACCTCCCCCACTGGCGCACCATCACTTCGGACAGGTGGGTTCCGCAGATAGTCTGAAGGGGCTACTCCCTCCCTTTCGAGACTTACCCTCCAGCCATGCCGCCTCAGTACCACCGCATGTCAGGGGATCACTTGGCGCTTCTCCCGCAGGAAGTAGTGGCCCTCTTGGCGAAGGGAGCCATTGAGCACGTTTTGACACCAGAAGTAGGTCGTGGTTGTTACTCCCACTACTTCCTGGTTCCAAAGAAGGACAAGTGCCTGCGTCCTATCTTAGACCTCCGGAACGTCAATCTCTTCCTCCGGAAGGAGAAGTTCAAGATGCTCATGCTTGCTCAGGTCTTGTCTGCCCTGGACCCGCAAGACTGGATGGTAGCGTTGGACTTGCAGGATGCTTATTTTCATATCCCCTTCCTGCCGGCCCACCGGCATTACCTGCCATTTACGGTAGGCCACAAGCACTTTCAGTTCACCGTGCTCCCTTTCGGCCTTACCAGCGCCCCTCGGGTGTTCATGAAAGTGATGGCGGTGGTCGCAGCTCATCTGCGCAGATCAGGGGTCTCAATCTTCCCCTATCTGGATGACTGGCTGTTGAAGGCGGGCTCGCCCCAGGAAGTCGTCTCCCACCTCCAGACTACGGCCGACCTGCATTTGCTGGGGTTCTCCATCAACGTGCCGAAGTCGCACCTGATTACCTCTCGGAAGCACTTCTTCATCGGAGCGGTTCTGGACACGGCGCAGTTTCGGGTTTATCCTCCTGAACGGCGACTCCAGGATATTCGGGCTATGATTCCGATCTTTCAGCCCTTGTCCTGGGTTCCGGTCAGGACGACCTTGAGGCTGCTGGGACTCATGGCCTCCTGCATCCTGTTAACCAACCATGCTAGATGGCATATGCGGGCTCTGCAGTGGAACCTGAAGTTCCAGTGGGCGTAGCATCAGGGGAACCTGTCCGACTACGTCCAAATCTCGGAGGGCACTGCACAAGACTTGCATTGGTGGCTCACGGACCAGCGCTGGGTCAGCGGCAGATCCATCTCCCTTCCACAACCGGAGCACACAGTGGTGACGGATGCGTCTCTCCTGGGATGGGGCAGCTACATGGGAGAGGCGGAGATCAGAGGCCTCTGGTCTGCGGCAGAGTCCAAGCTCCATATCAATCTTTTGGAGCTCAGGGCGATCCTACTTGCACTGAAAGCATTCCTTCCCTCTGTCAAGGGGAGGGTAGTGCAGGTGTTCACCACCGCCATGTGGTAATGCAAGAAACAAGGCTAGGTGGGGTCATGGACCCTATGTCAGGAGGCTCTGCGCTTCTGGACATGGCTGGAATGTCAAGGCCTCTCCTTGACGGTTCAACACTTGGCAGGTTTTTTGAACGCCAGGGCGGACGGACTCAGCCGCCGGTGCCTGATGGATCATGAATGGCGTCTTCACTCGGAAGTGGCACAAGGTCTCTTTCGGCAGCGGGGAGAACCTTGGTTTGATCTATTCGCCACTGAAGAGAACGCACAATGTGAGCAGTTTTACACGTTGGAGTTTCCAAGGCGGCACTCGCTCGGAGACGCTTTTCGTTGCGAGGGGAGTTGCGGTCTGTTGTACGCTTTTTCACCTATACCACTTCTAACCAGAGTGCTGAAGAAGATCAGATGCGACCGGGCCCAAGTCATTTTTGTGGCACCGGACTGGGCTCGAAGAGTTTAGTATCCCGAGCTACTCAGTATGAGCGTGGATCCCCTGATCCGACTGCCTCTTCAAGAGGATCTTCTGTCGCAGCAACAGGGGACGGTCCTCCACCCGAACCTGTCTAGCTTCCACCTCCTTGTGTGGAGATTGAGCTGCGACAGTTGATTCCATTTGGCTTGCCTCCTAAGGTCTGTAATGTGATTCTGGCAGCCAGGTGTCCTTCAACTAAATCTGTGTACGCCTGTCGGTGGAACAAGTTTGTGGCATGATGCACAGCAAAAGCTGTTGATCGTCTGAGGTCCTTTTGTTCCTTCGCTCTTTAGCCCAGCAGGGCTCTGCTCTGGGCACTATCAAGGGCTACCTTTCTGCTCTTTCAGCCTTTCTCAGGCTGCCTGATCAGCCCTCTCTTTTCAAGTCCCCTGTTGTCAATAGATTTCTCAAAGGCATTACTCACCTTTTCCCTCCTATTCCTTTTGTGATGCCTCAGTAGGACTTGAACCTGGTCCTCACGTACTTAAGGTTTGCTCCCTTTGAGCCTCTTCATAACTGTCCTTTGCGGTTATTATTTTTGAAAACTGTCTTCCTGGTGGCCATCACCTCCGCTTGGCGTGTGAGTGAGCTCCAGGCTCTTTCATGTAAACCTCCTTTCCTGGTGATTAATCCGGACAAGGTTGTGCTTCGACCACGTCCCTCCTTTCTGCTGAAAGTAGTCACTGCCTTTCATCTTGGGCAGACTGTCACTCTGCCCACTTTCTTTCCGCCTCCGCACCCTTCAAGAGAGGAAGAGAGGCTCCACCGTCTGGACCCAAAATGTGCGCTTTCATTCTGTCTCGACCGCTCACAGCAGTTCCGGGTTGATGACCAGCTCTTTGTTGGCTACGTGAGCGCCAAGAAGGGCCGAGCTGTGCACAAGTGCACTATCTCCTGATGGTTTGTCTTGTGTATCTGATAGAGACTACTAGCCGCAGATTCCTTCACGTAGAATTATCCCCAGGCGTGAGACTGGATCTGGAAACTTTTTCCACAGCATCCCTATGCGCCGGGGGCGGGGTGACATCACGCGACTCCCCCAGGCGTTGTCCGCGCACGTGACGTCAGCGAGGTTACATAAGACCCACCCCGGCACGCCCACATCAGTTTTTTCCTTGTCCGTGTGCAACGCGGATCAGTTCCTTGCTACGGGCCTGTTTAGGGCCCCCCTTTCTTCCATTCTTTTTTGGTGGAACAGTGTGCAAATTCCTTCGGGCTTTAAATCTTGCACGTTTTGTGGGCGTCTTATGTCGGCAACGGACCCTCACCTCATTTATATGTGGTGTTTGCGGGAGGATCACGGCACCACAGATTGTGCGGGGTGCCAAAAGTTGAAGTTGAAGCCGAAGTCGCGGCGTGAGCGCAGAATGAAACTTCACTCGGCGCGTCTCTCCAGGTCGACGTCCTCCCCTTAGTCTGCTTCGGCGGACGGCTTCAGGTCTGGCCGTGGTAGTCGTCCTTGCCTTTCTCCGATTTCATGTGAGCGTCGCTCCCCGATGGGTAAGTGTTACAGTTCATCTCCGGGGGGCTGGTTTCCGGCCTACCGGGGGCATGGACTCTCTGCGGGTGATGCGGCCCTGCGTGTCGTCCTATCCACTGTTTCCCGGTGTTGGGGCATCGAGAGTCCAGATGGAGAGTTACACGGCGGCTTTGCAGGCCTCGCTAGCGTCTCCTCCTCCTTCCCCTCCTGGGGCGTCGGCGGATCCCTTGCTCTGCGCAGGGCCCTCCGTGGCGCCGCCGGTGGCTCCGGCCCCGACTGGGTCTGATCCAGCTTCTAGGATGTGGTACTGTTGGGGTGCGTGTCCTCTGGGGCACCTCCTGCAGGCCACGGCGTCTCTGCCTCACCGCAAACTCCTGCGGGGATCCCTGTGGTGTCGCGAGAGGTTGACAGGGCTCGGGTCGCATCCCCGAGCCCCTCTCAGTCCCTTGGCAGGGTAGTCCTGTCTAAGGCTGAGGTGACGCCGATACGGCGTCGGCAGCAGCTGGACCATGCGGAGCCACAGGGGTCAGTGGACTCTTCTCATCCCGGTCGAGGGCAGACCCCTCGTCCCTCTCCAGACCCCTCTCGTACCTCCCCACAGACGGCTGCCTCGTTGGAGGGCGAGTCGGAGGTTGTATCGCACCTGGCGCCGCCACAGGGGTTGCCGGGCGCCCTTCGCCTCCTTCTGGGCCGCGGCCGGAGGAGGGCTCCCCGGGCCTGTCCCATTCCCCCACGCAGGTGGGTGCCTCGGCGGGGGTCGGGCCGGTGTCGCTCTGGGGCCGGTGCGGCTCCAGCTCTACTCCGGTCCCTGCTCCGGTCTCTGGTGCAGGATGACTTGGAGGTCCCTTGCCCAGTGACGCCGGATGGTGCCGGTGACTCTACGACTCCGCGCAGGGGTCGTACCATGGATTCGTCTTCGGACGCTCCTTATTCTCCAGAGACAGCCTACATATTGGTATCATACTCCCCGGAGACTGGTCGCCGTGTGGTGTCCTTTTCACCAGCGTCGAAGGGCGGCTTCCCGCCCTTCCTGAGGCAGGGGTGTTCGTGGGAAGAGCGGCAGGTACCTCATTCTGCGGGTCCTTCCAGGTCTGGCCCTTGCCCGCCCCGCTTGGCCTCAGGAACGGCCGCCTTAGTTTGCAGCCGTCGCCCACAGAGGAGCTGCTTCCTCCACCGCGGGGCCCTACGGATGCGGGTGCGGCCTTCGCTCACGCGGTGTACACAGCTGTGGCATCCTACACATGGGTGACCCGGTGGCTCACTTTCCGGCGGACCATTTGTTGGAGGTCCTCCACCAGGGCTCTGGTGGGTGGGAGATCTTGCTTCCCTTTGAAGGTACGCTCCTTTCTGGCTTGACTGGGGCTTGGCGGCGTCCTGCCTCGGGGAACCCGGTGCCTCCGCATCTTCTGCATCGGCACCTTCCGACGCCGCGTGACCCGGCATGCCTGTCCATTCACCCCTCAGCCGCCAGCCCCCTTTTGCGTACTGCTTTCCCCTCCCTGCCGCCCCTGTTGGCTCTGCCGTCCAGAGAGGCCCACTGGCTGGATACTTGGGGACGCAACGTTTTCGACTCGACCAGCGCGGGCCTGCGGGCCCTTAACACCTTTTGTGTGCTGACTAGGGCCTCCTCCTGTTTGTGGGACTTGGCAGAGTCTCTGGGGTCTGCAGCGTCCCAGGAGTCTGCTCAGGTGGATTTGAGGCATCATGCATTGGATGGCCGGGAGCTTGCGGCGTTTATGCTCCGCTCCGCTCTGGACGTCTCTGAGGCGCTGGGCCGGGCCATGGCTTCCTCAGTCGCTCTCCGTCACCATGCTTGGCTTCGGGACGGCGTCTTCTCCGAAAATATTCGGGAGAAGCTCATTGATCTCCCATTTGTTGGCAGTCTGTTGTTCCATGCCCCGGCCGACTCCGCCATCCAGAGGCTCTTGGCAGGGCTCCGTCGTCCTCCTCCTCCGCCTTGTCCTCCTCCGTCCCCTCCTCAGTGACTTCTGAGTTAGGGTTGCTTCTGGGCCTTCTTAGGCCGGCTTTTATGGTTGTGGAGTATGTTTTTTCTGGCCGTTTACGTCCTTCCTTGGGACTTTGGCATTGTTGGCTGCTGGACGGCCCCTTTGTTGTTGTGTGTGAGTTCTGCAGGAGTTGTTGCGCATACTTGGCCCTGAGATTGGGCCTTCTGCTTTGCTTGGGCTGCTGTCAAGCCTGCAGCGGGGGTGCTTTTTTTCCCCGTGGTTCTTTTGTTTCTTCTTCTGCTGCGGAAGTTCTTCCAAAGAGGGTTCCCATATATTTCGACTTCACGTGCCCTATGTGGGGTTATGGTAGCTGTCATATGGCTTGCGCTCTGCTGGATGGTTCTGGTCGCCTTTGGGTACCTGTTGTCCATGGTGTTTACGTAGGTTGCTTTGCTTCCTGGGGTCGTGTGCGTGGCCACTCGTGGTGGTGGCCCGGGCCTCTCCTCCTCTCCCTGCTTCTGTTCTGCGGTCTGGGATGTCCCGGTGTTCTCCCTTTCCGGGGCATCGCCTACACTGCCTTCCTGGGGCCTTGGGCTGTTCTTCTTGCTTCTGGCCTTGACTGCCGGATTTGTTCTGGCTTGCAGGCTGCTCTCCATCTGGAATGGGCTCACCTTCTTCTCCTTGGTTTCCTTGGGACCTCTAGGCTTCTTCTTCTTCTTCTTCCGTCTTCCTGTCTTGGCATTCGGCGGAAGCTATGTTGCCTTGTGGGGGAGTGGGGTGCTTCGGCCTCTCAGTCCTTGCCATTGGTTCCTCTACTGTGAGTGTACGAGCCTCTTCAGCCTTCTTTCCCTCCTATGTCCCCTTGTGGTCAGTGGGGTTCTGCTTGTGGGGGTTCCCTTGGCCAGGCAGGGGCGAGGTTCTACCTGGTCAACAGATCTGGTCCCCTGAGGGGCCCTCTGTTCTGCATTGGCTGGTGGGGTCCTTTCGCAGACCCTCCTTCCCAGGGGGTATTGCTAGGGCATCTATTCTACGTGAAGGAATCTGCGGCTAGTAGTCTCTATCAGATGTACGAGTTACTTAGTTTCGGTAACGATGTATCTTGTAGAGAAGATTCTAACCGCAGATTCCTTCACGGCCCGCCCTTCCTCCTCTATTCTGCGTGGAACCTTGGGTTGGTCTTTGGTACTCGCCTTCCGTGAGGGGGCTGTGTCTCCTGTGAGTGCCTTCCTTGTTCTTGACGGGTGGCTCCATGTGGGGGCGGTTCATTCCTCCTTTGGTTCTTTGGATGATGGGGTTCCGGTGCGCCGGTGCCCTGCTGCTCTGGCTACTCCAGATTTGGGGGGGGGGATTGCTTCTATCCTTCCTCCCTCCTCTCCCTTCCTTCCCTGGCTATCCTCTGGTTTGAGGGTTCTCTGGCCATGTCTTGTCCTTGTGGGTGGTTGCCCTCTAGGCTGGGGTGGCTTGGAAGTTTGTTGTCCCTGTCTGTCTTGGGACTGGTCCCATTCCTTGCTCAGGATGGGGGGTGGGTTGCCTACGTGTGCCATGACTTTTACGTATGCTCTTGCCTCCGGGGCACAGGGATGGGAGGTTGTCTGTGCTGGCAGGGTGACTGTGCAGGTTCCTGCTTCTTCTTTCTTCTTTCCCTGCCCTTGGGTTCTACGGTGTTGGCACTACTCTGGTGGTGTTGATTTTTCACAGTTTATTTCCAATTTTTTCTGCTCTTCGCACACTGTTCCTATGCTGCCACAGTTTTTTATCTGGTGATTCCGCGTTGTGGTGCGGAAAAGTTCTCAGAAGAAAACTGATGTGGGCGCGCCGGGGCGGGTCTTATGTGACCTCGCTGACGTCACATGCGCGGATGATGCCTGGGGGGAGTCGCGTGATGTCGCCCCGCCCCCGGCGCTCAGGGATACTGTGGCAAAAAGTTTCCGGATCCAGTTTCACGCCTGGGGATAATTCTACATGAAGGAATCTGCGGCTAGAATCGTCTCTACCAGATACATAGTTATCGAAGGTAAGTAACTCGTACATTAAAGCCTGTTAATTTCTGGCTAAACAGGAACCTCCGGTAGGGCTGCGTGCCCATTCTACCAGGGCCACAGCAGCTACTACAGCGTTGCGACGCGGTGTCCCCCTGCAAGATATCTGGCGGCCACTTGGGCCTCGTTGCTTACTTTCACTAAGCACTATTGCCTTGACAGTCAAGTCCGGCGAGACGGCTTCTGTGGCCGGTCGGCTCTCCGTGACTTTCTGGTGCGATTCCATTTTGCAGACCCACCTCCAGGGTTGGTATTGCTTGGGTATGTATTCTAAGGTAAGGAATCTATCACTTACGTGTCTCTTTCAGATGCACAAGTTACTTGTGTAACGATATATCTGTAAGAGACATCAGTTAGTGATATATTCCTTACCGCCAGCCCTCACCGTTCTGCGAACTGTTCTCTAGGGTTCATGTCATCCATTTTAGGGCCCTAGTTCTATTGCACCAGTAGTCGGTCTCTGGCATGGCTCTGTGTATCTGATAGAGACTTCTAGCCGCAGATTCTTTAAAGTAGAATTATCCTCAGGCGTGAGACTGGACCCGGAAAACTTTCTTGCCCAGCATCTCTGCACTCCGGGGGGCTGAACCACGCGACTCCGCGGCGACGTCTTCCGCGGGCGTGACGTCATTGAGGTCACATAAGCCCCACCCCGGCGCGCTGACGTCAGTTTTCTTCTTTTCCGCGTGCACCGCGGACCCGGATCGTGTTCCTGGCCTGTTTCAGGCCTTCTTTTTCCGCTCTCTCATAGAGACTACTAGCCACAGATTCCTTCACGTAAAATTATCCCCAGGCGTGAGACTGGATCTGGAAAACGTTTTTGCCCAGCATCCCTGCGCGCCGGGGGGGGGGACGGCATCACGTGACTCTGCGCAGGCGTCATCTGCGTACGTGACGTCAGCGAGGTCACATAAGTCCCACCCCAGATGCCTACGTCAGTTTTTTCCTTTTCCGCGTACAACGCGGATCCGGTTTGTGCTCTGGGCCTGTTTAGGCATTGCCCTTCTTCTATTGCTGCATGGGAACAGTGTGCGAATGCCTTCGGGCTTTAAAACTTGTTCGTCGTGTGGCCGCCCCTTGTTGGCGACGGATCCTCACCCCATCTGTATGTGGTGTTTGGGGAAGCACCACAACTCCATTGATTGTGAGGCGTGCCAACAGATAAAGCCGAAGTCCCGGCGTGAGCACCTTCTTTCAGCACGTGTGTCCAGGTCGGCGTCGTCATCTCGCCCGGCCCCTGAGGAGGGTTCTCGGACCCGCGGCTTCCCTCGCCGACTTCGATCTTCTCCTAGGTTGCAAGTGCGCCGCTCAACTCTGGGTAAGTGTCGCAGTTTGTCCCCGAGGGTTGGGTTCTGGCCTGTCGGGGTGTGGGCTCTCTGCGGGTGGTACGGCCGGCGTGTCGTCCCTTTATCCGCCGTTTCCCAGCATGGGGGCGACCAGAGCCCAGATGGAGACATGCGGCGGCTTTGCAGGCCTCGCTGGCTTCTCTTCCTCCTCCTCCCCCTTCCTGGGACGTCAGTGTATCCCTTGCAGTGTGCGGGCCCTCCTTAGCGTCGCCGGCGGCTCTGGCGACGAATGGTTCGGATCCAAGCTCGGAGGATGCGGTGCCGTTGGGGTGCGGCCCTTCGGGGGTCCCTCCTTCGGACCACGGCGCCTCTGCTTCGCCGCAATCTCCCGCGGGAGTCCCTGTGGTGTTGCGGGAGGTCGCTGGGGCTCGGGTCGCACCCCCGAGCCCCTCTTGGTCCTCGGGACGGGCGGCGGCGTTGTCCGAGACCGAGGTGATGCCGCTGGCAGCTGTTGGCCCTGGCGGCGCCGCAGAGGTCGGCGGAGGGCCCTTCTTGCCCGAGCCCCCCTCGGTCCTCGGGACAGGCGGTGGCCTTGTCCGAGGCAGAGTTGACACCGCTACTGCGCCGGCAGCTGCTGGCCCTGGCACGGTTCGTGGCTGGCGGGGGACACCTCGTCCCTCCCCGGGCCCTTCTCGTCCCTCCACGCAGGCGGCTGCTTCGTCGGAGGTCAGGTCGGCGCCAGCCCCTTCGCCGCCCCGGCTCCGGCCCTGCTCCGGTCTCCTGCGCCGTGTGCTTTGTCGGAGGTCGTCCCGGCATCTCCTCCGGCGCTGGTCGAAGGCGGTGTCCTGCCTCAGGTTGCGGACTCTACGACGCCGGGCCGACGTCGGGTTGTTGACTTGTCTTCGGACGCCTACTCTTTTCCAGAGGTTCGGCGGTTGCTGTTGCCATCCTCGCCGGAGACGGGCCGCCGTGTCGTGGCTTTTTCCCCGACGTAGTCTAAAGACGGCTCCTCGCCGTCTCCACGACTGCGGTCTTCGCCGGAGGGGCCACAGGTCCCCCACTTCTCGGTCCCTCTTCCTTCCGGCCTTGGCCCTTCCTTCCTCCGATTGGCTTGGGGGACGGCCGCCTTAGCTTGCACCCGTCACCTAAGGAGGAGCTGCTTTCCCCTCCGCGGGGCCCTACGGTGGCTGGTGCGGGTGCGGCTTTCGCCCGCGCTGTTTCCACGGCTGAAGGAATTTTGCGCATGGGTGATCCAGCTACCCATTTCCCCATTTCCGCAGATCATCTTCTGGAGGTTCTCCATCAGGGCTCTGGTGGTAGGGAACTGTTGCTTCCCTTTGAGGGTTCACTCCACTCTTCCATCTTGGGGACTTGGAGCCGTCCCGCCATGGGGGACCCGGTGCCCCAGCACCTTCTACACCGCCACCATCCGGCACCGCATGATCCGGTGTGCCTTTCTCTTCACCCTTCGACCAGAGGCCCTCTTTTGCAGTATGCCTTGCCTGCTTTGCCGCTGCTGTTGTAGTCTCCCCCTTCACGGGAGGCCTGCTGGCTGGACTCCTGGGGATGCAATATGTTTGCCTCCACCAGTGCGACTCTGCGGGCCCTTAACACACTGTGTTTTGGCTAGGGCTACTTCTTGCTTGTGGGACTCAGTGGAGGCCCTTATGTCTGCCGCCTCTCAGGAGGGTGCCTTTGTGGATTTGAGACACCATGTCTTGGATGGGCGGGAGCTGGCGGTGTTGTTTATCCTTCGCTCTGCTCTGGACATCTCGGAGGTGCTGGGCCGTGCCATGGCTTCTTTGGTTGCCCTTCATCGCCATGCCTGGCTTCGGGACAGTTTGTTCTCGGAGAATGTTCGAGAACGCCTGGTGGACCTTCCCTTCGATGGTGCTCTTTTGTTCCATGCCTCTGCGGACTCAGCCATCCAGAGGTTCTTGGCGGGGCTTCATCCTCCTTCTCCTCCTCAGTGACCTGCGTGTTGGTCTGGTTCTTGGAGCTGTTCTTCCGTTGGGGCGGGTTGCCCCGTTTGTCTGGCTGGGGTTGTGGTTCTGTTGACTGCTGTCAGCCCTTTTTGACTGTGTGTTTTTCCTTTGGGTTTTGTACCCCTTGCTGGGCCTGAGATTGGGCCTTCTGCGTTTCCCCTCTGGCTGCTTGATAGGCCCCCTGTGTTTTTTTTTATCGCAGTTCTTTTTTGTTGTCCTCTGCTGCGGAAGTTTCTTCTTAAGAGGTTCCCATGTCTTGGGATATGACATGCCCTATGTGGGGCAGGGTTGGCTGTTATATAGCCCTGGTATGTGCGGGGGAGTTGTGGTTGCCTGCGGGCTTCTGCTCTTCGTGGCTTTATGGTACTTTGCGGATGCAACCTTCTTCTCTTTTTTGCTTGAGTGTTTCATTCTGTGTTGTCTTTGGCGTCTGGTGGTCCTTACCAGTGCCGCCCTCTTGTTCTTTCTGCACCGTTGTGCCTTATTGGGGCTTTACTAGAACTGTCATCCTGCCTTCTCCGCTGCTTCCAGTGGGCCTTGCACTCGGTTCTGCCTCTTCTCCCTGTGGGGGGGATGGTCCCTGGCTTCTGACCCTCTTGCGGGCGCAGTTTGTCCCTGCGGGGCGTTGGACGATTCTTCCTGGGTGACCTTGAGTTCCCCTTTTCGGCTTCCGCCTGCTTCTTGCTGCCGGCGCCATCCTGTCTGGGAGCGCCGTTGCTCTGCATCCTCTCCTTGGAGTCTCTAGGTTTTTCTACTCTTTCGGTGCTCCTTTCCTTGCCTTGGCCTTGGGCGGAGGTTTTGTTGCTTCGTGTGGGGTGTTTGGCCTCTTGCGCCTTGCCTGGTTTCCTCTGCTGAGTGAGGGAGGACAGGCTATCTTCTTCTTGTCTTTTTTTCCCGAACCCCCTTGGGGTTGGAGGCCTCCTGCTGGCGGGGATTTCCCTTTGCCTGGGGGACGGGGCTCCTCGTCCTGTTTTCGGACTCGGCCCCTGTGCAGCCCTCTGCTATGCACTGGTGGGTGGGGTCCTCTCGCAGACCCTCCTTTTCCTTGGTTATGGCTAGGGTATCTATTCTACGTGAAGGAATCTGCGGCTAGTAGGCTCTATCAGATGTGCGAGTTACTTACCTTCGGTAACTATGTATCTGGTAGAGACCATTCTAGCCGCAGATTCCTTCACGGCCCACCCTTCCTCCCCGTTCTGCGAGGACTTGTGATTTGGTCTTTTGCACTTGCTTTCATGTGGGTGGCTGTGTCTTCTCTGAGTACGTTCTTTCCCCCTTTTTCCTCCCCGTTGTCACAGAGGAGGATGGGTTTGTTGGTCCTTCTGGCTCTTTGCGATCCTTGAGGTGGGGGTCTTTTGGCTGTGCCTCTGCCCTTGTTCCTGATGGGGGTTGTCAAACTCTGTGGTTGGGATGTCTTGGAGTTTTGTCTTTCCCTGTCTGTCCCCGACTGGTTCCCCTTCCTTGTTTTTGGTTGGGGTCGTAGTCCCGCTGCTGTTTATGGTGTAGTTTCTCACCACCCTTTTTTCTGTTCTTTCGCACACTGTTCCTATACTCTCACAGTTTTTGTCTGCTGCCTCCGCGTTGTGGCGCGGAAATGTTCTTGGCAGAAAACTGACGGCGCGTCGGGGTGGGACTTATGTGACCTCGCTGACGCGGACGAAGCCTGGGCGGAGTCGTGTGATGCAGTCCCTCGCGCGCAGGGATTCTGGGCAAATTTTTTTCCAGATCCAATCTCACGCCTGGGGATAATTCTTCGTGAAGGAATCTGTGGCTAGAATTGTCTCTTCCAGATACATCGTTACCGAAGGTAAGTAACTCGTACTTCAAGCGTTTTTCTTGAAAACAGTGTGCGAATGCCTTCGGGCTTCAAGACGTGCTCATCTTGCGCGCGCCAGATGTCGGCGACGGATCCTCACCCCATCTGCATGTGGTGTCTGGGGAAGCACCACGACTCCACGGACTGTGAGGCGTTTCAGCAAATGAAGCAGAAGTCCCGGCGAGAGCGCCGGATGAAGCTCCTTTCGGCATGCATGTCGAGGTCGGCGTAGTTACCGCGTCCGTCCCCCGCGGACGGCTTCAAGAACCGCCACGTCCGTCTCCGACATCGTCCTTCTCCCAGGCCGCAAGGGCGTCGCTCACCTGTTGGTAAGTGTCGCAGTTTGTCCCCGAGGCCCAGTCCCCGGCCTGTTGGGGGCGTGGGCTCTCCGCGGGTGGTGCGGCCCGCGCTTCACAATCCTATCCCCCGTTCCCTGGCACGGTGGCGACCAGAGCCCAGATGGAGGCCTATGCAGCGGCCTTGCAGGCCTCTTTGGCTCTTCCTTCTCCTCCTTCTCTTCCTGGGACGTCTGCGGATCCCTTGACGCGCGCAGGGTCTCCTGCGGTGTCACCGGCGACTCCAGCCCCGGCACCGACAGGTTCAGATCCAGGTTCGGAGGATGTTGGGCCGTCAGGGTGCGGCCCATCAGGGTTTCCTCCTTCGGACCTGGGCGCCACTGCCTTGCCCCAAACCCCCGCGGGGGTCTCTGTGGTGTCGCGGGAGGTTGCCGGGACTCGGGCGTGTCCTCTAGTCCCCCTCGGTCCTCTGGGAAGACTTCGGCCTTGTCCGAGGCCGAGGTGACGCCACTTAGGCCCTGGCGGTGCCACAGGGGCCGGCTAGGGGTCGGGCATGTCCCCAGGCCCCTCTCGTCCCTCCACGCAGGCGGCTGCCTCGTTGGAGGTCGAGTTGACGCCTTTTCAGCGCCATTCCTTAGCCGCCCTTGCTCAGACCCAGCTCTCCGGTCTCCTGCGCCGCGGGTTGTGGCAGAGGTCGTTCCGGTGTCTCCTTCGGTGCCTGTCGACGTTGACATGATGCCGGTCGCGAACTCTACGGCGCCGGGCCGGCGTCGGGTCGTTGAGTCGTCTTTGGACGCACCCTCTTCTCCAGAGGTTCGTCGGTTGTTTGTTTCATCTTCTCCGGAGACGGGCTGCCTCGTCGTGGAGTTTTCCTCAACGTCTTCCAAGGACGGCTCATCGCCGTCGACACGCCTGCATTCTTCGCTGTAAGGGCCTCAGGTTCCCCATTCCACGGTCCCCCTTCCTCCTTTCTGGACTTGGCCCAGTTGACCTGGGCGCCGGCCGCCTTAGCTTGCAGCTGTTGCCCACCCGGGAACTGCTTTCCCCGCCACGGGGCCCTACGGCCGCCGGTGCTGCCTTCGCTTGGGCTGTTTGCACGGCGGCGGGGATCTTGCGCATGGGTGATCCAGCTGCCCATTTCCCCACGGATCATCTTCTGCAGGTCCTCCATCAGGGTTATGGGGGTCGGGAGCTGCTTCTTCCCCTTGAGACTTCGCCTCACACGTCTCTTTTGGGGGCGGCCCGCCACGGGGGACCCAGTGCCCTAGCTGCTTCTGCACCGCCACCATCCTGCACCGCATGACCCGGTCTGTCTTTCCTTTCACCCCTCTACCAGGGGTCCTCTTTTACAGACTGCCTTTCCATCCCTACCATCTCCTCCATCACGGGAGGCCCGCTGGTTAGGTTCCTGGGGGCGCAATATCTTCGCCTCCACCAGCGCGGCTTTGCGGGCCCTTAACACTTTGTGTCTTGGCAAGGGCCACTTCTTGCTTGTGGGATTCGGCAGAGTCCCTTATGTCTGCGCTTCTCAGGAGGGTGCCTCTGTAGATCTCCGGCACCATGTGTTGGATGGCCGGGAGCTGGCGGCCTTTATTCTTCGCTGGGCCCTGGACGTTTCGGACGTGCTTGGTCGTACCATGGCTTCTTCAGTGGCCATTTGTCGACATGCCTGGCTACGGGATAGTATGTTCCCGGAGAACGTGAGGGAACGGTTGGTGGACCTTCCTTTTGATGGCACTCTTTTGTCCCACGCCCCGGCGGATTCTGCCATTCAGAGGTTTGTTGCGGGGCTTCCTCCTCCTCCTCAGTGATCTTTGAGTTGGTCTGTGTTTTGGGAGGTGTTCTTCCGTTGTTTTCCTGGGGCCTTGTAGCGTGTCGCCCCGGTTGTGTGTGGTGTGTGGTTCATGTGCCTTCAGGTCCTTTTGTTAGGACTTTGGTGCTGTTGGCTGCTGGTCCGGCCCTGTTTTGACTTGTGGTTTGGCTGTTGTAAGCCGTGTAGGCCCTGAGATTAGGCCTTCTGTGTATTCTTTATTGGCTAATTGGCAAGCCGTCTGCGGTTTTCTGCGCAGGTCTTTCTGCGTGTCCACTGCTGCGGATATTTTTCCTAAGAGGGTTCCCATGTGCTTGGGACGTAACATGCCCTTTGTGGGGTAATAGTAGCTATTTCATAGCTCTATCATGTGCTGGGTAGGTGTGGTCACCCTTCGGGCTTCTGCTCTCCATGGCGTCACGGTATATCGCAGGTGCGATCTTCTTGCTGATTGTTTTGGGGTGGCTTGCGTTGCGCCCCGGTCCGTCCTTCTCCTGGGTCGCTGTGTCGCTAGCCTAGTCTGGCCTGCTGTCTGCGGCATCGCGTTGTAGCGGTTTTGCCCTTCTGTCCGACTTGGTCCTCTGTCTGGTGTTCCGGGGGGGGACTGGCTTCCCTGGTTTTTGTGTTCTGGTGGAAGGCTTGGCCTGTCCTCCGTCTCTCTCTCTCTCTCTCTCTCTCTCTCTCTCTCTCTCTCTCTCTCTCTCTCTCTCTCTCTCTCTCTCTCTCTCTTTCTTTCTGCCTGGTTCCACTTCATTCGTGGGTCAGCATGTGCCGGCCCCTCTCTTTGGGCATGTCCTGGCCCTTCCTGGCCCCTGCCTTTGGCTGGCGTCTAGCTTGTCCTGGGTGCACCGTTCAGCGGTGTTGTCTGCTACTAGTTGTGCATGCCGGTGCAGGCCTGTTTGTTCTAATACACCATTGTGGCCTTTGATGTATTCCCTTGTGCCTTTCTCTTCCATCTGCGCTGTTGGCGGTGGAGCCGTCCCTGCCTTGTCCGCTGCTTGCGGCTGAGGTGTGTTCAGCTATTTTCTGTCACTGTGTGTGTGTTCTTACAGTTGGCCCTGCCTCCGGTTCTACCTCTTCTCCCTTGGGTCTGAGGTGGTCCTTGAGGCTTTTCGGGCGGTGTCTGCCCCTGCCCCTGCGGGGTGTTGGGCAGTCTCCCTTGGTTGGGCTTAGGTTATCCTGGCCTTTCCCACCTTGTCCCTGTGACCTCTCCCCTGCTGGGCCGCTGTGTCTGTCCTGGTGGGGAGGCTCTCTCGCAGGCCCTCCTCCCCTCTGGGTATGGCTAGGGTATCGATTCTACGTGAAGGAATCTGCAGCTAGTAGTCGCTATCAGATGTACAAGTTACTTACCTTCGGTAACAATGTATATGGTAGAGACGATTCTAGCTGCAGATTCCTTCACGACCCGCCCTTCCTCCCCGTTCTGCGAGGACCCTCTGCTTGGGTTTCTGCAGTCGCCTCCGTCTGGGTGGCTTGTCTTTTGTGGGTGTCCTTTTCGTTTTCTTTCGGTCAGTCATCCCTCTTGATGGGTTTTCTCTGGCGTGTGAGCCTTCTTTTGCTCTTTCCCTCTGCTGTTGATGTTTCTGATCCCCACCTGGTCTTCTTCGTTGGGGGTTCTTTTACCTGTCCTTGGCCCTCCTTGGCACTGTCGTCTGCGGATGTTTTGCTGATCCTCTGTCCTCCTACTCCTTTCAGGAGGTGTGGCCATCCTTGGCAGTGTAGTTTGGGGGTGGATTGCTGTTGCTCCCCTGTTCTGGGATTGTGGCCCTTTCCCTTGTGGTGGTGGTTGCAGTCCCTCTCTCTTTCATTCACAGCGCTTTCACATGCGTGTGCCTCTAGGGTGGCTCTCGCCTTGGCTTGCGAGGTGGTTCAACGGCGTTGTGCTTGCGCTTTTCTTGCTCTGGTTTTGCTGCTCTGACCTTCTGGTGCTTTATTGCCACCTGGTGCTCTCGCCTTGGCTTGCGCAATTGTTCCTCAGAGTGGTGCTCTGCTCTTTTCCTGCTCTGGCCTGCTGTTGTCGCCTTCTGGTGCCTTGGTGCCACCTGGTGATGTTTTCTCACCTTTTGTTTTCCTCTATTTTGTTTCTCTGGTTTTTTCACACACTGTTCCCATGCTCGCCTTAGTTTTGTTGTGGTGGCTCCGCATTGTAGCGTGGAAAAGTTCTCCGAAGCAAACTGACGTCAG
Source organism: Triturus cristatus (assembly GCF_964204655.1). Lineage (NCBI taxonomy): Eukaryota > Metazoa > Chordata > Amphibia > Caudata > Salamandridae > Triturus > Triturus cristatus. The sequence continues at coordinate 1,184,477,120 of NC_140591.1, forward strand.
TGCGCCGGGGTGGGGCTTATGTGACCTCGCTGACATCATGCCTGCGAAGGATGTTGGGGTGGAGTCGAGTGGTACAGCCCCCCCCCTGGCGCACAGAGATGCTGGGCAAGAAAGTTTTCCGGGTCCAGTCTCACGCCTTGGGATAATTCTACGTAAAGGAATCTGCGGCTAGAATCGTCTCTACCCGATACATCGTTACTGAAGGTAAGTAACTTGTACTTCTGGCGCGGAAAGTCGTGTACAGAACTGACGTCAGCGCGCGTGGGTGCGTCTAAGTAGCTCCGATGACGTCATCTCGGCAAATAAGACGCCAGCGACGTACGCGGAGCCGCACGAAGGCGCCTACCGACGCGCAGGGGTACTGCTGATGAAAACTTTCCGGATCAAGTCTGACGCGTGGGGATATTCTAAGGTAAGGAATCTATCACTAACTACTGTCTCTTACAGATTTATCGTTACACAAGTAAGTAAGTTGTGCTTCTGCCTCATTTCATGATATGCATGTAAATTCAATATACCTGTTGTTGACCAAAGATTTTATGCATGCTGTTCTACAGGAAGGCCCTTTTGGCGTCTACATTTTTTTTGATAAACAACTTAATTCATTTTACAATAGGAAAGCGCCAACCGATATGCACCATATTGCAAAGGTCGAGGATTACAAGCGCGAGTTCTCAACACCCAACGTGCAGACATTAATAGAGCAGAAAAAGATGTAGACAGTCAAACCCCTCATAGTTAGACCCCCCCACCCAACCATTTCCCCCAAATTCTGCGATATTTCTTGAGACAACAACGTGCTGCATACATGACTTTCTCCTGTGTGGCGCACCAGTCCACTCCATTCCGCCAGCGTCCCACCCTTGGGGGCTCGGGGCATTTCCAAGAGGCCGCAATATCTTTTAGCTACCACCATAGCTGTAGTAAAGAACAATTTTTCATTGCGCGACCCGTCCAGCCCGTCAGTGATGCCCAGGAGTGTGTGTTTGGGGTTGTGTGGAACTTCCCATCCCAAGACTTCAGAGAGTTCCTTCTCGATGCACCGCCAAAATCCTGCCAAGAGGAGACAAGCCCAAACCATGTGGAGGAAATCAGCAGGTTCATGTCCACACCTGGTGCTGGCTAAGGACGGACTAAACCCTGCGCGATGAAGGCGTGCAGGGTTAAGATATGCGGCATGTAGATAGTAGAGCTGTACCAAGCGCAGCCTAGCAAAGGCAGTGACCGTTCTGGGGGCCATAAGGGCGTCCCGCCAGTCTTATTCCTCCAAGTGACCTACCCAGTCCACCCATTGCGCCCTCAGTCGGTCCAAGGAAGTCGGGGTATTGTTAATCAGTGTACGGTAAATGCGGGAAATGCCTCCTCTCCCCAAGTCCCCAAACATAATCTGGGCTTCCGGCGGGCTATGATCTCGCAAACCTCCTGCCTGTCGTGAGATGTGAACCTAGGGCATGTTGCAGCTGGAGGTAGCGGAAAAATTGTGAGGAATGCAGTCAGTACCTGGTCCGGAGATCTTCAAACGAACGCATATGGTCCCCCACCCACACGTCCCCAAGCTGCGCGATGCCGATGAGGTCCCAAGCTTCGGATCCCCGAAGCCCCGTCACCTCCCTGAGCCAGGTTCCGTGCCACAAAGGTGTACATTGGGTCAGTGTATGTGTCCAGTTGGTGTGTCGCAGGGCCGCCCGCCAGGCCAGTAACACCGAGCGCGTCACCTCCGGAAGACCGGCTGGAATCGGGGTCCCATATAGAAAGGATTGGATTCTAGCAAGGCCCAGCTCCCCCAGTTCAAGCCTATAGGCCGGGTCAGACCACCCCCGTTGAACCAGTCATGTATGGAGAGAAGTCGTGTGGCCAAGTAGTATAGATAAAGGTGAGTCATCCCTAACCCCTCATCGAACGAGGGGATCCTGCAAGTACTGAGCGCTAGTCTGGACCTACTCGTTCCCCACAAGAACTTGCTGGCCAAACCGTCAAGTTCACGGAACCAGTCCCTGGGAAAGCACGGGGGTGTTCTGAAGCATGTAAAGAAAGCGGGGAAGCACCATCATTTTGAAAAGGGCCACCCTCCCCATGGGGTTGAGGGGTAGCGACTGCCACCGCTGGTGGTCTGTCCTGACCCGCTTTACCAGCGGAGTGACATTAAGGGCCCAGCTGAGTTCAGGCAGCAAGGCCACCCAGATCTCGAGGTATTTGAATGATTGACGGCGCAGAGGTATTTCGAGCTGCCAGTCAATGCATTCTCTTGAGAGGTGGAGGGGAACTAGGATTGATTTATTGGGATTCAGTCGGAGGGCTGAAGCCTGTGCAAAGGACTGTAGGATACGTAAACAATGGGGACCGGACCGGGCGGGATCCGCCAGGTAAATAAGGACGTCGTCCGCATAGAGGGCGATTTTATCTGGTTTAGCGTTGGGCCATTGCCAGCCCCGCACCTGATCGAAAGACCGCATCAGTGGCGCCAAGGGCTCCATCACTAAGGCGAACAGCAATGGAGAGATGCGACAACCCTGCCTCGTCCCTCTACAGACCAAGAAGGGCTCTGACAGGACTCCATTTAGTAGAACACGAGCCCTCGGGAGGGCGTACAGGACCTTGACCATGGCCCGAAAGTGGGGACCGAGTCCCATCATATCAAAAACATCGTGGAGAAAGCCCCAGTCCACCGAGTCAAAGGCCTTCTCAAAGTCTACCAGGAGGAGCGCTAGGTATGGGGTGAGGAGGTGTCGGTGGGCCAAGGCAGAGTGCAGTCTGCGAAGGCAATCCTGGGTGCCGCGAGAGGGCATAAACCCGCATTGGTCAGGGTGGACTAACCGAGACAGATGAGGTTTGAGGCGCTGGGCTAGGAGGGTGGCGAACAGTTTGACCTCAGTGTTGATGAGGGAGATGGGGCGGTAGTCTGCGCATTGCGGTGATGAGGGTTGGGACTTCGGGAGGACTACAATGGTGGCTATGTCCGTTTTCTGGGGGAAGGAGCCTCTCTCCACTGCCTCGCAAAATAACGCGTCCAGGTGGGGGATGAGAACATCTCGGAATTGGGAATAGTATTCCTGGGGAAGGCCGTCAGGGCCCGGCGTTTTGCCGGACGACACAAGAGCGATTGCATCGCTAATTTCCTCGCTGGAAACGGGGCGATCCAGATCGACCCGAGCGGCGGCATCCACACACGGAAGGCGGCCCCCCTCCACGTCCAACAGATCCGCCAGGGACAGGGATGGGGTTCAAGCCTCATAGAGCTTGTGGTAGTAGGCGGCAAAGGCCTGCGCCATTTCCAATGGGGCACGACACAAGGACCCGTCCGGTGCTGCTATTTCAGGGATAATACGGTTCGCCCTAGGATACGTAGCCAGGCGGTGAGGGAGCGAACCATTCTTGTCGCCCCATCCATACACCCTGGCCACCGAGGAGCGCCAGAGGGGTTTGGCCGCGTCCAGCGACAGCTGTTTGATCTCTGACCAGAGCCGACTCAGAAGTCTCGTGGTGGAGGCATCTGGGGATCGGGCCGAGGCACGTTCGAGGCGCAGAGCCTGCGCCCTCGCAAGGTAAGCTGCTCCAGCTGGGCTTGTTGCTGGAGCTTGAGTTGACCCTTGGCGACCCCCTTGATCGTGGCCTTACCCGCCTCCCACAGGGTACCAGGGGAAGACATGGAGCCCTCGTTAGAAAGAAAGTACTGTATTAGCTCCTGCCTCACCGTCCTCCCAAAACCATTGTCTTGGAGAAACCAGGCATTAAACCGCCAAGTTTGTCGGGCGGGCGGGGGCCCGCGCGGATCATCACGGGCGAGTGGTCAGAGATACCTCTCGGTAGAAGCGAGACGTCTTGAATCAACAGACAATCCGTAGAGGGAACAAAGATGGCATTGATGCGTGCCTGTGTATGGTGTGCGGCTGAGCTGTGCGTGAATAGTTTAGAGTGGGGGTGCCACAAACGCCAGGCATCGCATAGACCTAGCGACGCGGACCAAGACCTCAGCTGTTTGGCCTGTGCAATCCTTCCAGGGGATAGAGGGCCCTTTGTTTCAAGGTCAGGATATGAGACCGCATTAAAGTCACCCCCGAGAAATATGGGACCGGCGGGCAGGGACGCCAGGAGGTCACCAGACTGAGCTAGAACCTTCGTCAGCATCGAGGGGGCAGAGTAGAGGGACACCAGATTGAGCGGGTTGCCGTTTAACGTGCCACTGAGGGCCACAAAAGTGCCCTGGGCGTCAAGAGTCGTCTGGACAGTCACCAGAGGAAGGGAGCATTTCACCAGCATCGCCACCCCTCGGGAACCCCTTGTAAAGCCTGAGTTCCACACTCTGTGGTAGCCATCCCACGTTAAGAAGGGACAGCGATTACCCAGCAGGTGGGTTTCTTGTAGGAGTAGGATGTCCGCCCCTAAACGCTGCGCGTACCTGAGGACAGCCATGCGCTTGAAACGATCCAAGAGACCATTAACGTTCCATGACATAATGTGCAGGGGGGCGTTTATCAATGGTGTGTCAGACATAGCGCTTGGGATGTTAGTGGGATTGCAAGTCTGAAAGGGGAGGCCCAGTCCGATTGCCCTATCGGATGTACGTCAAGGAGCTTTGTGGATACTAGTGTGGCAGAACCAAAACAATCAAAACATAGGAACCGGTCAGTGGGGGCCTCCGATGGGAGATCTGCATGTCTCGAGGGGCGCAAATTCAGGTGCCGTGGGAAAGCTGGTGAAGCGGAAGGAAAGCAAAGAAAAAGAACCAAGAATACAACTGAAACCCGGGACAACGGTCCCACCCCCTCAACCCCCTCCCTCCCTCCCCCCCCCCCCCCCACCCTACACTTCAGGAACGGAAGCATCTGTCGCCCTAACAATCAACTAATGAGTAGCAACCAAACTTAAACGCTTGGGAATGGGATAGCATGGAGGACCCCTCCTCATGTCCGGATATGTGTATACAAGTCCTTCGGGAAAGGAAGAATGATCTGGGCCGCAGCACCGTCTCCGGCCGCGGAGCAAGGCCCGGCGGGCAGAGACCAGTTCAAGCAGGATCGTGAAGGAGCTGCGGGAGAGGTCCGAGTCTGGAAGGTCGACCACCGGGGGCCCGGGTGAGGCACCCCCTCCACCCACCCAGGCAGCCAGAAGAGTGGGAGCGCCCCCCAGTCGAGGCTCCCCTGGGGGAGACACCGGCCGCCGTGAAGGTCCAGGCGGGGAGGCCCACGGCGCCTGCGGGAGCGATTACGCTGAGGTTGAGGGGCAAAAGGAGCGGGGCGGTCGGGACCCCCTTCCGCCCCCTCTGAGTCCAGCGCCTGAGCCCCAGCCCGCAGGGGGCGCTCCTCCGTCACCCAGGTCCAGGCCGCCGTCGGGTCATCAAAGAACAGTGTTCTGTTTGCGAACACCACACGCAGGCGAGCCGGGAAGAGGAGCCGGTATTGAATGTTGAGTGCCCTCAGCTTCTGCTTGACCTCCCCAAAGGAGTGGCGCTGGCCCTGGACCTTGCGGGTGTAATCCGGGAAGACCATGATAGCACAATTTTCGTGATGCAGCCTCTGTTGTTTGCGGGCCTCAGCCAACACAGTGTCACGGTCCCTAAAGTTGAGAATCCGCATGATGAATGGGCGGGGTGGCGCACCCGGCGCCGGCCTCTGGGCCAAAGATCGGTGGGCCCGCTCAATCGCAAACCATGGGGAGAGAGAGCCCTCGGGGACCCAGGACTGCAGCCACTCTCCAAGGAATCCCGCCGCACGGCCCCTCTCCACCCCTTCCGGAAAGCCCACCAGGCGGAGGTTATTGCGCCGTGATCTATTTTCAGCATCCTCTGCCCGGCGATGCAACTCTTGAGTGTGCGATTGAAGATGGGCCACCTGCCCTTTAAGTTGTTGAACAGCATCTTCGACAGTGGAGATGCGGGTTTCGGTCTCTGTAATATGGGCAGTGGCGTTACGGAGATCCGGCCGAATTAGGGTCATGTCGACTCGCACTTCTGCGATTTTGCCTTCCACCGAGGTCTGGGATGCGTGGATGGCCTGGAGGATGGTGGCCAAATACGCAGATGGAGGGGCCTCCTGTCCAGGCCCACCCCCGAAAGCCCCCGCCTCAGAGGTGGTGAATTGATCCATCTTAGTCTGGGTGGCCGGAGTTTTCGCTGACCTCTCTGTACGGCCCATGACTGCTCCCGAGAGTCAAGGATTGCTCACGTCCCTACAAACAGACCCCACAGTGAGAAGTCAACAAGCCAGAGCAGGTAAGCAGTGGGTCAGCCGGCACAAGCAGCTAGCGCAAGGTCATGGTGGGGGCCAGGGTGCCACCTCCCGAGAAGCGCGGCCGGAGTCAAGGAGGAGGGAGGGAGAAAGGGCCCTGCTCCAGTGCTCAGCAGGGATCCCCCCATGAGGGCCCCAGAATGTTCTGTAGAACAGTGTCGTACAATGTCCGCAGGGATTATAGCGGGGCCAGGACTGATTTGGCAGGAGACCACGGGAGCGCAGTAATGGGCCGTGCCAGACCCGAAAAGGAGAGGCTCAGCAGCATCCCCACACCATAGCTGCAAGTCGCAGGAGGCATACCGGGAGTGGGGGATGAGGGGGAGGAGACCGGGTGTGGGTAAGGAAGCCGTGATAACCAGGCCCCACGTACCCGCCTGCCGCCCGACCGACGGCCGAATCCTCCACCCAAACTCAGAAGCCTCAGCACCCCCACTCCTTATCTCTAGTCCAGGGCGCAGGAATACGCCACCCGCCACAGAGCTGCCACCGACCGCCAGCGGCACCCCCCAGCAGCGGCACCGACCACAGGCTCAGCAAGGGCAAACGGGAATCGCACAGGCCCCACCACCTGGACTCCACAGAATCTCCAGTCCTCAAGAAGTCGCCTGGGCCCAGGGGCGGTGGGGGGGGCCCACGTCCTCAGCAGACCGTCCGACGTCTCAGCGCAGGTCCTTCTTCACCTTGAGGATACTGGGAAAGCGAAGGGAAACCAGTGCTGCATGTGCCCCAAATGGCACCATCAAAAGCCACTCAATGGTTGAAGGTCTCACAAAGAGGTGATTCTTGCCAGGTAATCGGAGACCCCCAACACGCCTCAGCACCTCGTGTCTCTCCCTCTCAGGCGCCGCCAGCCGCCATGGCAATGCGGCGCCAAGCCTCCCCGCATGCAGACCTCCTCCCCAGCGGCCGACACTGCTAAGCGACAGCTCGCCGCTCCAGATGGACGTAGATGGCAGGCAGCACCGCGGCAGCCCTGTCGGGCCTCCAGGCTCCGCCGCACATGTGGACACAGGGCCTCGCAGCGCCGGATGCAGTAGGCCCCCGCGGGTGGGCACGGGCCCCCCGGCCGCCCGAGAAGCAGCCGGACGCTTGAAGGCGAAGTCTCCCCCGCCCGATACGGCGGTCGATGCACCAGCCGCGCCCTGAGGCACCAGGGGGCGGCCGCGAGATTCTCCGGTGGGCCGGGGCCGAAGGGACAGCCCCGCGCCAACCGCGGCAAATACGGGAGTGGTGTGCCAGACCGGGCCCCCACCGCCGCTCACTTCAGCACTCCGGGAGCGGAGAAAGGGGCAAGCCGCGCTCCGGGGCTCACAGTGCTCCACTGGCCCACAGTGCTCCACTGGCCCACAGGATCACGGGGGAGGAGGCCCTTCCTATTGCACGGAGGATCCAGACCAAGGGTGGCTAGCAGGGTCCAACGGCCACAGGACGCGCCAATCAGCGCGGGGGAGCCGCCATCTTGCCTGTAGGTCCCCACCGAGAGGACGAGTCCGGCTCGAGGCGACACACAGAAGCGGATCACGCAGCCAGAGGTGAGATAATGACCCAGTCTCTAGTTGAAGTGTCGGATGGCTCTCCGGGCGGGCGGATCATGGGCAGATGGCGGAGGGGTCCGAGAGCACACTTAGGGTGCGTCCACCATCTTGGCTCTCCAAGCCACGCCCCCTCGGTGTGTACATTTATGATGCCCTGCAAATTTTAAAAACGGGGATCAGTGACATTCTTATCACTGACATGCCTCTCGACTTGGTTACTCCCTTTGTGGCTCTAGAGAACCACCTTATGTTCTACATCGGTTCCATCCCCTCTCTTGACCTCTTATCAACCATGTCTTTGCTTCAAATGGTACGAGTATACAAGGGAGCTGATATTTGAAGAGTGCTTTCCCGTTGTAGGACTTGAGTTCATATGGAGAGGCTATAATAATTTTGCCAGCAGTGGTCCACTTTTTCGATTCTGTTTAGATGCAGGATATTTCAACACTGAAAAGTATGGAAGAAAATTATACTTTGAAAATAGATATTGGACATAATCCATTTTGACTACATAGTAGGATTATATAGGAAACCTCTGAACCTGTCTATAATACGAAACCCATAACCAACTGAATGTACTGGAGGTAGAAAGTATTGTCGTGCTGTGGAAAGGAAACATTGAAAAAGGCCATCAAATAAGGGCTTCCAGTCAAACAAATTTGTGATGACAAAGATGTCTGGATAATTTTTAAGAAATTGTTCCATATGAAAACGCTACAAGACCTTGCTTTACCATAAAGGGACGACCTTTTCATGCAATTATTTTTAAATCTATTATTTTTAGCACTGCGTAAAGCACAGGTGCCAACATGTTCGCTTGTGCGTGTCACAGTAGCATTGCAACATTACATAATAGCACTAGAATGCTCAGTGAAGCATGACACCAATAGTAAAAATAGCTATAATAGCTAATCTTTTTAATATTACTGTGTGAAATTGCACAAATGTTTTCATTAGAATTGCTAGTAATTTGTGCAAGAATTATGCCTGATACCCAAACTACGCTTGGCGGTCATCTATATGCAGGTATGCTCTTGTGTATTAAAGTATTGCACAATTCTTTTGTTAATCCATTTTCCTTACACTTTCTAAAGAAAATAAGCTAAAGAAAAAAGCAAAACACAGTAATCGATATTTACATGTCTTTACATTTGTGTGATAAAAAATTCTTCCTTGTCTAAAAACGAACCCGGAAGGGTGAACTTACTTGGGTCTCTTGCTCAATTATGGTGTTCACTTGAGGAAAAGGATAGTTATTGCAAGAGAAGCACATAGTGCGGAGGCAGATATACATGCCTCAGATCTCAGTAGAAATTCAAATTAAAATGGAGAAAAAGCAAAAGGTTTGGGCCAGTTGAAATTCCTTAACCTTCTTATTACTGAGTTTATTTGGTTTAATATAAAAGATATACATTATTCTTTAAAAGATATCGGTTTTGTAAATGGTGATTACTTAAAAGACAATTATTAGGAAAGAGTTTAATTGTGGGCACAGACATAATCTAATGTTTTCTAGCTGAAACCTCGCATTGAAAACTCACATAAGCAGTTTGTATGAAAGAATGAATTGTAATAGATGCATCAAAAAGCATTAATCTATGGAGAAGTGATAATGCTTGAAAGAATATATTTGAATTCCTATTAATCTGAAAAGTGTTTTTCTGCCATTTAATAAGGTTAAGCGTGTGTGCTACTAGCATTGCTTCTGGTGTTTTGTACCCCATCTTTTTGTCACGCCGCTCCTAGCGTTTTATGCTAACAAAGATACCTGCTTATACTTTTTCTCCTCTTTCTGCTTTGGTCTCCTAAACCAATAGGGGTTTCTCCTTACCCCATCCACTTCCACTGTGATTATGTGGAAGTTTAAATTGTCATGTTTTTCTTATTGCTTTTGTTACTTGCTGGTTTTATTTTTGCTTTGGTCGTTTACTGTTTTTCTTATTTAAAATTGTTTTTATTTCTCACTTTTTCATTCATATATCTAACTTAAACCAATCTGATTAGTGAAATGATTATCTCAGACTTCAAGTAAATTACCATCTGTTGTAATTACTTGTTTAATAAAGGTGTTCAAAATTAAAACAAGCAATTAATTACTTCTGTATTCAGCCTTGTTAGGAAGAAGGTGACCGGGCTGGAGTCTACAGCTACGATACGAACCAAAGTTTTTGTTTGGGGACTTAATGATAAAGATCAATTGGGAGGATTAAAAGGCTCAAAGGTACTGTTTTCTTTATATATTTACTGGCCTCTGTGTTACTTCCCGTATTGTATTGTCTACCACCCTCTTAATACCTTTAAAAGTTATTACAAGGGTCTTGTCTCTTTAATTTAAAATGTTTGCTTACAGCATTAAAGTACTGAAAATGCAACTTACACAGTGATATGCACATGCAGTTCAAAGCTGCCTTATATCCTGTCACTAATTCCCAGACACTGTTACTTAACTGTCTGAAGTGTTAGAATCTTCTGAAGATTACACTGTAACAGCTCATCAAATCTCTTCACTACAGGGATCCATGACATTGTACATTTTCCTTTTATCACATTCCCATCTTCATCCTTAAATCCGTTTAACGGTCAGTGGTTTGTGTTGTCTGACATTTGGTAATGCAAATTAACTCTTATCCCCAGTGATAATACAATTTCTTCCCTGGTGTTGCAAGACTGGAGATGTCCTCAGAGGAGATCCTTTTCTTTAAGACATTCGGTGTCAGACATTAGTAACAGATGCCTCTCTGGGTGTGGAGCTCTTAGATCAACGCACACAGTCCCAGCTTGAGCTGAGAGCAGTCCATCTGGCTTAAAAAAACAAAACAAAATAAATATATATGTGTATATATATATATATGTATATATGTATATATATGTATATATATATGTGTGTGTGTATGTATATATATATATATATATATATATATATATATATATATAATCTACTGGCGGTCGCCAGTAGATAGTTATAGTTAGGACCGAGTTCCCATAGAGAATCTGAAAATTCTATTTTGAATAACTTTGGTGCCGGTTGACTTATCTTCGTGAAATTTTCAAAACTAATGGGGCGTTCAGCTCAGCTCCTACCCTGAAAGTTTCGGGGTGATTCGTCAAGCGGGGGCTGAGAAAAAAGGGGCGTCCCAAAACGTGTTTTCCCCATGCATTTTCCCATAGGACCTTTAGTCGAAGGTACAGCCTGAACGGCTGAACGGAATTACACCAATTTGGCAAAAAGGTAGCCCTTGGTTCACACTCGTGCCTTTTGCTTAAATGGTGTAAATCCGTTCAGTAGTTCCTGTGAAAATCAAAAGTAAAATCACATATATATCTGGGCGGTGCCTAACCACACATCTCATCGTGAGACCTGATTGGCTGTCAGCACTTCACCCAAGAAGTGTTGGCAGCCATCTTGGGACCAATATACATGATAGCACCTCATTAAAAAGCATTGCGGTCAATAGAAGGTTTTAAGACTTTAGTTACATTATAAATCATTTGTTGATGGTACCATACCCATTTTAAGAATTGTGGTATGTTCTAAGGTGATTTTACCATGTGAAAAAGCCTTCTGCTGTGATATCATGAATCATGTTTTAGAGAAAACTATTTTCTCATGCTTTTCCCACAGAGGTTTGGAAGGTGATCTATAAGCTAAACTGAGAGCATATTTTCTGTAAATTCACATTATCTTTCTCAGTCATGTGAGAATGAAGTCTGACATTCTCAGTAAAACATGTACATCCAACAAGGCCAGAGACTGTCAGTTGATTCCTTTGTGTTCTACTGCAGCTTTCCAGAGTGTTCTAAAGAACAACTAGAGCGCTAACAGTCTTACTTATGACAAAAGTATGGCACACCTGAAGCCATCTTGATTGGAATAAAGTGGTAACACTTAAAACATTTAATTTACAAAGGAACAAAATGAGGGGGTTCATTTTGCCATAGAAATTATGATTAGTTCTGCAGAAAGAAAAATTAGGGCACATTTTGACTTCTCAAATCCTCTTCTATTTCATAAAAAAATTCTGACATGCAGACTGAAACATGCACTTTGAATACCAGCAGCAGACTTCCCTGGTGAGCAGTAGTTTTACTACAGTGATCTAACGAGCAACTAGAGTGCTAACATTCAGAATTTATGGCAAATGTGTGACACATCTGAATGCCTTCTTGATGGAACCAAAATAAAAAACTGAAAGTATTCCCACTGAGGAGACTGCAGTAAATGAAGAAATTAGGAAACGTCATAACAATAAATCTCCCAAGATGGCCACCAGAGACAAAAGAGCCCAAATGTAGCCCAAATATCACCCAGATGTAGCCCAAGTATAGCCCAATGACAGAAGTGTGCAAAACACTTATTTGTTGTGTATTTGCAGTTTTATATAGTGCAGACTTGTCAGGTATTGGAGTGCTTTTTACATGAGCATTGGTTACATCACACAAGATCAAATTCATTTTGGTTGTAGACATGGGGAGATTAAGTGATTTGACCAGAATCACAGAATGTTGAGCTGAAGCAGAAACTCCAACCTGGTTCCCTAGTTGCATAGTCTGCAGCTCTGGAAGTAACACCATATCCTCTCCCCTAGGTGCAACATTTAATCAAGTGGTCAACTGGATAAAAAAACATAAAGATTACAAATAATTTAAAAGTTCTTTGTCGCTATTTGAAAACTCAGAAAATATGTCCTCATTTTAGTTTTTTAGAGCACTAACCATAATTTTTATGCAAATAAGACCCTCTCATATATGTAATTTCTAAAGGAAATACTCTAGGTATTACAGTTTTGATTACATCAAGATGACGTCAGGCGTTCCACACTTTTGTAATAAATATAGAATGTTAGCAATCTAGTTGTTCATTGGGATACTGTTGAGAGGCAGAGGCCAGGGGCACGGACTCTGAAAATTGAAGGCAGGTAGGAGAGTGCAAATGCAACAATTTGACCACACTGGGCAGGCAGGAAGGGCAGTGGCAGCACAACAGACTATGGAGGGGGGCAGGGGCAACAAACCAACAATACAAGACTGGCAAGAGATGCTGTGGCAATATAATAGACCATTGTGGGCAGAAGGAAGAGGCAGTGGTAGTACAACCATACATGCCAACAGACCCGTTTCAGCCAGGAAACGTCCAATGTTTTTAAGATCCAATGGGCTTTATTTGATCTGTCTCCTATCTACAATCTCCTCGTTTTCAATGTAACTCAAAGGGGAAAATCAATACCCCAGTTTTTTTTCAAAATCTCCCTCTTACCAAGTTCAAAATGTTCGCAAGCATGGTACATTGGATCATGGTAGGCAGGAGGAATTGGGGTAGGGACATGGACTCGGATAACAGAGGACAGGAGGGACATGGAGTGGTGCACCAAACTGACCCTACAGGGCAGGCATCAGGGTTTGCAGCAGCACAATACACCACACAGCGCATGCAGGACGGGAGTGCAGCACAACAATCCATAGAAAGCAATAGGGAGGGGACAGGACCATGCACATGGACAACAGAGAACAGAGGGGAAAGAGGCAATGGTAGCTAGCTGACCATAATGGACAGACAGGAGTGAAAGCTGCAGCATAACAGACCATAAAGGGCAGGAGGGACGGATCAGGGGCATTACAATGGAACAGACAAGCCAGGAGGGAGGGAATAGGGGTCTGCACATGGAAAAAGAGGGCTGGGGGCAAGGGGGCAGGGCAGGAGCAGCAAGATGACCATGGAGATCAGGCAGGATGGGCACTAGAAACAAGACACACCCTGGAGAGCAACAATGAGACTATGATGGCATATACACAGACCATGGAGGGAAGGTGGGAGGGGGTCAGGGGCAGCTAGCTGACCACACAGGGAAGGTGGGAGGGGCCATGGCAGCACAGAAGACCATGCATGGCAAGCGGGAGGGTTAGTGGCCGCACAATGGCTATGATGGGCAAGAAGGAGGGTGCAGGGGCATGCACAAAGGACCATGGAGGATAGATGGGAGGGTCAGGACCTGGGCACAGACCAGAGAGTTCAGGGGAAGGGGCCTCACAACAGACCGCGCGGGGCAGGCAGGAGGAGCAGTTGCAGCATATAGACCAGGGAGGGCAGAAGGGTGTGGCAGTAAAATGGACCATGGAGGACAGGAGGAAGGGGATAGGGGCATGGCATGTGGACAGGCAGTGTGGAGGTGGCAGGGACAGGTTACAGTCATCTGACAATGCTAGGCAGGTGGGAGGGGAGTGGCAGCTCAACAGAACACTCAGAGTAGATAGGAGTGGCAGGTCCATGGAACATGGTGGGCAAAAAGGATGGAGCAGGGGCATGCACAAAGACATCGGAGGGCAGGGGGAAGGAGAATAGGGGCAGCAAGCTAAGCACAGAGGCTAAGCAGGAGGTCAATGATGGGCCATAGAATTGGGCAATGGAGGGCAGGAGGAGTGGACTGGTACATCATGCTAAATGGAGGGCAGTGGCAGCACATCAGACCATGCATGGCAGGAGGGAGGAGGCTAGTCCATGGATTCAGACAACAGAGGATAGGGAGGAGGTGGATGGGGCAGCAGGCTAACTGTTCAGAGAAGGTGGGTATTAGGAACTTTATTGTTTTTAAAATGTGTGTCTGTGCGAACTACTTAAAATATAAACAAGTATGCAGCATAATCTCACTTTAATTCAGGAAGAAGAGGACGTTTGTGACTGTGACTCCGGATTCACTTGGCAGAAACACCCCCTGACCCTCCACCCCCCATCGCAAAATGTAATGCCCGTGAAAAGGGTAGGTGGACGCAGTGTTATATAGAACATAGTCCTGAGAGCACGATTGAAAATGAAAACTAGATATAGTATATGGTATAAACTATGCACCAAAAAGTGTGATATAAGATGAACCGGGGCGTGAAATATAATATGCAATACATTGTGCGCAATGACAGATTCATTGGAGAGCGCGAGATAGCACAGGCACTAGCACGTGCTATGCGATATGCGCCTTGGAGTGTAATATGCACAGGGTAGTGTTGTGTAACCTAACTAGTCTCTAAAGTTGTAATATAAAATATGTGCTGGGGAGTGTAAAGTTGCATATGCACTGTGACAAAGATATGGATCCCAGATTGTAATATGTATGGCATAGCGCTGTGCGTTATAACATAGGCATCGAGGAAGGCACGTTAGATGGGGCAATATAACCCGTGCGAAGGCAAGTGTGGCATGACATATTCACGGGGTGGTGTTACAGTGCACATGGGCTAGAGAGTGTCATAGGATACGCACTAGCTGGTGGAATACAACACAGAGGTGTGAGGCACTCGGCGGGCACTGGTGGGTGTAGCATAGCATTGGGCTCAGCTAGGAGCACGCTGTGACTCTCAAGTGAGGTTCGTCTCCTTTCCAGAGAGTAAAATAAAAAATATTACACATCCGGCGGTGGATGTGTGTTTTATTAACCGTGAGGGGGGTTTCTTGCATAGTTTGGTCGAATTTCCGTCGAATCCGCTTTGAATGGCTTGGTGTGCGTGTATATTAAATGTGCCCGTCAATAGCTACCCATGTTTGTATAAATAAACGACAAGGGTGTCTACTTGGAGAGTACCCACCGGCGGGGGCGCCGGGATTAGGCACGGTAGGGCGTCAGACACGTCAGAGCTTCACTAGCGGTGTAAATACATTCCATGTGGATTCATTCTATGCATAGTCGCCTTTTAATGAATATCACGCAAATCGTCATGGTGATAGGTACATACGGTTTGTCCAGCATGTCCTATGTTTTTCTATAAATATATTTATTTAAAAAATTATAAAAAACAAAGGCCGGCCCCGGGGGATGGGATCCCCGGGGCCATAAGTGGCCTGAGGAGGGGGGCAACGCAGCCCCCTCCTAAAGAATAAAAAAAAAAAAAGGCCATGACCCGGGGGTTGGGGCCCCCGGGCCGATTAAGGCCTTGGGAGGGCCAAATTAATTTTTTTCAGCAAAAAAAAATTAGGGTGCAGGCCCTGGGGGATGGGGTCCCCAGGGCCAGTAAATTAGAAAATGAAGGGGGGCCACACAGCCCTCCTTCTTAATAAAATAAATAAAAGACCGGCATCGTGCCGGAGGCCACGCCCCCTCGTTGCAGCACTCTGCAAACGCGCCCCCTGGCCAGTTGTAAGTTGGGGAATTAATTCCCCTTCAATACTGAGGGTCCTTGAGGGCCAACTAGCCCAACAGGTATCTCCAGTATGCGCCAGGGAGCTGCGTTGCAGACAGGTGTTCTGAGGCCACGCCCCTTTTTACACCTCTATGCAACGCAGCTCTGTGGCGCTTACTGGAGGTACCTAGTGGGCTAGTTTGACCCTAGGGACCCTTATGATTCAAGGGGACTTAATCTCTCAACTTAGAACGGCCACAGGGTGCGTTTACACAGTGGTGAAGGGAGGGGATGGGGCCTGAGGTGACGTGTGCAAACACGCCCTATGGCGCGTTTTAAGTTGGGGAAATAATTCCCCTTCAATCCTGAGGGCCCCTGGGGGCTAACTAGCCAACCAGGTGCTTCCAGTAAGCGCCACTGAGCTCTGTGGCGCTTACAGGAGGTACCTAGTGGTCTAGTTGGACCCTAGGGACCCTCAGGATTCAAGGAGACTTAATCTCCCAACTTAAAACGGCCACAGGGCGTGTTTACACAGTGGGGAAGTGAGGGGACAGGGCCTGAGGTGACGTGTGCAAACACGCCCTGTGGCGCGTTTTAAGAGGTAGTTTTAATCCCCTGCCCTATTATATACTAGGGGCTTACAGAAGAGGTCATGCTGATCACAGGGGGACCCCAACGCATAGTGTTCCCTAGTGTATGTGTTTTCACTGTATTCTGAGTGTCTTTTAACATAGCACTGGCTCTAGGACTGGTTAGTCAGACTCAGTTACCACCAGTATCCGTCTGAAAGTTGAGGGTACAGGATGATTTTGCAACAAGGCTTCTTTCTGCTCTTCTGTTTGTTCTTTCTGCACGTTATCCTTCTTCCTTAGCAATTCACTGAAAAAACCACAGGTTTCAGGGGCGTTATAGTTAGCTGGAATTTTCACTCGTACAAAACCATTGAAATTCCCCCGTTATAGTTAGTTCAGCTAACTATCACTCACACGCAATGCACTGCTGATGACGTCACATATTACATCACTCATGACATGGTCAGTGACATCACTCATGACATCACTGATGACATCTCAAATGACATCACTGATGACATCACTGATGACATCATCAAGTGAATGTGTGTTTTTCTGAAAATTACATATGTTTTATATATGTATATCTCAAGGTCGATGGAAGAATAAATGGGTATATAAGTGTCTAAATGGATGATTTTTTTTTGAAAAATTGATTGTATAACTGACTGATTAAGTGTATCTTAGTGAATACATGGCTTAGTGAGTAATGTTTAAATATCTGTATCAGTCTCTCACTTTGTGTATAAGTGGCTGCATGGGTTGGTGAGTAGCTACATGAGTGTCTATATAGGTTATTAGTTGTTTTTTTGAGTATCAGTATGAGTGTCTGTATGGTTCGGTGGGGGGTATTACGTAGTGCATAGGTGCATGAATGAGTGACTCACTGTTTGTATGTGTTGAAGACAGCATGTGTGCAGGACTGTATGGGTGGATGAGTGTGTGCATGGGTGTGTTAGTGAGTGAATGACTGTCTCAATAGTGTCTTTCTGAGTAACTACATATGTTTTAAACTAGTATATGTGACTATTGGTGTATATAAGTGAGTATATGTGAGAGTGAGAGATTGGAAGAGTTCCTGTATGAATAAGTATGTGTTTCTATAAGTGATTGTTTAAAAGACTAAGTATGTGTAAGTTTCTGTAGAAGTAAGTGTGGTGGTGTGTGTATAACTGTATATGCAAGTAAATGGATGTTTGATTCTTTATTAGCATGAGTGACTATGTGTGTGAGTAACTCTATGGATGAGTGGCGTTGTGTAACAGGATGTACAGGTGTATGAGTACATATGATGAGTGAGTACATGTATGAGTGACTGTATAGGACTGTTGGTGAATGAGTGGATGTGTATGTGGATCTTAGAATTGCTGAATAGGTTGTTGTAACTGATATTGGTATGTCCATTGTTTTGAAAATTGTTGTTTCTATTTTTGAATGTGTATATCAAAGGTTATATTAGGGGGAGAGGAGGTCTGCCACTCTATCACAAGGATGATGTCACCAGTGATGTCATTTGAGATGTCATCAGTGATGTCATGAGTGATGTCACTGACCATGTCATGAGTGATGTAATATGCGACGTCATCAGCAGTGCATTGCGTGCGCGTGAGTTATAGTTAGCTGAACTAACTATAACGGGGGAATTTCAATGGTTTTGTACGAGTGAAAAGTCCAGCTAACTATAACGCCCCTGAAACCTATGGTTTTTTCAGTGAATATATATATATATATATATATATATATTTATTTATATTATAACTTATTTTTTTGTGGTACCATGGTACTCAAGCAGTGATTTAAAAACCGCGTTGGCCTTTGCCCATGCGCGGTAAGGGTTGGTTGCAGGGCCTGGCATTTTACCAGGTCTGGCGCCCAACCCCACGCATGTAGCCAACTGACACATTGATCTGAAAGAAACACATAGTGATAGATTCCTTACCTTACAATTACCCCCAGGCCTCAGACTGGATCCGGAAACTTTTCGTCAGCAGTACCCCTGCCCCTCAGTAGGTGGCGTCGTGCGGCTCTGCGTCCATCGCTGGTTTTGTGGTCGCCGAGATGACTCCGCGGGCGCTACTTAGACGCCGCCCATGCACTCTGACATCAGTTCTTTCTTTTTCCGTGCCAGCAAGCGCAGATCCGGGAAGCGCAGGAAACCCCAGTCATTTTTTGACTGACTTTTTGAGGCCTTTTTGTGTCGATTTTTCATCAAATCTTCGACTCCTGGTGCAGTTAGTATGTCCAGTTTTAAGTCCTGCGAGGACTGTCACCGTATGATGTCGGCCCCGCACCGAGTGTGTCTTTTCTGCCTGGGGTGTGACCATGACCCCAAGTTGTGCCCCGACTGCCTGGCCATGGCCCCGAAGTCTTTGCGGGAGCGGTCCCGAAAGCTGCTGGAGGCCCGGCAGACGACTCCGCGCTGTTCGAGGTCCCGGTCCCGAGGGAGGGTCGACGGACGGTGCGCGGAGTCATTATCATCGTTCTTCAGGATCCAAGTCTTCGCACTTGGGGTCAGGTAAGACGAAGCACAGGAAGTCGATGAAACTTCATCCTTCTCCGACTTCCACCCGTCGGTTGCGCAGCGTGGCTGAGGGTGCGGGTGGTGCCTCCTCTGCGGCTCCTGTGGAGCCTGTGCAGTCGCCGCCGGCCTACCCGCCCTTCCCGGGTCCGTCGACGACTCCGGACCAAATACTGGAATTCCTGTCGGCCATGGCATGCCTCTTTGGGCCGTCGGGTCCCGCTGGTGGGCCTTCGGGCCCCGCGGTCACGACTGTGGGTCCTCGCCTTTCATAGCCGGTGGCTCGGGCTCCAATGTCGTAGACGCTCTGGCCTCAGCGCCGCAGGACCCTCCTGGATCCAGGCCTAGATCCCGGTCGATGCCGGTTGACCTTATAACACCTCCACCGGCACCACTTCCTATGTCACCTGATCCTCGGGACGACGTCGACCCCGGTTTCAGCCCCAAAGGGGACGCGGTGTCGGGCCGGCGTCGATCAATGCTGTTCTCGACGCTGCTCTGAGATTTCTATCCCCATGTCCCTGCTCCTATTTTAGGCCTGTTGAACAGCCTGAGGAGGAAGGGGAGAACTGTGAGGGGTCTGAGGACCCTATCGCAGCTGATTGCGAGTATGAACAGGACTGGGCAGAGATGTTGGGGGAAGCCAGTGGTCTGGATACCTCAGCAGACTTTGGCATGCTCTCTCCTCCTACTGTGGCTACGGAGGAGTGTGCTAGTTATGCTGTGGTGTTGCGTAGGGTGGCCGAGGCCCTACACCTCATGCTCCCTACTGTGGCTTGCTGAGCCGCTGCTTCCCTTTAATAAAGTACTTTCTGACGTTCTTTTGGGCACTTGGTCCAGGGCCGCCACTGGGGCTCCTGTGGATAGGATCGTGGCCCGACACCATCGCCCGGCTCCGGGTGACCCCACTTTCCTCTCTCAACACCCCACCCGAGAGCTTGGTTGTCCAAGCCTCTGCTTTCCCAACCGCCTACCCGTCCGCACCACCGGATAGGGAATCCAAGAAACTGGATCAGTTCGGAAAGCTGATTTTTTCTTCCGCCAGTTCTGTGCTGCGGTCCGTGAACACCGCATGCCTCTTGGGCCGTTATTCCCACTCTCTGTGGGAAATGGTGGCGCAAGTGCTGCCTCGTTGTCCGGAGGAGGTCCGGACAGCTCTCTCCCAGGCTGTTGGGGAGGGGAGAGACGCAGCTAAGTTAATGATTCGTTTTGGCCTAGACACCGCCGACTCACTGGGCAGATCGATTGCAACGACGGTGGCGATCCGACGCCACGCCTAGTTGAGGACAGCTGGATTTTCGAGGAATGTCCAAAGCACACTAATGGACATGCCTTTTGGTGGCCGTTGCCTCTTCGGCGACAAAGCAGCGTGTTGGAGTGGTTTAAGGACTCACTGGCTATGGCCAAGTCCTTGGAGCTCTCTGCAGTCCGCCCTCCTCTTCCTTTCACATTGGGCAGACTATTACCTTGCCCACCTTCTTTCTGCCTCCTCATCCTTCCAGAGAGGAAGAGCGGCTCCATCGTCTGGACCCAAAACGTGCCCTCTCCTTTTATCTCAACCGCACACAACAGTTCCGGGTGGATGACCAACTCTTTGTTGGCTACTTTGGCACCAAGAAAGGGCGGACGGTACACAAGAGGATTATCTCCCGCTGGGTCGTCTTGTGTATCTGATAGACTACTAGCCGCAGATTCCTTCACGTAGAATTATCCCCAGGCTGGAGACTGGAGCCGCAAATTTTTTTTTGCCCAGTATCCCTGCGCGCCGGGGGGCGGCATTACGCGACTCCGCCCAGGGGTCTGCGTACGTGATGTCAGCGAGGTCACATAAGTCGCACCCCGGCGCGCCTACGTCAGTTTTTTCCTTTTCCGCGTGCAACGCGGATCCGGTTTGTGCTCTGGGTCTGTTTAGGCCTTTCCCTTCTGCTATTGCTGCGTGGGAACAGTGTGCGAATGCCTTCGGGCTTTAAAACTTGTTCGTCGTGCGGCCGCCTCATGTCGGCGACGGATCCTCACCCCATCTTTATGTGGTGTTTGGGGGAGCACCACGACTCCACTGATTGTGAGGCGTGCCACCAGATGAAGCCGAAGTCCCGGCGTGAGCGCCGGATGAAACTTCTTTCTGCTTGTGTGTCCAGGTGGGCGTCGTCATCTCGCCCGCCCCCTGAGGAGGGTTCTCGGACCCGCAGCTTTCCTCGCCTACTTCGATCTTCTCCCAGGTCGCAAGTGCGCCGCTCACCTCTGGGTAAGTGTTGCAGTTTGTCCCAGAGGGTCGGGTTCCGGCCTGTCTGGGGGCGTGGGCTCTCCTCGGGTGGTGCGGCCCCGTGTGTCATCCCTTATCCGCCGTTTCCCGGTGTGGGGGCGACCAGGTCGGTGCTGCCCTGACCCAGCTCTGGTCTCCTGTGCTCTGTGCTGTGTCGGAGTCGCCCCGGCGTCTCCTCCTGCGCCGGTCGACGCCGGTGTCCTGCCTCAGGTTGCGGACTCTATGGCGCCAGGCCGATGTTGGGTTGTTGACTCGTCTTCGGATGCCTCCTCTTCTCCAGAGGTTCGGCGGTTGCTGGTGTTATCCTCGCCGGAGACGGGCCGCCGTGTTGTGGCTTTTTCCCCGACGTCGTCTGAAGGCGACTCCTCGCCGTCTCCACAACCGCGGTCTTCCCCGGAGTGTCCGCAGGTCCCCCACTCCTCGGTCCCTTTTCCAGCCTTGGCCCTTCCTTCCTCCGATTGGCTTGGGGTATGGCCGCCTTAGCTTGCAGCAGTCACTTAACGAGGAGCTGCTTTCCCCTCCGCGGGGCCCTACGGAGGCGTGTGCGGCTTTCGCCCGCGCTGTTGCCACGGCTGTGGGAATTTTGCTCATGGGTGATCCAGCTACCCATTTCCCTGCAGATCATCTTCTGGAGGTTCTCCATCAGGGCTCTGACGGTAGGGAACTGTTGCTTCCCTTCGAGGGTTCACTCCACTCTTCCCTCTTGGGGCCGTCCTGCCACGGGGGACCCGGTGCCCCAGCACCCTTTGCACCGTCACCATCCGGCACCGCGTGATCCGGTGTGCCTTTCTCTTCACCCTTCGACCAGAGGCCCCCTTTTGCAGTCTGCCTTTCCTGCTTTGTCGCTGCTGTTGTCTCCCTCTTCATGGGAGGCCCGCTGGCTGGACTCCTGGGGGCGCAATATGTATGCCTCCACCAGTGCGGCTCTGTGGGCCCTTAACACACTGTGTGTTTTGGCTAGGGCCACTTCTTGCTTGTGGAACTCGGCGGAGGCCCTTATGTCTGCCGCCTCTCAGGAGGGTGCATATGTGGATTTGAGACACCATGTCTTGGATGGGCGGGAGCTGACGGCGTTTATCCTCCGCTCCGGACATCTCGGAGGTGCTGGGCCGTGCCATGGCTTCTTCGGTTGCCCTTCGTCGCCATGCCTGGCTTCGGGACAGTGTGTTCCCGGAGAATGTTTGAGAACGGCTGGTGGGCTTTCCCTTCGATGGTGCTCTTTTGTTCCATGCCCCTGCGGACTCAGCCATCCAGAGGTTCTTGGCGGGGCTTCGTCCTTCCCCTCCCCCTCCCCCTCCTTCTTCTCCTCCTCAGTGACCTGCGTGATGGTCTGGTTCTTGGAGCTGTTCTTCCATTGGGGCGGGTAGCCCCGGTTGTCTGACTGAGGTTGTGGTTCTGTTGGCTGCTGGCCAGCCCTTTTTACTGTGTGCTTTTCCTTTGGGTTTTGTACCCCATGCTGGGCCTGAGATTGGGCCTTCTGCGTTTTCCCTCTGGCTGCTTGATAGGCCTCCTGCAGGGTTTTTTTGTCGCAGTTCTTTTTTGTTGTCCTCTGCTGCAGAAGTTTCTTTCTAAGAGGTCCCCATGTCTTGGGATATGACATGCCCTGTGTGGGGCAGGGTTGGCTGTTATATAGCCCTGGTATGTGCTGGGGAGTTGTGGTCGCCTGCGGGCTTCTGCTGTTCGTGGCATTATGGTATGTTGCGGATGCAACCTTCTTCTTCGCCTTTTTGCTTGAGTGTTTCGTTCTGTGGTGTCCCTGGCATCTGGCGGACCTTACCAGTGCCGCACTCTTGTTCTTTCTGCACCGTTGTGCCTTCTTGGGGCTTTAGTGGGACTGTCATCCTCCCTTCTCCGCTGCTTCGAGTGGGCCTTGCACTCGGTTCTGCCTCTTCTCCCTGTGGGGGGCGGGGGGGGGTGGTTCCTGGCTTCTGACTCTTTTGCGGGTGCAGTTTGTCCCTGAGGGGTTTGGACGATTCTTCCTGGGTGACCTTGAGTTCCCCTTTTCGGCTTCCGCCTGCTTCTTGCTGCCGAGGCCATCCTGTCTGGGAGCGCCTTTGCTCTGCCTCCTCTCCTTAGAGTCTCTAGGTTGCTCTTCTCTTTCGGTGTTCCTTTCCTTTCCTTGCCTTGGCCTTGGGCGGAGGTTTTGTTGCCTCACGTGGGCGTGGGGTGATTGGCCTCTTGCGCCTTGCCTGGTTTCCACTGCTGAGTGAGGACAGGCTATCTTCTTCTTCTCTTCTTTTCCCAAACCCCCCCCTCTTGGGGTTGGTGGCCTCTGTGAGAAGTTGGCCTGATATATGATGTCACTAATTCTAGTGTACACCTTGTATCAGTCCAAACAACCCTTATGGTGATTGGTTGTAAAGTCAACCTTATAGACCAGCTATCCTAGTGGTAGCATGGACAAGAGCAGTCTTAGGCTAAACTCTGAATGGCATGTGAAGCCAGCTGTTATACCATATGTAATCCCTTGAATACCAAATGAAAGGACACCACAACATATATATATAAAAATAGAATGTATTTATTCTAGTCAAACCCTCAGCACTCTTTATGAGATTCGAGGTAAGTACAACACTGTCTTATTTAAGCATACATTAAGTCACACAGGTAAGTAATACAGTTAGGCCCTTGGGGCCACGCAAACCATATACTAAAGAAGTGGTATAAGAACCACTGTCACGAACACAGGATAGGCCTAGGCCTAGGGAATCGCTGGGGCTACACTATACTACCAAAGGTTAGGAAGTGGGAGGCCCACGGGATTCAGGTGCAGAGTGGAAACACTCACGCGTAATGCGTAAATGTCGATAGAAATAGGAAGTATTAGAATTAAACAGTTTTAGGACACTTCTGGAATAGCTAGAAAGTCGAAACTCGGAAACTAGACCCTAGGATAGTCAATACCCTTGTGAGCACCGGAGTACTCCAGTTACCTAGCCCACGGGCTGCGGGTGCATAGGTGTGAACTTGCGTCGGGTTTCGTCGTTGACTTCTATGGATGCCTGAAGGAAAGTTGCTGACAGGCAGTCAGTGAAGAGTGTCCGGTGGATCCCAAGGATGGGATCAAGAAGGAAGGATACCTGCAAGCAGAAGGGACAGAGTCTAGGTCACCAGGCAGGAGCTGCGAAGGAACCAGGCGATGTCGTGAAGATGCAGGTGAAGAGGTGAAGCTTGTCGCAGCCGCCACGGGTACCAGGAGGCATCGAGGACGACCAGGATCAGGAGGCGAGCTGTCCCACGAAGGCTCTTGCTGTCGGCGGTGTCGATGTCGAGTCAGGACCCAACAAGCCTTGGCAAGCGGAACCCACGCAGAATGGAGGACTTGCTTCTGGTGCAGACCAGGAAGGTCTGGGGTGCTTCTCTTTCACAGATGAGCGGGTGCCAGTCTGGAGGAGCCGGACCAGCAAGATGAAACAAAAGGTTCGTCGTCGCAGAGGCTACTAGCCAACGGCCAGCAACCGGACAACACGTCTAGCAACTCAGGTGCAGAAGGGCCCCACGCAGAACATGTGAAGTGTGGGGAGCTGATCTTCTTTGCAGATGGTGCTCGGGATTGGGGCTTCTCAATTCCCCAAGCACAGCCTCGAGGAAGCCTCAGAAGTCGCACTAGTCAGTTACTAGCCACTTTTCCCGAGTCGCCGGTCCCACGTCCCTCGTCGCCTCCACGGGTCTCAGCTTCGCTGGAGATGTGGATCTGGGTCAGAGGTGTCTGGAACTCTCGGCGCTGGTCAGTCTCTGCAGTCGTCCCTCGTAGGATCAGCCGCAAAGCAAGCAGCGGTCGCTGGATGGTGCCTGGTTGCCCAGGGTGGTCACTCCTTGGCCACAAGGGAGATTTCTTCAGTCTTCTTCCTGAGGTCGAATGTCGAAGGTCCAGAGTTTCTGTTCAAGTTGCAGATTCAGGTTAATCTAATTTAGCAGGTCTCAGCTACCTACTGATATACTGGGCTAGTGGGCTGGGCTACCTGCAAGGTCCCTCCTATGGGTGGGACCAGGAAGGGGAGTGGCTACACCCCCTTTCCTTTTTCCAGTTTAGCGCCAGAGCTGGGGCTGGAGTGCCCCAGCGCCGGTTTGAACTGGACTATGCATGGGACACCTTGTGTGCCCCAGGCAGTGTCTAGTTTCTTTCATCCCTCCCTGCCCCAATACACTAAAGCCTGTCTGGGGTGGTGCTCTCACCTCCCAAGGCAGGAAACCTATTGTCCAAGCCTCCCTCGCTGGAAGGACTCCCAGCAGCAGGAGGTCAGACTTGTGTCTGTGGCAGCAGCATCGATTTTGTGATGCTGGGGCTCTGGTTAACTTTAACTGGGTAAGTAGGTTTCAACATGTCTTCTCCCTCTAGAAGGGAGGGATAATATCCTCATCCCCAGAAATGGGATGGGGGTATTATTCCACAGTGTTAGACACCTTACACGGCATGTTTTGATAAAGCCAAACCATAGTTACCATAACCGTTTAAGGTTATAAGGTACTTTAAGAGTATATGGTAGGCTATATCATAGAAAAGCTATAAGGACATGGTTCCGAAAGCTGCAGACAGGCTCAGCTCATGCTAGAGCACCATCTCACATGTTACCAAGCACTCTGCCTCCAGGATTGTTAAGGCCTGCCATAGGAGTGGCTGATAGGTACACATGTGTCTATATATAAGGTAGGTATAGGAATACTACACCTAAGCAAGGAGTGATTACATGACCTTGCCCTAGCTGAGTGATCAGCCAGTTGTGTCATAATGGAAGGCCAGGCCAGGGGTGGCACAATACATGCTGCAGCCCCTGGTAGGCCTAGGGTACACCTATGCCCTGGGTACCTAAGGTACACTATACAGGGGGCCAATAAGGTGACCTTAACCAATTGGGTTATGTACCTAAAGTACATAGTATGAATTTAGAGAGAGAACAGCTGGGCTGTGGGTCTGATTAGCAGGCCCACAGCCACATCTAAGTCGAAAACCAGTGAAGCAAAAGCAAAAAGTGGGGGTGAACATAGAAAGCAGACCCTACTCTCCTACAGCCTCCTGCTGGCGGGGGTTTCCCTTTGCGTTGGGGACGGGGCTCCTCATCCTGTTTTCGGACTCGGCCCCCTTGCGGCCCTCTGTTATGCCCTGGTGTATGGGGTCCTCTCGCAGACCCTCCTTCCCCTTGGGTATGGCTAGGGTATCTATTTTATGTGAAGGAATCTGCGGCTAGTAGTCTCTATCAGATGTGCGAGTTACTTACCTTCGGTAACGATTTATCTGGTCGAGACAATTCTAGCCGCAGATTCCTTCATGGCCCACCCTTCCTTCCCGTTCTGCGAGGACTTTTGATTTGGTCTTTAGCACTCGCTTTCGTGTGGGTGGCTGTGTCTTCTCTGAGTACATTCTTTACCCCTTTTTCCTCCCCGTTGTCACAGGGGAGGATGGGTTTGTTGGTCCTTCTGGCTCTTTGCGATCCTTGAGGTGGGGGCTTTTGGCTGTGCCTCTGCCCTTGTTCCTGATGGGGGTTGTCACACTCTGTGGTTGGGATGTCTTGGAGTTTTGTCGTTCCCTGTGTGTCCCCGACTGATTCCCCTTCCTTATCTTTGATTGGGGTCGTAGTCCTATTGCATGTTCTCGTGACATTTTTTACATATGTCCCTTGTCTCCGGGGGGGGGGCTGTCTCTGTTCTGGCAGGGTTGCTGCTCTGTTCCTTAGTCTTTCCCTGCCTTCGGGTACTGCAGTGCCGGGCGCTGCTCTTTATGGTGTTGTTCCTCACCACCCTTTTTAGGTCTCGCCTGACCCAGCTCATGCGCTGGTCTGGCGAGACTTTTAGTGAGGTTTAAAAAAATGATACCATGGCCTGCCTAGAGCTACAGTGCATGTGCGCGGGCGCTCGCTTAGGAGCGTAAGGCCCCATATGGCAAACCTCATCATGCTCATTAAGCGTCCGCGATCACTTTCACTTTTGGCTGCGATCACTTTCGCGGCGCCCCTTTGATGTTCTCATTCAAAGAACATCAAACATCAAAGAACATGTTATGTTAATGCTTTGCTGTGCTGTTTGACTTACAATGTGCTTTCTCTTTCCACAAACTCGATGTTTGTGTTCCTTTATTTTGATATGCTTTTAGTATTACTGTCACACACACAAAACCACATCCACACACACAACCACATCCACACGCACAACCACACACACAACCCCCCCCCACACACACACAACCCCACACACACACACACACACACAACCCCACACACACACACACACACACACAACCCCACACACACACACACACACACACACACACAACCCCACACACAACCCCACACACACACACAACCCCACACACACACACACAACCCCACACACACACAACCCCACACACACACAACCACACGCACAACCACAATCACACGCACAACCACACCCACAACCACACACAACCACATACACAACCACACACACAACCACACACAACCACAACCACACCCACACACACACACAACCACACACACACAACCACACCCCCCCACACACACACAACCACACCCACAACCATACACATCCACAACCACAACCACACACACAACCACACACAGCCACACACAGCCACACACACACAGCCACACACACAGCCACACACACAGAGCCCCAGCCACACACACACAGAGCCACAGCCACACACACACAGCCACACACAGCCACACACACACAACCACACAAACCACCCACACACACATAACCACACACACAACCACACACACACAACCACACACACACAACCATACACACACACACAACCACACACACAACCACACACACCCACAACCACACACCCACAACCACACACACCCACAACCACACACACCCACAACCACACACACCCACAACCACACACACCCACAACCACACACACCCACCACCACACACACCCATCACCACACACACCCATCACCACACACACCCACAACCACACACACCCACAACCACACACACCCACAACCACAACCACACACACACAGCCACACACACACAGCCACACACACACAGCCACACACACACATACACGTGTTACCATCCTTGTGGGGACTATGTGTGAACACCTGCCTTGTGGGGACTAACCTTTCCTAAAGTTTTAAAAACATACCAACAACAGAAAAATGTTAAGAAAAAATTCATTATATAGGATCCTGCTTCAAATGTGCAAATATATTGTTATTTAACCGCGCGCACAGAACCATCTTTGTGGGGACTTGAACGTGCCTTACTATCCTTGCGGGGACTTACTCAATAATTATCATTTCTTATTGAATGCATTCACAAACAAATGGCTATATGTTGTTTTTCTCTGCTTTACCTATATCACATGATAGTTTAGACATATATGAATATCTCTCTGTGACCTAGGAGCATCCAGCAGATAGATTTTGATGATAATGTATTTCTCTGTAGAAAAATATAGTATATAAAGTCCACGGAAAGGGATTTACAGATATCTAGTCTATTGCTGACTTCTCACAAACAATAAGGGATAAGGAAACAGTGAATAGTTAAATTCCTGTAATTGCCAAAGAGCATGCATTGTGGTCAGATGGGAAAGCCAAGTTGAGATTACTTTTTTTTGCATCAACTTCACCATTGTCTTGGTATGACTGTACAATAATACTCCCCAAAGATATGGCATGTGAAATGTTCTAGAGCTATTAGAGATAGTGTGCTGTGATAATAATTGTCAAGCCCCCACAGAGATAGTGCATGATTATATTGATGTCCTGGTTCCCAAAGATATAGTGTTTAATTATAGTCACTCTCAAGTCTCCATAGACCGAGAGCGATTATATTTATGTTAAAGCCCCCGCAGAGATGGTGTGTGATTATAATAATACTCAATTCTCTGTAGAGCTAGTGTGTGGTGACAGTTATGTTAAAGCCACATGAGATAGTGTGTCATTAGAGTGATGCCCAAGTTGCCACACAGATAGCATGTCAACATAGTCATGCTCAAATCATCCAAAATATAGTGTCTGAATATTATAGTCATGCCCAGGTCACTAGAGATCTAGTGTTTGGTCATAGTCATGTTCAAGTACACCTACAGATAGTGTACAATGATTGTCGTGCTGCAGTTCATGCAGAACAGTATGTCATTTCAGTTGTGCCCTGGTCCCCACAGAAATAGCATTTAATTATAATCAGTCTCAAGACACCATAGTGAAAGAGTGTGATTTTCTTCATATTCAAGTTCCCCTCAGTGATGGTGTATAGTTGTAGTTAAGTTCAAGTCATCACAGAGACAGTGTGTGGTTAAAATAATATTCAAGTCCCCATATAAAAAGTGTTATGATAGTCTTGTTCAACTCGCTATATAAAGAGGATTATGATAGAAATATTCTGGTTCCTGGAGAAATGGTGTATTATATTGGTCATGCTCAGATTCCTGCAAAAATGATCTGTGATTATAGTGATGCTGAGGTGGAGTCACATATAGTGTGTGATTATAGTCCTGCTCAAGCCCTGCAGAGGTATTGTGGGATTATAGTGAAGTGCAGGTCCGCAAAGAGATAGTGTGTGATAGCACTCATGTTTAATTCCCCAAAAAGTTAGTGTGCAATGGATTATATTGATGTCCAGGTCCCCGCAGAGATAGTATGTGATTATAGCATTTTCACTGTCCCTAAAGAGATAGTATGTGATTATAGACCTGCCCAGGTACCCACAGAGATACTATACTGTGTGATAATAGACATGCCACAGTCCCCACAGACATAGTGTGTGAATATAGAGAGGTCCAGGTCCCCATGGAGATGGTGTGTGACTATAGTATTACCATGGTCATCAAAGAGAATGTGTGTGATTATAGCCATGCCCAGGTCCCCAGGGAGATAGTGTATGATTAAAGATATACCCAGGTCCTCACAGAGATGGTGTGTGACTACAGTATTACCATGGTCGTCAAAGAGAATGTATGTGATTATAGGGATGTCCAGGTCCCCACAGAGATAGTGTGTGATTATACACATGCCCAGGTCCCCACAGAGATAGTGTGTGATTATACACATGCCCAGGTCCCCACAAAGATAGTGTGTGATTATGGACATGCCCCGGTCCCCACAGAGATGGTGTGTGACTATAATATTACAATTGTCGTCAAAGAGAATATGTGTGATTATAGACATGCCCAGGATCTTGCAGAGATAGTGTGTGAGAAAAGACATGCCCAGGTCCCCACGGAGTTAGTGTGTGATTGAATACATACCCAGGTCCTCACAGAGATAGAGTGTGATAATAGGGATGTCCTGGTCCCCACAGAGATAGTGTGTGTTTATAGACATGCCCTGGTCCCCACAGAGATAGTGTGTGATTATACACATGCCCAGGTTCCCACAGAGATAGTGTGTGATTATACACATGCCGAGGTCCCCACAGAGATAGTGTGTGATTATAGACATGCCCCAGTCCCCACAGAGCTAGTGTGTGATTATACACATGCCCAGGTCCCCACAGAGATGGTGTGTGACTATAATATTACAATGGTCGTCAAAGAGAATATGTGTGATTATAGACATGGCCAGGATCTCACAGAGATAGTGTGTGAAAAAAGACATGCCCAGATCCCCACAGAGTTAGTGTGTGATTGAACACATACCCAGGTCCTCACAGAGATAGTGTGTGATAATAGGGATGCCCAGATCCCCACAGAGACAGTGTGTGTTTATACACATGCCCTGGTCCCCACAGAGATAGTGTGTGATTATACACATGCCCAGGTTCCCACATAGATAGTGGGTGATTAAAGACATGCCTAGGTCCCAACGGAGAAAGTGTGTGATTAAAGATATGCCCAGGTCCTCACAGAGATAGAGTGTGATAATAGACATGACCTGGTCCCCACAGAGATAGTGTGTGATTATACACATGCCCAGGTTCCCACAGAGATAGCGTGTGATTATAGGGATGTAAAAGCCCTCATAGAGATAGTGTGTGATTATAGACATGCCAATGTCCCGGTAGAGATAGTGTGTTATTATAGACATGCCAATGTCCCGTTAGAGATACTGTGTTATTATAGACATCCCCAGGTCCCCACGGAGATAGTGTGCGATTATAGGTATGCACAGGGACATTGCACAGAGATAGTGTGCAATTATAGTTATGCTCAAGTCTCCAGAGTGATGTGTGTGATTAAAGGGATGTTGAAGAACCCATACAGATCATATTAGTCTGGTGGCCTATTAAACTAATTAATCCACTTGAGGGATATGTGTTTCACTTCTCTCTCACATGTTTGAATCCTTGTGTTTCCACTCAGCCTTTCATACTTCCAAGATTCATACAATAAATGCCATTCACATGGATAACAATAAAAATATGGAAGTCAGAACCAAGACACCCCTAGGTGTGAATGTGTACTTTATATATGCATATGAGATGCTGTGATGTGATATGATAATAGTGGTACTTAAGCTACCACCAGAGATAGACTCGAATTATGCCATATCTATTAATCCCACTTTAAATACAGCAGTAACTGATTTAAATTGTGTCCCTCCAGGAAGTTCCACACTTCCTTAAATATCCAATTATCTGAGTTCTCATTCTCTTTTCTAGCCACCGCCTTATGAAATCTAGTCTCCATCTGGAAGATAAAACTGTATTTCGGATTGCAACAAACTCCCATGCTTATTCTTCCTGACCCTTCAGGATTCTTACAATAGAGAAGTAGATTTAAGAACTGGCACATCTTTATAATTTTTGTTTCTATAATTCGAGAATATAATTGTCCTCTCCTCATAAAGCTCTTATTTCTCTCAAAGTATTTCTTCCACATGGGGCTCTTTCTAGCTACCCAGGCTCACACTCAATAAATATGTATATAAAGTACATACACCTTGTTTAACAAGCTTAAAACATTTATTGTGTTTGGGTATTTAAATATTTTTTTAATAACTGTGTCGGAATGGAATATGTACCCTTTCCCTAGTCCAACACTTTCCCTACTGTTACTTAGATTGGATTAGGAATTGTAAATCTAGCCTATTCAATTCCAATGCTTTCCTTATTGTTGCTTAAATGTAGTTGGGATAGTAAATCTCACCCGTTCGAAATCCAACTCTTTCCCTACTGTTGCTTAGGATAAAATGATAATAGTAAATCTAACCCCTTTGAAGTCCAATGCTTTTCCTTCTGTTGTATATATTGGGGTGTGAATAGTAAATGTCAAGCCTCACACTTTCCCAGCTTTACTTAAATTGCAGTGGGGATAGGAAATCTAACCTCTCTGAAATTCAAAGCTTTCCCTTCTTTTGCTAAGGGTGGAATGTAAATAGTAAATTTGACAGCTCAGAAGTTCAACACCTTCACTACTGCTGCTTAGACTGGAGTGGAAATAGTAAATTGAACCCCTCTGAAGTCCAGCACATTCTCTACTGTTACTTAGATTGGAATGAGAGCAGCAAATCTAACCTGTCCAGAGTTCAATACTTTCCCTACCTGTTGCTTATACTGGGCTGGGAATAGAAACTCCAATCCCGCCTAAATAAAACACTTTACCTACTGTTGCCTAGATCAGAGTGGGAATAGTAATTCCAACCATTCTAAAGTCAAATACTTTCCGTACTGTTGCTTAGATTGGACTGGAATAGTAAATGAGGCCTCTCTGAAGTCCAACTTTTTTTCCTTGGGTCGCTTAAATAGGAGTGGGAATAGTAAATGTAAACCCTCCAAAATCCAAACCATTAGATTGGAGTGGGACTAGTTAATCTAACTCATCTGAAGTTCAATATTTTATCTGAGTTTGTTTAAGTTGGAGTGGGAATAAATGGAAAATGTAACCCCTTTCAAGTGTAACACTTTTTTTACTTTTATTTTAGTTGGAGTTAAATAAATTATGTTTGCTGTTTCTTTTAATTGCTGTTATACATTTTAATTATATATCTTTTTATGTTAATCATTTTAAAAAATCTATTTTTATTTGAAATATATATTTTTATTTATTCACCTAAGTGTGTTATGTTTCTAATATATATTTTTACAATAGTTTTCATTACTGTTAATATTATTCTTGTCCTAAAATTATCGCTCTACCTAAAAAAAAGTGCAATTTACCCTAAACTGCTATAAAAATATATAAAAATGTATAAATAAAAATCTCCACCTATTGCCACTTGAATAAGTGGTAATAGATCGTGAACAACAACAAAACCTTATACTTAACTATAAGTAAGACTCTAACCCAGACTGCAGAGAAAGAAACTGCAGAGCACAGCAAAACTGTGATAAAAAACAGCATGGCTGCCTTTTACCTTTGGTGAACACAGCCATTAGCCAATCACATATTCACTTCTCAGCCCCATATACTGTGGGATACCATGGGCATACCACGGTATAAAGTGGTACAATATACAAGTATATTTTTTTAAAACTATACGTTTAACCCTACTTACACTATTTACAGACACTACCAACAATGAACATTTCCACATTATAATGTATATTATTCCTGCCACCTGACATTTACATTCATTCTGACACTTTCACGCTACGTCTCTTTCAATTAACACTTTAACTCTACTCCTCTCCACTTTATGACACTTCACTTTATGCCCCTACATCTATGCTAGTCTACTCTACTCCACTCCACTTTACCCCAGTCCATTATATACCACTACATTGTACGCTAATTCACTGTACGCCACTCCACTGTACTTCACCCCGCCACTCTAGGCCACTATCAAAAATGAACATTTACACATTATAATGTATTTTCCTGCCACGTGAAATTTACATTAGTTCACACACTTTCACGTTACGCCTGTTTCAATTAATACACTTTACTCTATGCCACTCAACTTTATGACACTTCAATTTATCCATTCTATGCTATTACACTCTATGCCGCTCCACTTTACATCAGTCCATTATACACTACTACACTGTACGCTAATCCACTATACGCCACTCCACTCTAGACCACTCCATGCCACACCACTCTACTGTATGCTATTATACTGAATGTCACTCTCTTCTATTACACTCCAGTCAATGCTACTTCACTGTATGCCCCTCCACTGAATGCTATTCCACTGTATGAAACTCCACTCCACTCCACTCCACTCTACGCTACTCTACTCAATGCCATTCCACTCTGTGCCGCTTTATGGTACACCACTACACTCTACGCTATTCCACTAGATGCCACTCCTCTCTATGGCACTCCATTGTACTCAACTGCAGCATATGCCACTCCACTCTACCAGCAACCACTGTATGGTACTACACTGTACAACACTACATTGTATTCTACTAAACTGTGTGCTACTAGACTCCATGCTGCTATAGTCTAAGCCATTCCATTGTATGACCCTCTAATCTATGCTACTCCACTATATGCCACTCCACTTTTCATCACTAGCCTTAATGCCACTAAACTCAATGTTATTCCACTCGACACTACTACACTGTACGGCACTCCACTCTGTTACTCCACAGTAGTCTAAGGTATTACACTCTTACCCACTCCAATGTATACTATTCCACTGTACACCACTGTACTCTACACTAGGTGACTTTATGCCAGTACACTGTACCTCACTCCACTCTATGCATGTTCACTCTACACCATTCCACTGTATGCCTCTCCACTCTATGCCACTCCATTCTATGCCACTATAGTACGATGTTCCAGGCTACGTCACTGCTAAGCCTGGGCGGTGAACTATGCTCCACTCGCGGAGTTACCGCTGAGTTTTATTCCTCACTCGCGCGCGTCAACATCAAATTGGCGAGTTCGAGCCAGGAAAATCCATCTCCATGCAAGAATTTTCCTCAAGTTGGTGGGCGCGACCGAGGGAAATCAACCTCCCGGCGAGATTTCTCAATGCGGGCGGCCAGATTTCTCAATGCGAGTGGCTGCGTATGCTCGCGACCGCTCGCATTGAGAAACTGTTAGGTTCGAGGCATATGAGCTGCAGATTGTACACTTAGCATAGATCGCCATCTGGTGTTGGGCCCGGATGTTTGCAGTTTGTTTTTCTTCTTGGACAGTGTTTGGAAGTCACGAGTTTGGTGACTCCTCCTTCGGTCCGTACTGCGCATGGGCTTCGGCTCCATCCTCAGATTGTTTTTTTCCGCCATCGGGCTCGGATGTGATACTTCGTGCTCCGGCTTCGAACTTCTACGGTTCCAGCCTCGACGGAAAATCCTCGATTCTTCGAGTTCCTTCATCATCTTCATCTCTCGAAGCGGCACTTTCTCCATCCCGTTCATCGACACCGGCCTTCGGGCCCTCCGCGACTCCGGTCCCGGCCGATGGAAAGGACTCCGTTCAAAAAGTGCCCAAAATGTGGGTCTAAATTTCCCCACACCGACCTCCATCAGGTGTGTAACCTTTGCCTCTCTCCGGAACACGAGGCTAGAGACTGCCCCGCCTGCAAGTCTTTTCGATCGAAGAAGACCATCCGAGATCGAAGAGCTCGACGCACCATGGCGCACTCATCCTCCGCAGCTCCACCGGACATCTTCGGAGACGACGCCGAAGCTTCGGGGCAAACACACACCGAGCAGGAGGAAGACGTCGTCAGCGCTTCCGAGGCCGACGACTCCGACGTGGAGGACATTACACCAGCGCAGCGGGCCGTGAGTAATATGCCCCCTCCTACCCCCACGCCGAAAACCAAAGAGACTCAGGTTACTCCCTCGCCTGCCGGCCTGGGCAAAACCAAAACCAAAACTTCGATCACCCCACCTTCGGGCCCGGTGTCGAAGCTCCCAAAGTCTCATGGCAGCTCGGGATCGAGCCAGCCGACACCCGGTGCCGAAAAACAGCATCCGGCACCGAAGACTGCAAAATCCAGCTCGACTCCGAAACCACCGGTGCCGAAGCCTGGACACTCGGTGCCGACCAAACACAAACACAAATCTGTCTGCACCGATGCTCCGGCGCCGAAACATCATTCGACGCCGAAACACCCGGAGACCTCAAAAAAGCATGGCGCACACAGACCATCGAAACCCCCGGTTCCGAAATCACCGGTGCCGACAGACGACTCGACACCATTGGCTCTGTTTACACCAGACCCTTTACAAAAGACTTTGTCCAAAGATCCTAAGACTGGGCTTTTGACTTTAACTACCAAGAAAAGACGCCTTGATGCTCCGGCTCCTCCTCCTCCACCCAAAAGGAAGGACTCTGCTACTTCTCCCCTCAGAGTGCCCTCCCCACTACCGCCTCCCCTACCCCCTCCACCTCCACCTCCACCTCACAGGTCTCCGCCACCTGTACCTCACTACGATCCGACCCCATCCCCAGATCCGGATGATGGGGATCCGGACAATTACCCGGCGGACGCCCCAATGGATCCCACTCCACCAGGGACCCCAGATCCATGGGAGGATTACAATAACCCTGATATACCCAATGTACCTCAGGACGACTTATACCCATCAAGACCGTCTCCTCCAGAGGACTCCTTAGGGTTTCACCATTTAGTGCAGAGAGCAGCACACTACCATGGGGTGGACATGCACAGTGAACCAGTAGAAGATGACTTCCTACTGGATACATTTGATATACAAGACAAATCCACTTCCATTTTACCCATGCTTAAGGGTGTCACCAAGCACGCTACAGAGGTGTTCAAAGACCCTGTCAGAGCCAGAGTACTGAACCCTAGAATAGAGAAAAAGTATAAGGCGGCACCCACAGACCCTGCTTACATCAAGGGCCCTGCTCCCCTAGATTCCCTAGTTGTCTCCACAGCTAGAAAGCGGGCTAACTCCCAATCCTCAGGAGATGCCCCACCGCCAGACAAAGAATCTAAACTTCTGGACGCGTCTGGTAAACGCACCGCCT
The DNA here is from genome assembly GCF_964204655.1 of Triturus cristatus. Lineage (NCBI taxonomy): Eukaryota > Metazoa > Chordata > Amphibia > Caudata > Salamandridae > Triturus > Triturus cristatus. The sequence goes on from NC_140591.1 coordinate 1,184,514,146, forward strand.
CCCAAGCTGCAAACATGTGGCGCATTGCAAACACACAAGCACTGCTTGCGCGATATGATAGAGCACACTATGACGAACTAGAGGCTCTTATGCAGCACCTTCCAGAAAAATACAAGCACAAGGCTCATGACCTGATACAGGAGGGTAAACTAATTACAAACACCTCCATTAAGTGTGCCCTCGATGCAGCCGACACTGCTTCTAGGGCCATAAATACCAGTGTCCTGCTTCGTCGCCACGCCTGGCTCAGGATCTCAGGTTTCAAGCCTGAAGTCCAGGCATCCATACTCAATCACCCCTTTGACCAGGAAACACTCTTTGGGCCAAAGGTAGACGAAGCGCTCGAAAAGATGAAGAAAGACACAGACACAGCAAAGTCTATGGGGGCACTCCAAACACAAGCCTCCAAACGTTCCTTTCGACGCTCGTCCTTTCGTGGCACAGGCAGAGGCTCCTCCACCGATAACGCCTCTACCTCCTACAAGTCCCCTCCTCAAAATACCTTTTCAAAGGGCAATCAGAGAGGTGGTTACAGGGGTAACAACAATAAGGGCAGGGGCAAAACCAACAACACCCGTTCTGCCACCCCCCCCCGCACAATGACTCCCCTCCGCTCCCCCCAGACCATTCCACTCCGGTCGGGGGCAGACTACAAAACTTTATCCACGTATGGGAGTCCATAACATCGGACAAATGGGTAACCCAAATCATTCGGTCAGGGTACTGTCTCGAACTAACATCTACCCCACCCAATATCCCACCAAGGCACCGTCCAATGTCTCAAGAACATTCCACACTGCTCAAACAAGAGGTACTCTCACTCCTACAAAAACACGCTATAGAGCAGGTCCCCGTCAATCAACAAAATCTAGGGGTCTACTCCCTATATTTCTTAATACCAAAGAAAGACGGGACCCTCAGACCCATTCTCGACCTCCGGCCTCTAAATGCCTACATACACTCAGACCATTTTCACATGGTCACCCTACAGCAAGTCCTCCCACTCCTCTGCCAGGGAGACTTTCTCACAACCTTGGATCTGAAAGACGCATACTTTCACATTCCAATACACCCCTCTCACAGGAAATACCTCAGGTTCGTGGTGGACGGGCAACATTACCAATTCACGGTTCTCCCCTTCGGGGTCACCACCGCACCGCGGGTGTTTACCAAATGCCTAGCAGTAGTAGCAGCACACCTCAGACGTCAACACATTCACGTCTTCCCTTACCTGGACGACTGGCTGATAAAAGCCGCGTCCTACGACCAATGTGTGCAGCATACAAACAGCACCATCCAACTGCTCCACCAGCTAGGCTTCACGGTGAACTACCAAAAGTCCCACCTCATACCATCTCACACAAAGCAATATCTCGGGGCCACTATAGACACCTCCAAGGGTATTGCCTATCCAAACTCAGCCAGAATCACAAGCATTCAAGCCTTACGCAAAACATTCCTTCCTCAACACTCTCTTCCAGCAAGAGTGTTTATGAAGCTCATAGGAATGATGGCGTCTTGCATCTTCATAGTGCCCCATGCAAGACTCCACATGCGTCCACTTCAAGAGTGCCTAGCACAACAGTGGAACCAGGCCCAGGGTCAGCTGACGGATCTGGTGTTGGTGGACGGCCGCACACATCACTCTCTGCAGTGGTGGAACACCACAAACCTTTCCAAAGGGCGGCCGTTCCTGGACCCGGTTCCTCAGGTGATTCTAACAGCGGACGCATCGCTCTCCGGCTGGGGAGCGCACCTCCTACACCTCACCATGCAAGGTCTATGGACGCCACAGCAAAAATCGCTCCACATCAACCACCTGGAGCTCTTGGCGATCTTTCTAGCCCTAAAATCTTTCCAAAAACAGATTTCGGGCAAAGCAGTCCTCATTCGCACAGACAATATGACTGCGATGTATTATATACAAAAACAGGGGGGGACACACTCTCCCCAGCTCTCCCGCTTAGCCCAGAGCATATGGAGATGGGCAATTCCCCAAAACATCTTTCTCCTGGCACAGCACGTTCCAGGCGTACAAAACACCATGGCAGATCTGCTCAGCAGACAAACACAACAACTACACGAATGGGAACTGCATCCACAAGTTCTTCACCCATTCTTCCAACAGTGGGGGCATCCTCAGATAGACCTCTTCGCCACCCACGAAAACAAAAAATGCCCAAGCTTCGCCGCCAGATACCCACACCCATTGTCCAAGGGCAATGCGATATGGATGAACTGGTCAGGCAGATTTGCATACGCCTTTCCACCTCTCCCACTAATTCCATTAGTGGTCAGGAAGCTACAACAGCACTCCCTCACACTCATTCTGGTAGCTCCGACGTGGGCCAGGCAGCCGTGGTACACCACGCTACTACAACTGTCAGTGGTACCACATCAAAAATTGCATCTATCCCCATGCCTCCTAACCCAGAACCATGGAGAAATCAGGCACCCGGACCCAGCTCAGCTCAACCTGGCGATCTGGCTCCTGAAATCCTAGAATTCGGATACCTTAACCTTCCCCCTGATTGCATGAACATCATCATGGAAGCCAGACGCCCTACCACTAGAGCATGCTATGCCGCAAAGTGGAAAAGATTCGTAATTTACTGCCGTAACAATACAATCAACCCTCTAGATGCATCCATACAGCACATAATATGCTATCTGCTCCATCTTTACAGGTGTAACCTGGCATATTCATCCATACGCCTACACCTAGCAGCGATCGCTGCCTATCTACAAAACAGGCAGCATTTATCACTCTTCAGAGTGCCCGCTATTAAAGCCTTCATGGAAGGCCTTAAACGAGTAATTCCTCCCAGGGCACCACCTTCCCCTGTATGGAATCTAAATTTGGTTCTTACACGTCTAATGGGTCCGCCCTTCGAACCAATGCACAAATGTGAGCTACAGTTTCTCACCTGGAAAACAGCTTTCCTTGTAGCTATCACTTCCCTTAGAAGGGTTGGTGAAATACAGGCGTTCACCATACAGGAACCCTACATACAAATGCATCACAGCAAGGTCATACTTCGCACAAATCCGAAGTTTCTGCCCAAAGTCATTTCCCCCTTCCACCTCAATCAATCAGTGGAATTACCTGTCTTCTTTTCGCAACCCCAATCTGTTGCAGAAAGGGCCTTACACACACTCGATGTAAAAAGGGCGTTATTATACTACATACAAAGAACGCAACCCTTCAGGAAGACTAAACAATTGTTTGTTTCCTTCTCTCCACCACATAAAGGCAACCCCATTTCAAAATCAGGGATAGCTAGGTGGATTGTAAAATGCATACAAATTTGCTATCAAAAGGCAAAGAGAACATTATCTGTTCCCCCTAAAGCCCACTCTACAAGAAAGTTAGGGGCTTCTATGGCTTTTCTAGGGAATATACCCTTAGATGACATCTGCAAGGCAGCCACATGGTCTACACCGCACACCTTCACAAAACACTACTGTGTAGATGTGCATTCCAAGCAGCAAGCTAGGGTGGGCCAGGCTGTACTAAAGACACTTTTTCAAACAGCTGCAACGGATACCGGTGGTCGCCGCTAGGGTTGGGTACTGCTATATAATCTATGCTAAGTGTACAATCTGCAGCTCATATGCCTCGAACGGAATATGCTACTTACCAGTATGCATCTGTTCTTGGCATGTAGAGCTGCAGAGTTGTACACGCCCACCCGCCTCCCCGGCTACCTGTATCCGTTCCAGTACATCTTATTTAGATACAACACATGGGTTTCTCACTGTTATTACTACGCTCCATCATTTCCCTGTTGGCGAAAAACAATCTGAGGATGGAGCCGAAGCCCATGCGCAGTACGGACCGAAGGAGGAGTCACCAAACTCGTGACTTCCAAACACTGTCCAAGAAGAAAAACAAACTGCAAACATCCGGGCCCAACACCAGATGGCGATCTATGCTAAGTGTACAACTCTGCAGCTCTACATGCCAAGAACAGATGCATACTGGTAAGTAGCATATTCCTTTGCACTGAAAAAACTGCCGCTCGAGTAGAAAATCTACTCGAGCGGCAGAAAAGAAGCATTGCCCACTTACGCTGTGCATGGTGCCGTTTGCGATAATTTCACAGCGCGGACAAACACCCAGCGCTGAAAATTACAGCAAACTGCATTTTTCTAAAACACTCTGCTGCTTGCAGAGCTCCGTGTAGCGTGACAGAGGTTTTTTTGCAATTCATGGAGTTCTATCTAGCATAACTCCGCAAACTCCGCCCAAGCTTAGTCACTGCCCTGTATGCAAGTCTAGTCAACCATACTTCGTTGTACACCACTCTACTGTATGCCATTCCAGTATACACTATTCCAATGTATGCGACTACACTGTATAACACTCTAATCTATGCCACTCCACTGTATGCCACTACTCTGTACGCAAACCCACTCTACACTTTTCCACTGTATGCAACTCCACTGTACTGCTCTCCACTGCATGCTATCACACTTTATACCACTCCACTGTATGCCACTAAACTATATGCCACTCTACTATACGCTATTCCTTTGTACATAACTCCACTCTATCCCACTCCACTATATGCCACTCCACTCCACGCCACTCCGCTCTATGCCACTCCAGCCTATGCTACCCAAATGTACCTCTTTCAACTCTACTCCACTCCATTCTCTGACACTATACTGTACGACAGTAAACTTTACAATACTGTCCGCCACTGTTTTTTACTACACTCCATTTAATGACATTCCACTCGACAACAGTAAACTGCATTTTTCTAATGCACTCCGCCACTTGCGGAGCTCCGCGTAGCACAGCAGAGTTTATTTAGCACTTCGCCAAGTTCTGCGTTGCGTAACTCTGTAAACTTTGCCCAGGCTTAGTCAGTGCACTGTATGCAAGTGTAGGCAACCATACTTCATTGTACATCACTGCACTGTATGCCATTCCAGTAAACACTATTCCAATGTATGCTACTACACTGTACAACACTCCAATCTATGGCCCTCCACTGTATGCCACTACACTGTATGCAAAACCACTCTACACTTTTCCACTGTATGCAACTCCACTGCACTGCTCTGCACTGTATGCTATCCCATTCTACACCACGCTAATGTATGCCACTAAACTATATGCCACTCTACTATACGCTATTCCTTTGTACATCACTCCGCTCAATGCCACTCCTGCCTAAGCTACTCAAGTGTACCTCTTTCCACTCTACTTCCCACTCTGACACTATACTGTATGACAGTATACTTTACAACCCTATCCTCCAATGTTTTGTACCACACTCCATTTAATGACACTCCACTCGACAACAGTAAACTGTATGAATATAAACAAAATGTTAATGTAAAACATTGAAATCCCATGAAAAAAACAAAGGTTAAGGATAAGATATAGTTAGGAAAACTTTGTTTCTTCTTTGTATACAGTACAAACAAACTACACAAATATTAGACATTCTAAAGATATAGTTATAACCTCAATTTATAATTTGCACATCTCTTTCAAATTACTATGCCATAATTATAACTCACTTTTATACTTGCTCACCCCCTTCAAATCACTAGACGTCATGCACCTACCTACACAGTCTTGTCACCTCACTTGCCACATTGAATGGACTATAAGTCACCACTCTCACAGAGATGGTGCGTGAAAGTAAACATGTTCAAATCCCTACATAGATAGTGTGTGATGATAATGTTCAAGTCACCACACAGCTATAGTGTGAAGATAATGATGTTGAAGCCTTCAAAGAGATAGTGTGTGACCATAGGCATGTTAAAAATCTGCATAACATGTTATTATGGTGGTGGTCCAGTCCCCACCAACAGTGTGCTTAGAGATTATCAAAGGTAAGCCCATATAGTGGTAATGTTTACAGATTATGATATTCAAGTCCCCACAGGGATAGAATGTTATTATAGGCATGTTTAAGCCTTCACATCGTAAGATATTATAAGGGTTTCATGTCTCTACTGATATGCTGTGTTGAAACTTTTATGGTCAAGACCATATAGTGATAGCGAGAATACCCTCTGCATGATAGTGCACCCTACAAATCTGCACAACATAATATGGTGTTTAAAAGATAATGATATTCAAGTCCCCACAAATATATTGCGTGATCATAGGCATTTAAGCTGCAGCATAGTGTGTCATTATAGTTGGCCTCAAGTTTCTACTGACATTGTGTGTAAAAAGTCTCATGGTCAAGTCCATACAGTGATAGCCATGATACCCTCCCATGTGATAGTGCCCTCTTCAAATCTGCATAAATAGCATAACTTAATATGAAAAGAAAATGATATTTAAGATCTCACAGAGATAGTGTGTGAAGGTAAGCATTTTCAAGTACTCACAAAGATAGTGTATGGAGATAATGTTCAAGTCTCTACACTGCTAATGTGTGCAGATGATGATGGTCAAGTCCCCACAAATATAGTGTGTGACTATAGACATGTTGAAGAACCCTCTTTCTGTGTGATAATTGTGATGTTCCAGTTCCTACCGATTTAGTGTGTGAAGATTATCATGGTCACTTCCTTACAGTGGTAATGTATAAAAATAGTGATATTCACGTCTCACAGAGATAGTGTGTGAATATAGGCATGCTTAAGCCTTCACATAGCATATGATTATATCTGTGATCAAGTCTCTACCGACATATTTTGTGGAGACTATCATAATTAAGTCCATAAAGTGACAGCCAGGATACCCTCTTTGTTGACAGTGCACTTTACATATCTGCATAACTTAACACAGTGTGAAATGATAATGATAGGCAAGTCCCACAGAGAAAATGTGTGATTATAGTGATGTCCAATTTTCCACAGCGATAGTGTGTGGGTATTGGGATGTTCAAGTCCCCACAAGAAAAGTGAGTAGTGTCCGAGGTGTTCTAATCTTCACAACAATAGTGTATAGTTATTGAAATGTGCAAGACCTCTCAGAGATGGTGTGAATATAAAAAATGTCAAGTCCCTACAAAGTTAGCGTGTAACGATAATGAAGTCTCCACAGAAAGAGTGTGTGACCATGGGCATGTTCAAGAATCTGCATAGCATGTGATTATAGTGATATTCCAGTCCTACCAACATTGGGGCCTATTTATCAAAAAGGTATGCAGTGCAGCAATTCCTCGTGCTGTGCCGCATGACAGGGAAAGAGCAGGAATGCGCTGCATTTGACATAATATGGCACATTCCTGCCTTTTCCAAGTGCTGGCTCACAATGTGCTGCCTAGCACCAATGCAGGCACTCTTGACCCATGGTGCAAAGGTACCTGCTTTGTAAGCTGGATTGGTTTTGTGCAGGAAGGGACACCTTCCTGCACAAAAAAAATACCATGAGGCATTTTCCTCATCCTATGTGTGCTGAAGAACACAGCACAAATAGAAAGAGGAAAAATCGACCAACTTGGGTTGAAGTGGCCACTGAGATAATGTGTAAATTATAGGGATATTCAACTCAAACATGGTGTGTAAAGATTATGAAGTCTAAAGATAGTATGTGATTACAATGATGCTCAGGTGTAGTTTTAATTATACAAAAGAAGTCCCTCCAGACACTTTTTGTTACAGTCGTCATGTTCAAGTTCCCAAAGAAATAGGGGTCAATTCACAAACTTCATTTGCAGAACATAAAGTTGTACTACGGTTCACAAACATATGAGTTGTATTCACAAATGAAAACTTACATATAGGTATATTTACAAGTGTAAATTACACTTTTGAGTAACTTTACTACTTCGGACTGTTCACCTTTTACAAGTGTAAAGTTACTGAAAAGTGTATCCTTACGTTTCCCCACCCCCTGAATTCAGGGGCAGGAGCATAATTTATGAGCTTGAAGTTACTACATATTACTTTCCACACGTTGGCAAGGATCTCCACCACAAGGGCAGAAAACTCCCAATGGTAAAGTGTATGGAAAGGTTTAAAACTTTATTAAACTTTGAAATAACTTAAAAAATATATAATTATGAACGTGAATTAATTTGATGTATTTATTGTTAATGTGGAGTGACACAAAAAATACTGCATTACTAAATGGATTTTAAATAGAATTTTTTATTTTTTTACTGTATACCATTTTAAATAATATAATTTAGCTGATGGTTAACTAGAAAGAAATTCCCACCTAACGTAAAAATATATATTTGTATTAAGTATTTAAAATTATTAGAAGTGGCATATAGAATTAACAGTAATTTGATAATTTTTTAATAAATACTAATGCTAGATTAATTTTATATTTACAAACATATTAATAACATAGAACATTAATTATTTATTCGTTATAGAATTTTTCAAACAAATTAAATGTAACTATATTTTTTAACTCTTTACACAATTAAATAATGTACTTTATTTTAACTAGGGGTTTTTATTTTAAATCCCTACCTTTAATATTTTTATGGGAGGGCGCTGCAATACCTGTACCACAAGAAGTGCCATTACATTTTCACAGGAGAGGGTCCGCTATTAGCACGAAACACACAGCTCAACCTGAGATCAGATCTGCAGGGATTCACCAAGGTAATGTCAGCAGTCTTGCAGTACTTGAGAGTAGGCCTGGGCCGTAAATTCGGTTCCACTCGCGGAATTTGGGTAATTTCGCGTTCCGCGGAGAACGCGGAATTACCCAAAATTCTGCATTCCGCGGCTTTGCTGAATTTTTTGCTTGTGCGCGTTCTCAAAATGCGTGTTTGCAAGCTATTTCCCCCCGAGCACGCAATCAGCGATCGCTAACAGGAAAAAAGCATTGCGAACAAGCAATTCCACGTGGTCGCGGAGGTTTTTTACCGTTTCGCAGAGCTTTGCGTAGCGCGACTACGCAAATTCCACCCACCCCTACGAGAGGCCCTAGGTTTGCAAATATACAACTGCTAAAAATATTGGCTTTGGAAGTGTCTCAACACTTTAGCTTGCCTCAGGTTCCCCTCACCGGGTGACATCCTTCATCTTCAACCTCAATGTCTTGGCAAACAAGACACAATCTCTCATATTTAAAGGTAAAATACTACCCTTTATCCCGGATTAAATTAACTTCGAAGTTGAGAAGGATTTCCCCATTTTTACCCGGTTTTAATAAACAAAACTGTCAGACTTTCATAATAATCTGGACATCTTTCAAGCTTCTTCACAAATCTTTGTCTACGGAGCGATTCTTTCACCATCTTGGTATCAACACATCACTTAGATTATGATCAATTCAAGTGTGAAAGCATGAAATAAGCTTTTGTTCCAGACAAAACTATAATTCTGGCAGACTGGCCATCCTCTATTGCCTGCTTGGACTACATTTGAAATCTTACACAAGTTGGGTTCTGCTTCCTTGGGATCATATTCACATAACCAGGGGCAACAAGGAAAAGGGTGTGCCAATGCTTAGCCAGTGATTAGTTCGCCCTAAATTGGCAGGGTATGCCCAGACATGGGTCCCTTGCTCACTTTGCCACTGGATTCAAGATAGCCTGGCTGATGAGGGTTATGAACCCGAAACCGGTCCCAGGATGCTTGTTTCCGGTCCAGGGAAGACCTGGCTTGGCAGTTCGGGCTGGACTGTTCCCATGAGGCACAGGGTCAGACTGATTTGCATATGGCCATGTCTGAACTGGGGTGGCGGAGTGAGCTAAAGAATGATGATGGATTCAATCCAGATCAGTTGACTGGGGGTGAGTGTTTGATTTGCTCAAACGCTCCATCCATCATCCCCTTTGGTATCGCTTTGTTCGCCCTAAGTCATGGCTTGGCAGTTCGGGCTGGACTGTTCCCATGAGGCACAGGGTCAGACTGATTTGCATATGGCCAGGTATAAACTGGGGTGGCAGAGTGGGCTAAAGAACGGTGATGGATTAAACCCAAATCAGTTGACTGGGGGTGAGTGTTTGATTTGCTCAAACTCTACGTCCATCATCCCCTTTGGTATCGCTTTAGCCAGTGATTAGCAGCATGTGCTTCTGAAAGTAATACACAAAGCAGGTACATGTGTTACTCCCAATTCATTTTATAAACACTGTATTTAAATGTTATGAACACTGTGGTTGTTTAAAACTAATGATACATATAGTTGGGCCATGTTTGACATTTTGTTCGGTATACTTTTAGACCCTTCATTGATAGTCACTTAACTCCCTTTGGGATTTGGAATGCATGGAAATCGTATCTGCATGGAGGATGAGGTTTTTGGGGTGTAGGAGTGAATGTATGTTACTGACATATTTCTATAGCTAGACTCCTTCATCTACTAGAACTTCCTGCAATCCCATTCATCATCTCTGAAAACCAAAGTATTGTATGGATGGGTTCATAACTTATGATGCAGGTGTCAAATTGGAAGCAACAAAGCCTATTTTTTGGCAACTTAAATTTTTTTTAAATCTCACCAGTTGGCATGGTTTTTATTTTACGAAAGCAGCATCAAATGTAAATGTTCTTCATGCTACTCATGTCTGTGGTAAATGGTTTCAGACAGGCAATGCAACAAAGATTCTCCAAAAGAAAAAGTCCCATGATGGGCTTCTTGGCAGAGGAAAATACTAACCCTTCAACTTGCCAGAAACATAACATAACATGTGCATTTGTAAAGCGCACGTTCACAAATTGGTCTCTTGGCGCTGAATAACAGATGTTTATTGTTACCCAACTCAATGGTACTCATTTTATCAACCTCAGATGGATGAAAGGCTGAGTGGACCCACCGGGATTTGAATCTGTGACCTTGAGGTCGAACACAAGCCCCTGCAGTGGATGCATTAGTCCACTGAGCCACCAGACCCGGCTTTCTTATTATGTTAGACAAATTATAAACAATTAGGTGCCCAATGCTTTATATTTGTATTTTATGCAAGCTGAAAAGCTTTGAAATTCTTTGATTGGTGATGGCACTTCTTAATAATTTCTGGTGTGACCAGTCTAGGCCGGATCTGTGGGGGCATGAGTCTTTCCTAAGTGCACTCTCTCCTCACATCTGCGTGAACAGTAGACACTTCAATCTCTTAAATCGTAACTATGCTTCTGGAGTATTTACCACGGCTGGACGTCCATATACCAGACCCCGATCTCGTTCTCTCCCTCATCCCATTTCCACCGGAGCTCTTTCCTTCTGTCCTTTGTCAGATCTGTCCATTTCCACCCTCGTCTTCCTTCTGAGACCGACGTCCTATGTTTTTTCTTTCCTCATATTAAAATCCTTCAAAGTTCGACGTTCTCCGTCTCTTGCCCAGTCCTGCCATTTTGCCCTTCTTCTCAGCTCTCCATTGGTAATGCACATTACCTTCAATGAGAAGATGTTAAGAAAAAGCCCCCCAAAAAGCTGTAATATAGCTTGTGAAGAGATCGAGATGTTTTTCACTTTCACTGGGTAGAAACCTCTGGACAGAAGGAATTCTCTGTGAATTACAATAAAAACACAAGCGCATTTAAATGTGCAATGCACTTTAAAATTACAACTGTTGTTGTTAAGGTAACTCCCAGCTCAAGTCTAAGATGGGAGACAGCCTGTCTTGAGACGCCTGAGCCCCATCCTTGCTGCTGTCCGGGTGTCAGATCCGCGGCATCAGAGGCTCCTTCTTCCTGGAAAGGTGTGCTCTTGGAAGCAGGGCCCATCCCCCAGTCTGGAGAGTAGAGTGACATCACCGGCTTCCAGCACTCGGGTCTTTTGACGTGCTAATGGCCCTTTTGTTATGCATAGGCGTGTCTGCATTACTGTGGCTGGTTGTCTTGTCTCAAGCCAGATACATTTAACATCGCTGCTGGTGGACTGAGGGCGAGGCTTTATTTACAGGCTGGGGATAATAGACTTAGTTTAAAATGCTCCTCAAACGCAATGTGAAAAATGTTTCCTTCTTACTCTTAAAACGGTTTTGTTTTTTACTGAAGTGCATTCAAGATTTTATCACATGCACTATTCTCAAAGCGGTGATTAGTTTACAGGCACTTCTGAATCTGTTAGTTACTTCAAGAGTGCACTCATAGATTACGATAAAAAAATGATATGACATAGAATAAAAGGGTACTCGGATATTAAAATAAACCCTATTTTATCACATCTTTGTGAAAGGATTTACGGCTTCAGTGTCATGGTGCCTCCTAGTGAAACAATTAACTATGTAATAGAAAATTAGGAAACAGGTGAAAATAGGAAACAGGTGCATCCAGCGGCTGACTGGTGTGAACACAGGATAAACTCAAGACACATTTTTAAACATAAATAGGATGTTCAGAATAAAATAAGCACACATTTTATCACAGGTATGTATTTGGCGAACCCTGGCATGAATCTTTCCTCCACAGTACCTTTCCTTCGCTGGCCCTGATCATCTGCTCTTTACACTGTGCTCATTAATTCAGCATGCAGTTCTGTCTAATGCTGCTCTGATGGACGAGCTCCTTATTGGACACGTGGAGCATCACATCAGGCCTTCTACAAGCAGAAAATATAACACATTCTGACTGTCCACTGGAATCACGTTTAGTCACTACCTAATATTAAACGGCTGTACTGTAAAGCACACAATACAAATAATGGGGCCGATTTACAAGCCCCTTTTATGCTGCCGTTGCGTCACTTTTGTGATGCAGCTGCGGCGTAAACAACGCACCACGTAGCAGCACATTTACAACGTGACGCATCTAGAGAGATGCGTCACATTGTAAAGCGCTGCGCCACATTATACCTGCGTCAGGTATAATGTATGCAGGGTGGGCGTTCCGACGAAAGCTTTGTAAAAGTGACGCAGTGAAATCTACAAGATTTCACTGCGCCACTTCTATGACGTCACTGCGTCAAAACCTTACATAAGGAGTGACGCAGCTCAGAAGGAATAGGCATTCCTGAGCATTGCCGGAGTTGCGTCAAGCTTGCGACACGACTACAGCAATGCGTTAACCTTTACGCCAACAGATGCGTGACGCATCTGGCAATCCTTGCGTGATGGTGCTCTGCATTGTAAATGCAACGCATCCATGGTGGCGCAAGGGTTTTTTTGAGTGACACAAGTAAACTGACACATCTCTGCTATAAAAATCGGCCCCTAAATGTTGTTTTTCATTTCAACAAAAATGTTGTGGCTAGGCATTGGAAGAGGAGGATCTGAGTAGCACAAGAGAAGGCTACAACTAATCCGGCAAATATCCTGCAATTATTTATGTGTTAAGCAACAGAAAATGTTTTTATGTTACTTGATGCCTGTAAGACCTGGGGTCACCAGGCCCTAAGGGGGTAATGTGACTAGAGCGGCTGGGCACCCAAAGGCTTATGTGTAAATCGACCATACAACACACACATCCTCTGAAGCAAGGAACGCACACAATAAGGGACGCCACACTGTAGAATGTATGCAAATAACTCAAGTTTATCCAAGCAGTTAGATGTAAATGCAGTTCATGAGATATAAATGCAGTTCATGAGATATAAATGCAGTTCATGAGATATAAATGCAGTTCATGAGATATAAATGCAGTTCATGAGATATAAATGCAGTTCATGAGATATAAAGGGCATGGCTCACATAGAGTAGCATTGGATTCACCAGCATCATATTCACTAGCTCTTTCCCCAGAGGCCCTAGGCCACCTTAGTATATCCTAACCTTGGTTGTAAGGACTGGGGATTGTAGCGCCACCCCTGGGGACAAGCAGGGACTCGGGGCAGACTTTGCGGGCTTACCGCTACCCCTGGTACCCTTCGCGCCTCAGTGGGCGATTTCCGCGCTATACGCGTCAATCTGGCCTGGTACACCTGTGGACAACGCCTACGAACACCGCACTACTCGTAATAACTAAGCAGTGGACACTAATGAGTAGAGCCTACGATCATAACGCTACTCGTAATAATTAAGCATTGGACACTTCTGAATAGAGCCTACGATCATAACGTTACTCGTAACATCTAAGCATTGAACACTTCGGAGCAGAGCCTGCAAACATAGCGCTACTCGTAACATCTAAGCATTGAACACTTCAGAGCTGAGCCTGCGAACATAGCGCGACTCGTAATTTATCAGACTGAAGCACTTATGAACAGAGCCTACAACCACAGCGCCACTCGTAATATACCAGAATGAAGCACTTCTGAGCAGAGCCTACAACCACAGCGCCACTCGTAATATGCAAGCATCCGGAACTTCAGGGCAGTTCACGGAGCACAACGATACTCGACAGTCTTGTAGGAAGGGGCAATCCCTCGGAGGGGTGTCACAGTCCTGGGTGAACGGGGGAACACCCACGGAGGGGAACCAGGGTCTTAGGGTGCGGTGCTGCTCCCGGTCTGTAGGGGGCGCACCAGGGTCCGTCCCAAGCCTCCCGGCTTACCTTGATCTCGACGTCTTGAGGCGTCCAACCCCAGCTCCAGACTCCGCAGTCGATTCTTCCGCGACGGGGGCAGGCCACGGCCTCACGCACCTCCTCCAGCAGCTGCGACGGGGCCCCGGGCTTCTCCGCGGGCCTCGACACGATGAGGGGGCACACTTCAGGCTTCCGGGCCGCGGCGGTGAGCGCGCTCTAGCCCCCGCGCCAGGGGGGGGGTCGAATCAAGCGGAGAGTTCCGCGCTCGACGGTGCTTGCTGCAGGGGATCCCAGGCCAGGTCAGGGAGCGCAGGGGTCACAGCGCTAATACCTGGTCGATCCCCAGCAATTCCACAATCAGCTTGGCATATGGTTTCCGTGTTTAGGTTTTGACACGAAGTCTCAGCATTCAGTTTCAGCATGCGGTCGTGTCATGAGGGTTCAGCATTCAGTTTCTGCAATGAGTTGCTATATGAAGTCTTGATGGCGCAGATGTCTCTGGCGCCCTTGGGGGGTTCTGTTCCTGGGGGGGCAGGGATCGAGTTGGCGACTAGGTCCTTCCTAGTCAAGCTTAGCAGATGGCCCCTGGGTTCTCCTATCACTGGGCTAGATCAGTGGGCTGTACAGGATCCCTCACTCACTTAAAAGGCAGTACCTAAGTCCTGTCACTTTCAGAGGCATAAGTCCCTGGCTACGCCCTACCGCCTAAACTCCTGCGTGGATTTTCCCCAGGTCTGCTTGACTCCCACTGGCCAACTGACTAGAAAATGTTCCCTCCCTCTGTTAAGTATCCCTAGGTCAGGTGACCTCTAACCAATGCGGCAAAAGTAAAAACCATACCTCCCTTCTAGAAGGTTCCAGCACATTCCAGGAGCTTCCCCATTCTACCTATGGGACAAAAAAGGTGGGCTGGTGTTGCAACATTGTTGTGGGGTTCCAGCCAGCTCCTGACAGCTACGGTGCTACTAGAAAGACCACTATGCAGTAGCAGGGGCCTGTGGCAGCAATCTTGGGAGAAATAAAAAACGAAAAAATTCAGGGAAAAGGGCTAAGTCCAACAATGCCCTGGCCAATATTGGGCACATTAAGACTTCTGACTATAAAATACTATCGAAGTGTCCCAAGAGTTCTCCCAGTGATAAGATGGGTGTATAGCTCAGAAGTGTGTCAATGTCTGCAGTAAGGAAATGTAAACGTAAAAGAGAGAGGCTTACAAGCTGGACAAATAAGCAGACATTCTGGCTATAAAGAATTTGAGGCAACAAGGGACTTCTTGACAAGAGCTACTGAGCTTGTGAGAAGCTGCACCAGGGATTGGAGAACCTGAGCTTAAGGGGACTGACAATCACCCAGAAGAGCCCTGAAAGTCTGAAACAGTCTGATGCACTGATATGGCATCTGAAACCCTTTTCTCCCGGATTTCGCATTGTACAGAAGGTCCCATTCATTTTTACAGTTCTAACACCATTGCAATAAGGCCTTCAATTACACTCTTTTAATAATCTTTTCCTCTCGCTTCTGCCCAACTATTGAAAGAAAATTGTAATTGAAGTATGCATTGGTTATGGGTTTCTTCTCGGCCTATTATTTAGTGGGGCACATTCTTCTTTCTGCTGGTGGGGAAATACAATGATAACAATATAACGGCTTTGCAAAGTTTGTTGATTTCAACAGCTTTGGGGAAAAAGTGAATATTTCCACCAAAAGAGTTGTAGAGACATATTTATCTTGGGAATCATTTTTTCCCATGAGAAGGCTTACATAAAAATAATTTTGGCATCAAAATCTCCAGCTAAACTAGGCTTCTAATGGATACTGCTTTGTAGATTCCTTACGTGTACTCCCCCAGACACCAGAGTGAATTTCAAAATATTTTTGCAGCGGTTCAGAGACACCAATATCAGTTGGGGCACTTGACACTCTAAACAAAGTCTTGTGACTCAATGGCAAGTGACATATATTAGATATAAAGGACACTCTGCCGTTGGTGACATTTTTTCCATGTCTCTATTGACTAAGGCTCCAAAGCAACCAATATTGCTTTAGTCCTATTTTTATGTATTTACTTCAAATTTGGGGACATATCCAATTCAATGTCTTTGGACTTCAAGGCCTGTGCCACCGCTCTCTATTTATGTATCTGCAGTAGGGGGAAGATTTATCATTTTGTCATTAAACACAAAGGAGCAAGACACCTTGCTGTGCTGCACTGCGTGAAAGGGAGAGGGCAGGAATGTGCCATATCTATCAAAACATGGTGCATTCCTGTCCTCTTCTTGCATTGTCACACTCAGTGGCGCCTACCACCAATGTAGGCACCCTTGCACCGTGGTGCAAGGGTTCCTATTTTTCAGGCAGAGTTGTTTTGTGCAGGAAAGGACACCTTCCTGCACAAAAAACAATCCTTAGAGTCAGTTCCCTCTTTCTAAGTGTGCTGCAGAACATTTGGAAAGAGGAAACAATGAGGAGAAAGAATGACATTTCTCCGTGTTACACTTCTGGTGGAAAGGTGTACAATTCTGATGCATTCCTAGGTCTACCAGTGTTGGAAAACCTGGGAATTCATCAGCATGCATTGGTGGATGCATGGGAACATCCACACCCCACTCATGTAATGCCGCCACCACACAGTGTAACACAAGGCAGCAACTTGTGCTGCCTTGCTTTACACTAGATTTACCAAGCCATGCAGGGCTATGCAGGGCCACCCTGGATGGCCTTGTATGGCTTGGTAAATTTGAATACTGCTTTTGGGTTGCCTGCGGTCACCATGCAAGGGCACATCAAAACATTGATAAATCTGCACGTAAGAGTGGATTCGGCATCTTGAGGATCGTCATACTGCCTCAACTGTTCTATCAGATCAGATTTAACTTTATTTATTTTGGTTTGCAACCCAAGCCTAGAAACAACATATATTCTTTATAAAATCAATTTCAACCAAATTGGACAAAAAGCAGATGTTTTCATGACATTCTGATAGACTTTGACTACAGAAATGAAAAAGATTAATGACCACCGTCTGTCATTGATAATGAAAAATATACAAAAAGCATTAATAATTTAAAAGCTAAATATTTTTTGTGTGCCATCCATTAAAGTAAAATATGACATACATCCTGATTTAAAACAGGGGTGAGCATAACTGGCATAACCCAGCATTATTACTTGTAATTAGCACAAAATTACTCATAATTATGTGAGAGGCATAATCCAGCATTTAGTGCTATTTTCTTGGCTCAAAATGCACTCTTGCGTCTAAAATGGTCCAGAGGATGCATTTTGCACTACGAAAATAGCACAGAGAGGCACAAGCACCATTGTTTTTTTGCGGTGGCAAAGGAGCAGATTCGCAGAATCTGCCCCTTAGCGACCGCAATTTTTGCATTTTGGATGCATCATCCCAAATGCACAAATCACTATTTAAGAAATCCCAAAATTTGCGATTACTTAAATTGTGATTGCATATAGGGAATCGCAAATTGCGATTTCCTAAATGCAATGCAACAAAATAAAATAGCGATTTTGATTTTAAGAAACGCAAATTACCATCAACTTAAAGTTGATGGTAGTTTGCGAAAACTTTAAAAAATGCACAAAAGTGCATCTTTCAAAGTTCTATGTTGCACACAAACATGTTCTTGGGGCATGTGTGTGTGCAACATGTTTTTTAATTGTACTTTCAAAGGTGCATCAGGGTGTCCTTTTGGCACCCTTGAAATTGCATGCACAATTTGCGAGTACCTATTTGGTACTCGCAAATTGCGCATGAAATTCCCATTGAACATTTAAATTAACTTTGCAAGTATTTCTGAATATTGCAGAATTAGCAGCGTACAGTTGAACCACATTCTTTATTAATTCTGAAGTGTTTTGGAAACAAATCAATACACTAGGTGATGGCATTTCCACAGAGTAATGGTTGTGCACTTTATAGCTTTATTTGTAAAACAGTATGCCTGTGCAAATGTAATGGTCATTTTAACTGAAATTGTGTTGTCTGTAATGGCAGTGTGCTACCATACCATGCATACTTCACTCTGCTCTTCACCACTCCACGCCACTGCACTCCTCTCCACTCTTCACCCCTTCACTATATGACACTTTACTTTGCATGACAGAAATCTGCATCACTCCACTGTACGCCACTTCACTCTACACTATTCCACTCCGCACCACTCTATGCCACTGCACTCTCTGCCACTCTACCCTGCAGCACTCCACTCTGCACCACTGCGCTCTACTATGCACCACTCTAATCTATGCCACTGCTTCTATGACGCTGCATTGTACGCCACTGAATTCTATGCTGCTGCACTCCATGCCACTGTGTTGAGTTTTAACGGGGTCAACCCATGAAAAACTACCCGACCTGGGTCAGTAATACAATATGCTCTAGAAGTGGTCGTGGTAGTATTTGTTTTAAAAACACATACAATGGAAAAAGCATTCACCGCTTGGAGACTCAATATGATTCAAAGGACAGGAATTTAATTCCATGAATTATGCAAGCATTAAATGCAATATAAAGTCAAAGCATTAGTGGTTAGCAACCCAGTTGCTCCAATCAACAGTAGTGCATTCAATATTTACAGTGCTCTCATTGTGAAGAAAAGCAAGGGTAGGGTCAATGGTAGTGAATCAGTGGGTGAGGGACAGGGTAAAGGTATAGTGACATATATATACATTTGTTGTTACATAGAACTGGACCTTTCCGGCCTAACATAGGTCAGTTGTTCCCATGTTTAAACATAGCTCAAAAGTACATATTGTTTCAGTTGTTTAATTCTTTGAGCTTGCGGACAGTTGGTAGATTGTCTACGTTTCGACCTCTTATATATGGAGGGAGATTTGTTCCTCACATTTGGGTCTTCGTCAGGGCCAGGCTGGGAAGAGCACTTGTAGAGGGAAGGACGGTCAGCGTTCCCCTTCTGAAAAAACCAGGGGCAGACGCAAAGAAACTTAAAATTTTGAGGCCAATCTCCCAGCTCCCTTTTTTGGCAAAGGTGCTGGAACAGCACGTGCTGAAAACTCTGTCACCTTACCTAGAAGTGAATCAGCTACTGCGAACCACTCAGGCAGGCTTTAGGGTCCACCACAGTACAGACATGGTAATGCTGGCTGTGATGGATGAACTTAGGCTCATGGCCGACAACAAAAATCCAAGTGCCCTGGTCCTGTTGGACCTGTCCGCGGCATTTGACACTGTCAACCATGACCAAATATTGTCGCAGATCTCGGAGATGGCCATCCAGGGACCGGCTCTCAGATGGCTCACCTCCTTCCTAACAGACGATCACAGAGAATACAGTTGGCCGACCAGGTGTCTGTCTCCGGCAAACATATGTGCGGGGTTCCACAGTGCTCGGCGCTGTCCCCCCTCTTGTTCAATGCCTACCTCCAGCCCCTGGTGGCCGCATTGACTCACATGGAGTGCTAGGTCTACAACTATTCAGACGACACCCAAATCTTTATCCAGATAGACAACTCCCCCTCTGCCCATACACATTTGCAAAACATTTTAAAATACACAGTAAACTGAATGACCGCCAACTCCCTAAAAATTAATCCCGACAAAACTGAGGTACTGACCATCACCACGGACACCAATCACTGGAGTGACCTCTTTTGGCCTCCGGAGCTTGGCACAAATCCTAAGCCAGCCGAGGCCGTAAAAAGCCTGGGCATCAAAATTGATGCCAAGCTCTCCATGTCCCACCAGGTATCCGCCGTAGTAGGACCTTGTGTAGGCCTGCTAAGGCAGCTACGGAAACTGGCCCCCCTCCTCTCCTTCACTACACATAGAATTGCGGTATCTGCCATGACAGTGTCACGAATGGATTACGGACACTCCCTGTACGTCGGCCTCCCAGAAAAGCTGCTTGCCAAATTGCAGGTGATTATGAACGATGCCGCCAGACTGATCTTCAGACTTCCAAGGAGGGCCCACGCCACCCCACTTCTATGACAGCTGCACTGGCTCCCGGTCATGCAGAGAACCAGGTTCAAGGGCCTATGCATTGCTCATAAAGCCATTTATGGCCAGGCCCCTGCTTACATCAAAGATCGGCTGGTACACTACACGCCCAGCAGGCCCCTCTGCTCTTCGGATGCAGTCCTGCTGGCCTGCCCTCACTTTAGCACCTCCTTGAAAGGAGGCAGAGCCTTTTCGACCTTAATCCCACAACTGTGGAACAAGCTGCCTGCACACCTTCATAAGGAACCCGCCCTCCTCCCATTTAGGAAGAAGCTAACAACTCTTTTCTTTGCGGAAGCCTGGGGCACAACCTAACCAATCATTCTCACACTTTCTGGCACATGTGCCACGGTAGGGCTCTCTCTCACAGCGCTTAGAGACCTGAAGGTGATAATGCACTCTAGAAATCCCAATTACAATTACATCAAATCGAGGGATGAATCTCTATTTCTTGTAGGAGTGCCCAGGAAGTCAGATTCTGTGACCTTAGCCACCTACTCATCATCTTTAATATGCCCATGAATCTTGGCATATGTGTTTACTCTAGGACCAGGTGAAATTTCTGTTACGCTGGCATGAAATTCCTGGAATGATGCTATAAACACCATGTTGTGTACTTACACACCGTTCACACCACAGTCCTATTGCGGGAGCATCTGAACAACTCAAACAACCGGACCTCAAGAAGCCGGTGTTCAATGCACTTTTATTTGTTTGCTCTAATATATATTGCACAACATGTGTCCAAAATGAATGCAAGGAAGTATTTTGCACTAAAATATAGTGCTGAACGCTGGATTAGCATTTTGTGTAATTACATGTAATTTTTCTTTGTTTTTCTAGAATTTTGTATATTTACACAAAAGCAAATGATGCAAATTTCACACACACTTGGTTTATTTGCACATCTACGGGAGCCCAATCAGTTACAAGGAGAAGCTTGCTAGTAGAGTCACCCCAGGATCTACCATACGTATCGCATCCAATGGGGATGTATATGGCAACTGATGTAAAGGCAATACCCAAATTACCACTTTTCTTTAAATGTGATCTTTTAAGAAGAATGCCAGGGAAGAGTGAGAGATAGGAATTAAGCAGGGGCAGTGGCACCGAAGCTCATATGTTTGAGATAATCTCTACAGCATGCTCCAGGCATGGGAATACAGACAGCTAGTATTAGTGCAGCAGCTCTAGTCACACTGGGGCATAGTAGATCCACATCAACCTACTAATAGGATAGAGCACTGGAATTTATCTATCATTAGTTCAGAAGGTACAGTGGCACTGCAGGTGAAGGAGCCCACTCCAAATCGATTTGCAGACATTTCACCACGGGGCAAACACCGACACACTCTGAATATCGGTGTTTGCCCATCGGTGATTGCCTTTTTTTCTATTTTATGGGGTGTGCTCCCCTGTGCCCCTGCTGCCCACCCCACTGTGCCCACAGGCATTTTGCCATCTACTACTGCAGAGCTGTTTAAGTGCTTCTGTGCACAAAAGCAAAAATGTCTGTTGGCACAATTTTAACGTACGCTAAAAGTCTACATACTTCCCAAGACCAAGCATGGCCCACAAAGGTACAGTTATCATTAGTGCAGAAGGTGCAAATGGAACTTGGCACCTGCAGGGTGAAGAGCCAACAGCATCTTCTTTCAGGCATTAAGGATTGAGATGCTACCATCATTGTATTTTTGTATTGTAGCACTTACACAGTGCTGTATACCCCTAGCCTGCTGCACCATGAGAAAGTGTGTCGTTGGCAGAATGTTGCATTATTTGTGATGATAGACATGCTCCTATCTTGTCTTAGGGCGCAGTGCCCATGGATGGACATGAGCTGTGAGAGACGGGTACATTTTAATATAGTTCGGACTGAAACATATAGGCAGCAACAAAGCAGGTGACTGAATGCATGTACCTCAAAAAAGTCCTGTAATCAGAGGTCTAGTAATACAATTGGCAACATGCACAAGCCAAAGATCCTCCAAAATATGTAAAATGATGCCAAATTGGCAAGATTAGGAGCTAGTGCTATGAGCAGCAGCCATGCACCTTTTGCAGGCCTGGGCTCTAGCTTTTACTATACAATTATTTCCACCGAAAGATTTTGGACTAAAAGAAATGCTGCTCATGCGTTTTCTTGTCAAGGGTTTACTATATTTAAAAGAAGACCATTAGCTCAATTAAACTTGATTATATTGCAAAGGACTTGCGTAAAAAAAGCACACAAACATTGGCACGCAGTTAATATTTGTGTATAAATGCATATTTAAGTCAGAACTATTGGCTTTGCTTCTGGAAAAATGTCGACATGTCAAATTACAATATAATTTTGTTTTGTAGGGCAATTGCCTTTGTGAGGCCCAGCCTTTTAAGTTAAATAACTTTTGCAGCTTTTCAATCTTTTATATTTCACTGCTGAGTAGACTTTAAGCATGTGTGCTGTTTTAAGGTGAGTTGACTCTTTTGAGATGTCACTGCAGTTCATAGAAATCTAATGACACTGTGAAGAGGGGGTGAAAGCGGCTGGGCTGTCTTGATGGGAGCTGGGAGTGTCAAGGTCTAGGCCGTTTGTTATTCAGAGGTGCCTGGGACAGCCACATTCGCACCTCTTTCTCCTCGGCCACTGGGATTGCAAAGGACGCCTGCACCTTGCACATCAGCAGGAGGGGGAAGGGTCTGACACGGAGGATGGAGTTGGGATAAGGTCTTCCCTTTCGAAGTGTATTGTTCTCTGGTTTGTTGGACGGGGAAAGACAGCTTGCAGTCTTAAACTGTGCGAAGGCGCATTTCAGCATATTGAAAGGCTGACCTAGAAATTGCTTTTAAAAAACGGCTGTAATCCATTTTGGGGAAGAATAATTAAGAGTGCATCCTAAGCAAAACGAAAGATGCCTTATTTAAAATATGTAAATATATATATATTTTTTAAAAGCTCTACTCCTGCATTATTATGGGAGTTTTTTCTGAAAACACACACTTTGAACTGTTCTAGCTGTAGTTTTGCTTTTGTTCTGGTCTGAATGTGATCTGGAAAATGTTTGGCCTTGCTTTGAAGACATTCTATGGGGTGTTGCATGTAGAATTTCTAAACAGTTCCACTCTAGGTTGTTGCTAGTGGGGTGTGCAAATAGTGAAATTTGGTTTTTGGTCATTGCGAAAAATTATAGCAAACTTAAATGAAATTAGGTGTAATTGTGCTAAATGTAAATCTGTCAGTTTTCATTAAATTTTAGTGCAAAATGCATCCTCACGTAAAATAATTTGGCAATAGGATGCATTTCAACGAAAGCACCACAAACAGCCACTTACATTCTGTTGTTCCTGTGCATTGGCTGTAATTTTTTACTGCAAACTGCGCGCATGCAGTAAATATTTACTGCAAATTGCATATAATTACTCAAAGTGGCATTATGGCATATATTTAGGAATTTTGCATAACAAGCATAATACAACATTCCAGAAATTACACAAATTACACCGGCGAAATTTAAGTTTCACCCAGGCCTGGGCACTCTTCCTAAAAAGGAAGTTTAGTGCCCAAGAACTGGGGGGCAGATTATGTTGAACCCTGCGCCACGTTGCGCCCTATTTACATCGTGACACATCTATGGAGATGCGTCACGGTGGAAAGCCCTGCGCCACATGAAACCTGCGTCAGGTTTCATGTGGGCGTTTCTACGCAGGGGAGGGGGCGTTCCGTTGCAGGAACGCCCCTGAAAAGTGACTCAGTGTAATCTACAAGATTTCACTGAGTCACTTTTGCAGCGCTGATGCGTCAAAACCCTGCGCCTGCTTGAAGCAGGCGTACGGCTTGACGCACCACGTTACAGATAGGGCAAGTTGGAAGAGTGCTGGAGTTGCATTGTGGTGCGGAAGAGATCTCCGAAGAAAACTGACATAGGCGCGCCGGGGTGGGACTTATGTGACCTCGCTGACATCACGTACGCGGAGTCGCGTGATGCCATCCCCCAGGCGCGCATGTATGCTGGGCAAAAAAGTTTTCCTGATCCAGTCTCACGCCTGGGGATAATTCTACGTGAAGGAATCTGTGGCTAGAATCGTCTCTTCCAGATACATCGTTACCGAACGTAAGTAACTCGTACATCAAAGCCTGTTACTCTTTGGCTAAAAAAGAACCATCGGTGGGGCTGCATGCTCATTCCACTAGAGCTACTGCAGCCACTACTGCATTGGGACTTGGTGTCCCCCTGCAAAACATCTGTCAGGCAGCCACGTGGGCTTCGCTGCACACGTTTACTAAGCATTATTGCCTGGACAGCCAAGTCCGGAGAGACGGCTTCTTTGGCCGTTCTGTTCTCCGGGACTTTCTGGTGTGATCTTGGTTTGCAGACCCACCACCGGGGTTGGTATTGCTGGGGTATCTATTCTAAGGTAAGGAATCTATCACTGTGTTTCTTTCAGATGAACAAGTTACTTTCCGTCGGTAACGATATATCTGTAAGAAACATTAGTAGTGATAGATTCCTTACCGCCCCACCGATCCTCCCCATTCTGCGAACTGATTTCTAGGGTCAAGGTCATCCCTTTCAGGGCCCTAGTTTCAATGCACCAGTGGTCCGTATCTTGCATGGCTCTGCGTTCCAGGAGCGGAAAGTTGTGTACAGAACTGACGTCAGCGCATGTTGGCGGCGTCTAAGTATCGCCTGCGACGTCATCTCGGCGACCACGACGCCAGTGATGGACGCGGAGCCGCACGATGCCACCTATCGACGTGCAGGGGTACTGCTCGCAAAAACTTTCCAGATCCAGTCTGACGCCTGGGGGTAATTCTAAGGTAAGGAATCGATCGCTACTAATGTTTCTTACAGATATATCGTTACCGAAGGTAAGTAACTTTTCTTCCCTTTTTAAAAGTTTTGGATTTTTTCTTGCGTACCGCAGTACTCCATCCACCTGCTTATTTAACATGGTACCGGGGTAGCATGTAGCTTCCATTGCTGATACTGGGCAGGTGGGATACCACAGGAGTAGCACAGAGCCTCACGCTAGGGCCTCACTGTGTCTCACTATGGTACAGCAGTACCCACAACCGAAATTATTTTTTTAAATTTTGAGACTGGGGATGTCACTTAGGGTGACCCCCCCCCCCCCCCCATTGGCCTGTAGGGTCAGGGTGCCCCTACCCTCTTATGTTAATTTTAACTTTTCAAGACGTAGGGACAGAGACTAGTAATGATGGCCACAATATTTTCTGAAGCTATTGCGACCAGCCAATCAGATCAAGATGCACTATAATAATTCATATTTGTAAGCGCGAACATGCCACCCCCTTATGGGTTTGAAGGGGCAATCTTATCTTATATGTACAGATTAAGTGAAAAAGACCTACACAAGGAATTTATAAAAAAATATGTATTTATTATACAATTCTTTCGAACACATACAAATATCTCCTACCCGGAAATATGCACAATGCACACAATACTTTGACTAGAAATCAAGTAAATAGCACAGAATACACAGTGGGCCCAAGGTGGGGACAAAACCATGTACTAATAAAGTGGTATAAGAACCATGACTCGAGTCAGTATGATGTCGAGAGGACTTGGAAGTGCTGGGGACCCAAGGAACTACCCGAGGTGAGTGACTAGGAACCCCACGGAGAGTGTGTTCTATGTGGGAACACAACTGCGTGCTTCGTACAAATCAACATGTAAGTTGCGGTTGGAATTTTAAAGATTAAGGGCCCTTCCCAGTGGACCCTGAAGAAATCCAGCGGAAGTCAGAAGGTTGAAGAGCCACTGCACCCGTGGATACCCTAGTACCCACGTTACCTACACCAGGGAAGCCGGGTGCATATGTCTGAAGTGGTGTCGGAAACCGCCGTCTAACCCAGTGAAGGACTTCAGGAAATTGCTGCTGCTGAACGAAAAAGTATCCAGTGGAATCTGAAGGTGGATTCTAATCCAGACCAGGCCAGGTCCTCCTGACCGGTTTCTGCATTCTGTCCATCAACTGTTGATTTTGCATTTGTTACCCTGAGTGTGACAGGTATGCCCAGACGTGGGTTCCGTGCTCTCCATGCAACTGGAATCAAGCTATCCTGGCTAAAGAGGGGTGAAATCCCGAAACTGGTCCTAGGATGCTTGTTTCCAGTCCAGGGAGGACCTGGCTTGGCATTTCGGGCTGGACTGTTCCCATGAGGCACAGGATCAAGACTGATTTGCATATGGCCATGTCTAAACTGGGGTGGTGTAGTGGGCAAAAGAACGATGGATTTAACCCAGATCTCTTGACTGGGGGAGAATGTCTGCATTGTCAGCATTCCGTCCATCAATTGTTTGTTGTAACGCGAAGGCCGCGGCAGCGCCAGCAGGCAGGACGATAGTTCACAAGGCAGGGCTACGGCAGCGCCGGTAGTCCGTCAAGGATGAGTTCTTCTCGGTGTCTCTCGACTCCAGGATACAACTGCCTCCCTGCTCTGGAGCTGCCCTAGTTATAGGTCTGGCGCCCTTTGATGTCCGGACCCTCGCACTTGGAGGTCGGGAGGTCCGAGATGAGGGAGTCCAGACACCCAGCAGGGGTGGAGCCAGCGCCCGGGGGAGCTGGAGGGCGATCGGCACCTGGCGGGGGAGAGCCATCGACACCCCTTTCTCCCATCGACCTGCCAAGTGGTCCGTTCACCTCCTGGGTGGATGGTGGTGCCGGGATGGCGGGGCCTGGCCAGGCCCAGGGTTAGGGTCGAGCTGAGGCCACGCGGCCTCGTGGTGCAGTGTCCAAGATGGCGGCTGGTCCGGACGGGGGAGCCGGGAGTGGGTCGGCCCCGTGATACATAGATGTCCGGGGGCAGGAGTTCCGTCTGGAGACGGGTTGCGGGTTGGTCCTGTGGGTCACACCTGGAGGGCCGGGGCTTGGGCCGTGTCATGCGGGGAGGGAGCAAGCCCTTCACGTGGCCTGTCTAACATGCGTCCCCCCCAGCTGAAGGCGGGGAGAGTCACCCATCCTCTTGGGGACTTTCCTCGTCGAGGCGGAAAAAGCGTGACAGGCCATCTGCGTTGGCGTGGTCTTGGCCCGGCCGATGCTCCACAGTGAAGTCCATCCCCTGCAGGGAGATGGACCAGCGCAATGGTTTGGGGTTTTCCCCCCGCATCTGCATTAGCCACTGCAGGGGTCGATGATCTGTCTGCACCCGGAAGTGGGTACCGAAGAGATAGGGCCGGAGCTTTTTGAGGGCCCACACCACTGCGAAGGCCTCTCTCTCGATTGTGCTCCAGCGCTGTTCTCTGGCCAGGAGGCGTCTGCTAATGAAGGCCACCGAGTGGTCCAGTCCCTCGGGGTTCAGCTGGGAGAGGACCGCCCCGATGCCATGGTCGGAGGCATCCGTTTGCACAATGAATGTAATCGGGGGCCTGGAGCACAGGGGCAGTGCACAGGGCGGCTTTCAGCTTCTCGAAGGCCGCTTGACAGTCGGGGGTCCAGTTAACATTCTTCGGTTGGTTTTTGGAGGTGAGTCCCGTGAGGGGCCCCACAATGCTGCCATAGTCCCTCACGAACCGCCGGTAGTAGCCGGTGAGCCCCAAGAAGGCTTGGACCTCGGTCTGCGTGACGGGGGGCTGCCAGGACTGGATGGCAGCGATTTTGAGTTGCAGAGGGGCCACCAGACCGCTTTTCACCTGGTGTCCGAGGTAGGTCACGGATCCCTGGCCAATTTGGCACTTGCCGGCCTTGATTGTGAGGCCGGCCCGCTGGAGGGCCTGTAGGACCTCTCGGAGGTGGTGGAGGTGGTCGGACCAGTGGCGGCTGTACACAGCGATATCGTCCAGGTAGGCGGCGCTGAACTCCTCGAGCCCCGCCAAGACCTGGTTCACTAGTCGCTGAAAAGTAGCTGGGGCATTCTTCATGCCGAAGGGCATGACCTTGAAGTGGTAGTGGCCATCGGGGGTAGAAAAGGCGGAACGTTCCTGGGCCCGGGGTGTGAGGCCGATCTGCCAGTAGCCCGCTGTCAGGTCGAAGATGCTGAGGTAGCGGGCAGCCCCCATGCGGTCGATCAATTCATCCGCTCGGGGGATGGGATGGGCGTCGGTCCTGGTGACAGCATTCAAGCCCCGATAGTCGACGCAGAATCGGAGTTCAGGAGTGGTGCCGGGGGCAGCAGCTTTGGGGACTAGCACGACCGGGCTGGCCCAGGGGCTATCCGAGGGCTCGATGACCCCGAGCGTGAGCATCTTGGATACTTCTTCTTGGATGCAGGCCCGTACCCGATCTGGTACGCGGTAGGCCCGGTGTCTGACAGGGGGACTGTCCCCAGTGTCCACGTCGTGCAAGCACCAGGGGGTGACCCCTGGGGTAAGGGAAAACAAGGAAGAAAACTGCAGCAGGAGGTCCCGGCAGCCTTGGCGCTGCTCTGGGGTGAGGGCATCGGAGAGCCGGACCTCGTCCACGGAACCATCTTTCTCCTGAGTCGTCAGGAGATCCGGGAGAGGCTCCGAGTCTTCTTCTGCTCCACTGTCTGTAGCCATGAGGAGGCTGAGTTCTGATCGCACAAAGTGGGGCTTGAGTCTGTTGGTGTGGAGGACCCTGAGGGGGTTCCGGGGCGATTCCATATCGATGAGATAGGTGACGGGACTCTTGCGTTCGACAACTTTGAAGGGCCCCGTCCACTTGTCCTGCAAGGCACCTGGTTCGGTGGGGGACATCACCCACACTTGCTGGCCAGGTTCAAATTCGATGGAGGAGGCATTTCGGTCGTACCATTTTTTCATGTCCTCCTGACTGGCCTCAAGGTTTGCTTTGGCCATTTCCCTGAACCGCCGGGTCTGGTTGCGTAGTGTCAGGAGGTACTTGAAGACGTCTGGAGGGGTCTTTAGGGGGGCCATCTCCCAACCTTCTTTGACTAGGCTGAGGGGCCCTCGCACAGGGTGCCCGTACAAGAGTTCGAACGGGCTAAAGCCGAGGGATTTCTGGGGAACTTCCCGATAGGCGAAGAGGAGGCACGGAAGTAGTACATCCCACTGGCGACGGAGGGGCTCTTCCAACCCCCCAATCATTCCCTTGAGCGTGCGGTTGAATCGCTCAACTAGTCCGTTTCCTTGAGGGTGATAGGGGGTCGTGAATCGGTAGGTGACCCCGCACTGTTGCCAGAGGGACTTCATATATTTCGAGATAAAGTTTGTGCCTCTGTCGCTGACGACTTCGCGGGGGAAGCCCACCCGGGAGAAGATCCCCATTAAGGCCCGGCCGACCACCGGGGCTGTTACAGTTCGCAGGGGCACAGCCTCGGGGTAGCGGGTGGCGTGGTCCACCAGTACCAGGATGAACCGATGTCCTTGTGCTGTACGGGGGTCCAGGGGCCCCACAATGTCTATTCCCACCCTCTCGAACGGGGTGGTGACGACTGGGAAGGGCTGCAGAGGTGATTTGAGTTTGCGGCCGCTCTTCCCGCTGGCCTGGCACGTGGGGCAGGACCGGCAGTGGTTGAGGACGTCGTTTCTCATCTTCGGCCAGAAAAAGTGTGTCACCAGGCGACTGTAGGTTTTGTCCTGGCCCAGGTGTCCAGCCAGAGGGACATCGTGGGCCAAATTTAGCAGGAAGTCTCTAAAACGGAGGGGCACGACCAACACTCGACTGGCCCCTAACTCCGCGATTCTCTGTTCACTGTATAGTAGGTCGTTGTCCCAATGGGCTCCGGTGGTGTCCCCTGCGCTTTGGGCGAGGGCTTGCTGGCGGAGTCCCTCGAGGGAAGGACAGGTCTTTTGCTCTTGACGGAACTGTTCCTGGGTGGGCCCACCTTCTTGACGCCACTGAGCCAGGTCGGGAAGGTCCTGGGGCTGGGCGACCCCTTCGGGGGTTTGCTCTGGGGGGTCGGTAGAGTCGGTGTCTTCTACTGGAGCGATCGGGGGAGGAGGTGCTGGCCATTCTGGTTCTTCTGGTCGGGGGATGGTACGGGCGGCCATGGACCGGGTGGTTACGCACGCCCAGTCCGGGAGGCCCAACATCCCCAAATGCTCTCTTCTCTCGACGGCGGCCCACGGGGAACTCTCAAGATCATTCCCCAGGAGACAGTCCACGGGGGCATCATCCCGGACCGTCACCTTCAACATGCCGGAGACTCCTCCCCATTCGAAGGGGACGCAGGCCATCCGACATAGACTTTCTGAATTGTCGGCCGAACGGACGGGGCAGAGAATGTTCGGCAGGATCTGCTCTGGTTTTACCAGGTGACAGCGGACGGCCGTCACACTGGCCCCTGTGTCACGTAGTGCTTCGGCCCGGCGCCCATTAATGCTCACCCACTGGCTATATTTTCTGGTGTTGGCGGGTAGGGGAGCCCGCGGGACCATGTCTCTTCCCCCTAGGCACGCTAGAACCATGGCGGCCGGTTCCCACTCTTGTTGTGCCTGCTCATATTCTTCTTGTTCTTCGGAGATTTGTTCTCCCCCCAGGGCGGCGGCAGCTACCTGGCGGGGTTTTGGCGTTTGGTTCTGCGGGCAGTTCGGGTCATTGGCGTAGTGGCCGACTCGCTGGCATCGGTGACACGTGACGTTGGCCCGGAACCCCGGGCGCATCGGGGGGTTGCCCCGGCCGGCCGGGGGCGGGGTGCTGGCAGCGGGAGTGGCCGGGACGGTGTCTCTCCCTCGCCCCTGGCCTCCTCCTCCTCCTCGGGGACGGTGCTGACCTTGGTGGTTCCGGTTCTGCTCGTGTGGCCCTCTCCGACCCACTCGGGTGCTTTCCCACCGGTCAGCTTCGGCGGCGAGTTGCCGTGGGTCAGTCAATTTACTGTCGAGGAGGTGCTGCCTGAGCTCGACGAAGCAGTTGTTAGAGAGGTGCTCCCACACCATAAGATTAAAAAGTTGCTCGTAGGTCGTTACGTGGCTTCCCTTGATCCAACCCTCGAAGGCTCGGCTGAAATAGTTGACATATTCCACCCAAGTTGTACCTGGGATCCGGGTGCAGTCTCTAAACCTCTGGCGGTACATTTCGGGCGTGAGCCCATATCGGGTGAGGAGGGCAGCCTTCATGTGGTCATAGGATGACATCTGATGGTCTGGGAGCTGTAGCAGGGCATCACGGCCTTCGTTGACGAACCTCCCCCATAGACCGGCTCCCCAGTCACTTCGATCTATCTGGTGGGAGGTCATGGCGATCTCGTAGGCCTTGAACCACTGTTGTATGTCGTCCTCTCTGACATACTCTCGAACAACATCCTTGGGGATGTGGACTTTCTTTTCTGTCGCTCCCGGGGTGCGCGGTCGCTCGGGCACCTCCGGTTCTTTGTTCTGCTTCCGTAGGTCTATTTCTGCCAGTTTGCGCTCGTGTTCGTACGCTAGTCTCTTTTCTTCGAGCTCTCTCTGCCTCTGTTTTTCTTCCCGTTCTTCTCGGAGCCGCAGATGTTCTAGGTTCAGTTTTTGCTCGGCTAATTTTAGTTCACCGTCCATTTTGAGTCGTGCCATTTCTAAGTCTTGTAGTCTGTTTTTTTCTCTTTCTTGGATCTCTTCCTGTGAGAGGCCCGTTCCTCGCTCCTCGGGAGCCGTGGCGATCCTCTCTGATGCTGCACTGTTTCGGTCTGGGGATCTGGTGACCCCGGTTTCTGCCCACGACTCGATGGCGTGCTTGAAATCGTCTTTGGTACTCAGGCCGGTGGTAGCAATGCCTAGTTCCATGCAGAATTGTTTTAATTCACGATGGCTGTACTCTTCCAATTTATCCATCTGGAATTTCTCGGTGGATCCGCTCTCTTTGGTTGACATTGTGGTTTTGTCGTGGGGTGAGCTACTCTCTGTACGATTACGCGTTGATTCGGATCGCGCCGCTGGCCACCAATGTTAGACGGACCGGGAGGGTCGGCCGAGGACAAGGAGAGAGGTCTCCGGGGAGAGCCGTCTCCAGCGATCGTACAGACGAATAACTTCCCCCCCACAGATGTACACCACACAAGGATAGGCTTTAACGTTCTTTATAAATAGTTTCTTAAGGTACGATGGAATGGTACAAGGAGGTCTGGACTCAGGGGTCCCCTCGATTCTAGTCTCTGGGTTTGGGAAAGGGGGTAGCGGGACAGTCTGGTTACCAATCTGGTAGATGAGATGATGGATAGCTCACAATCCTCGAGCTCGGTATTCTAGCTTGGACGGGCCGCGGCAGCGCCAGCAGGTCCCGGTGAAGGTGGTCGTTACACGGTCCGCGGCAGCGCCAGCAGGTCCCGATGAAGGTGGTCGTTACACGGTCCGCGGCAGCGCCAGCAGGTCCCGATGAAGATGGTGGTTACAACGGTCCGCGGCAGCGCCAGCAGGTCCCGACGAGGATGGAGGATGCAGAAGGCCGCGGCAGCGCCAGCAGGCAGGACGATAGTTCACAAGGCAGGGCTACGGCAGCGCCGGTAGTCCGTCAAGAATGAGTTCTTCTCGGTGTCTCTCGACTCCAGGATACAACTGCCTCCCTGCTCTGGAGCTGCCCTAGTTATAGGTCTGGCGCCCTTTGATGTCCGGACCCTCGCACTTGGAGGTCGGGAGGTCCGGGATGAGGGAGTCCAGACACCCATCAGGGGGTGGAGCCAGCGCCCGGGGGAGCTGGAGGGCGATCGGCACCTGGCGGGGGAGAGCCATCGACACCCCTTTCTCCCATCGACCTGCCAAGTGGTCCGTTCACCTCCTGGGTGGATGGTGGTGCCGGGATGGCGGGGCCTGGCCAGGCCCAGGGTTAGGGTCGAGCTGAGGCCACGCGGCCTCGTGGTGCAGTGTCCAAGATGGCGGCTGGTCCGGACGGGGGAGCCGGGAGTGGGTCGGCCCCGTGATACATAGATGTCCGGGGGCAGGAGTTCCGTCTGGAGACGGGTTGCGGGTTGGTCCTGTGGGTCACACCTGGAGGGCCGGGGCTTGGGCCGTGTCATGCGGGGAGGGAGCAAGCCCTTCACGTGGCCTGTCTAACACTACCCAACCCCAATACACTAATTCCTGTATGGGAGGTGGTCACACCTCCCTGTGATAGGATGCCTATTGTTCCACCTTCCTCTGCTGGAGCTTGGCTCAGCAGCAGGAAGGCAGAAATGTGTGTCTTGTCGGCAGCAACCATTTTGTGCTGTCTGGGACTAAAAGGTTGGTACCGGTAACACTGAGAGCTTAACGGAGGGCTCTTCCAGTGCTTGTAATCATACCTCCCACACCATTTATGGTGTGGGGGTAGGATTCCAACGTGTTTGATACCAAACATGATGAGATTCGTTGCAGCCAGTTTTGAGATGTTCATCGCGTAATTATGTGGTGCCCCTCTATATAGTAAATAGCTGCTTCACTGACAACCCGAGAGAATGGTCTCCATAGGCTGCAGTGGTGTCCTGCTCATGCAGGGGCACCCTTTCACTTAGAACCAAGCACCCTGCCTTCAGGATTTCAAAGGCATGCCATAGGGGTGACTTATAGGTTATAAGTGCAGTGTCCCCAGATATAGAAACCTATATCTTTAACAAGTGGTGCTAGCACCAGCTTAC
Source organism: Triturus cristatus (assembly GCF_964204655.1). Lineage (NCBI taxonomy): Eukaryota > Metazoa > Chordata > Amphibia > Caudata > Salamandridae > Triturus > Triturus cristatus. Next base: position 1,184,547,865 of record NC_140591.1, read on the forward strand.
ACAGGCTACAATGGCAGGCCTGTGGTTCCATTTCGAATGGTTTCCCAGGGGTGGCATAATGTATGCTTCAGCCGATGGGGGACCTCTGGGGTACCTATGCCCTGGGTACCTTAGCACCATATACTAGGGAGTGATAAGGGTACCCCAGTATCCAATCTGGGATGTACCTAAGTACTGAACATAACTATTTAAGGGAGAATGGAGAGAGACTGGGGTCCTGATTTGCAGGATCCCAGCCAGACTAGTCAATAACAGCTCAGCACCAGGCAAAAAGTGGGGGTAACCATAAAAGCAGGATCCATGTCTGGAGGTTCAGACAGTCTTGAAAGCAACTGACATCAGCATGCAGGAGTGGCTCTTTTATAGGGCTAACATGCCACTTCTAGAGCAGAACGGCATCAGTGTGGGTCCACACTACGCCACCATCTGGTGCACAGAAGTACTACCAAAACAGTTTCTGTATCCAGTCTGATGCCTGTAGAATATTCAAAAGGTGACGGATCTGCGGCCAGCTAGATTCTGTACCTGCTAGAGTATTGCCTAAGGTGAGCAACTTGTTCTTTTTGCTAATAACTTGGGCATCATTTGATGAATCTTCTGCTAAACATATATATATATATCAGTGTGTGTTCAAAAGGGCTTTTTAGGTCTTGTCTACTTAAGAGTGCATGCACTGTCTATTGGTAGACATATTATGACCTTAACCAGAACGTACAGATTCTTGGAGCCCGCCCATTGCTTACCATTGGTTGACTTTCATTTACCTGGTTCATATTCTTAGCCCAGCTTGTCAGTCTTGTGTTTGCCTTTACCATTTATTTATATTGGCTGGCTTCTGTGCTTCCACTGCTTGTTTTTCAATCCCTCCATATTTTTGGGGATTAAGCACTCTGTTTTCCAGGTCTCTCCCCCTTCATTCTGTTATGCTGTCTGTCATCTGTGTCCTTCTCCCTGCCCCACTTCACGTTTCGCTCTCCCTAGTTTAATCCCACCAACTCCCCGGTTGCTCTCTCGCTTGTGTGCTTCTCCCCTTCCACTTTATTCTCTTTGTCATTTGCTCCCCCTGAACTCCACTTTGCGTTCCTTGTTTTATCCTCTTCCCCTCCATCCAAGCCTGTGAGTTATTTCTTCCCTAGCCACTCTCCTGTGTTGCCTTTGCCAACATGTTGATACCTCACCTGCCCTCTGTGTTGTTTCCGCCTTTGATTGTTAACTACAAAGGAAAAGTGAATCATTATTTTTATAATCTCACTCATCTGTGGTGCGTGTGTCTACAAAATGACACAAGGCTGTGTTTAAGGCTTTTTTTAAATTCATTAACTATGTTGCACAGCATCGGAGATTCATTCAAACTTTTTCATTTAGGCCCTCTCCAGAGGACCTCTGCCTTGTAGAAGTACTGCTTTTGTTCTATTAAAAATGTGACTAATCTACGGTTAGAAGTATCCATCAGAATAAATTGTTTACACTTTGTAACCCTCTTTCTGGTGAATGCTCTATCTAAACGTGGATTGCTCACTGCCCCCTACCTCCCGGTTTAGTGGAGTGACTACAAGGTCCAAAGTTAGAAATCTGCACACTGTCACCTTCAGTTCATCTATGCGCCACATCTGAAGGTGTGGAAAGGGAAGAGACAAAAAATGGACATCTGCATGAAGATGTGGCTCTTTCATGCTACTCCACTCGATCTGTTCCTGAGCATTGCAGACCCAATGTGGAGGTCTTTCGGAGCAGTGTTGTGAGATTTTTCAGATCTAGTCGTGCACCTCTGAACTATTCAAAAGGTGAGGAACCTGTGGTTAGATAATGTATCCACCAGAAAGGGTGCTATTGAAGGTCAGTAACTTGTTATTATTGATCATGGTTCTTGGAATATTTAATACTTTTTTATGCTTTTTTGCTTGCATTATTTGGTAAAATATTTTCCTCCTGTCAAACATTAGGAGCAGCTTATCATCAAAGTTAAACCATTATAGTCATTGCTATGAACTGAACATGTCTCACTTTAGGACTTTTACTCTTGCAGATAAAAATCCCTTCCTTTTCGGAGACCCTGTCTGCCTTGAATGTAGTACAGGTTGCTGGGGGATCAAAAAGCCTTTTTGCAGGTACATTTTCTCATGTCAAACTAAGTCTGTTGATGTCTACTATAATTTTAGATTTATGAATCCATGTTAATTTTCCAAATGAAGTTACTGTGAGCTTTATTTCTAACTCTTTGTATTTGTTTACAGTCACAGTGGAGGGTAAAGTGTATGCTTGTGGAGAAGCCACCAATGGAAGACTCGGTTTAGGTATATCCAGTGGTACTGTGCCTATACCCCGGCAGATAACAGCGCTTAGTAATTATGTAGTGAAAAAGGTTGCTGTTCATTCAGGTAAAGATGCATTTTATGTTCCTTTTCCCTTTTCCCTACATAAATAAATAGGCAATTGTATTTTCAGATATTGTCTAAGTAATTTTTGTTTAGAGCATCGTATTATTTTTCTCCTGTATGTTTTATGTGATCTGTATGAACACAAAAATAAAAGTGTTGAATTCCAAAGAAACTACAACTCAGGTAGGTGAGTCCTAAGTCTTTATTCTGACCATCCGCTCTGACAGCAATGACAACAACGGCATGAACATTCTAAGTTGAACTCCCCAGGGTCATACCATTCTCAGAACAGGGTAAGGGAGGGTGGAACATACCAACTCAAGATAATTATACTAAGATTGTAACACATCTCCCCCTGAAGCGATACAACAAGAAACAATAATTCACGTAGTGTTTACAACTCTGTCCTTGCTCCATGTTTGTCCATTTTCCAAACGGACTACGCTTCTACCTGCTTTTTCCACCCTTTGAGGTACACCATACTTGCTCGTTCCTGGTTGCACTTTGCCAGGTTTTTTGACCCAAACAGGAGAGTTAGGTTTTACCTCCGTATCTTTTGCTCCATGTTTTTCATCATACCACAACTTGTATTTCTGTTGATGTGACTCAACTCTTTCCTCACTTTGGCTTAAGTCCGGTACCACACTCTTACCCCCACCCAACCACCTCGGATTCATTTTGGTGCTGGGTTCCCTTCCTCTGAGAAAAACAAAAGGAGATATCCCCGTGACCACATTGGGCGTGGTGTGATATGCCCACATGGACTCTCTCAATGAATCCTCCACATTGAACCCGTTGGTGATGGCTAGTTGTATGTGTTCCTTGATCATGCGATTCACCCTTTCTACCAACCCGTTGGCTTTGGGACAATAGAGAGCAGTTCTTTCATGCTTTATATTGTGTTCCTCCAAGAATTCTTTCATCGTCTCAGAGACGAACTGCACTCCATTGTCCGTTACAAGGGTGGCAGGGATGCCTTCATACACAAAAATGTTCTTAAGGAATGTGATAAGACTGTTAGTTGTGGTGGATGACGTGAACTTTACCCAATGGGAAGTGTAATCCACCAAAACAAACATAAATCTCTTCTGTGGCCCCAGGATTTCCATGGGACCCTCAATGTCCATGGCCAGTTTAGTCCACAGAATCATTGGCACGTTGACAGGAGCCAATGGAGCTCTGTGATTGACTTTGCTCTTGTCGCTTCTCGCACAACTATCACACTCTTTTACTTTGAGTTCCACCTTGGTATCCATTTTAGGGAACCAAAAACAGCTCCGCACTTTGTTTTTAGTGAGGCTCCTACCCAAATGTCCTTCATGGGCCAGATCTATAATCTTGTTCCTCAACCCTTCGGGTGGAACGATTTTGTCCCCCCGATGCATGCGACCAGCCATGAAAAAAAGTTCAAATCTCACCTCCCAGAAGTCTCTAACCTGGTCAGGAACTTCTGAAATCTTCTCTGGCCACCCTTTAACAATGAGGTCTTTTAACATATCCATGGCCCTATCTTCCTTCATGCCCGTTAATGAGGGTAGATGCACTGCCAAAATGGGTACATCAAGCGCTTCCTCACTTTGTATACCTTTGAGTGGTAACCTTGACAGGCAATCTGCAATGACATTTTCTGGACCTGGTAAGTACTCAATATTGAAGCAGAAGTTTTCTAACCCTAAAACCCACTTACTTATCCTCGGGGATACGTTTTGTGCATGTCTGGGCGAAAACATAAAAGTTAGGGGTTTGTGGTCCGTGTGAATAGTAAACTTTGTTCCCCACAAAAAAAAATTAAAATGATGTACCGCCCAAAAGCAAGCCAACGCCTCCCTTTCAATGACTGAGTAGTTGCGTTCTGCCTCACTCAAGGTGCGGGATGCAAACGCTATGACTCTTTCTTCCCCTTCTCCTTTTTGGGATAACATGGCCCTCAATCCCTTGCTTGATGCATCAGTGGTTAAAATGGTTCTCCTTTTGGGATCCAAGGATCCCAGTGCTGGAGAATCCAAAATGCGTTGTTTTATCACTTCAACCATTTCACTGTGTTCTTTCGCCCAAACAAATGCAGTGCTCTTCAAAAGATCACGTAAACCATCACACAAATCAGCAAAGTTTCTGACAAATTTAGACATGCACTCCACCAAGCCAAGGAATGATTTTAGCTCCTCCTTGTTCGTTGGATGCGGGGCATCCCTGACTGCCTGAATTAAGCTGTGCTTGGGTCTAAACCCATCTTTGGAGATGGTGTGCCCCAGATAGTCAACTGACGTGACCTTAATCTTACACTTGTCTAGCTGTACCGTTAACCCTGCATCAGATAGTCTACGACACACTGCATTGAGGGTGGCGTTGTGTTCTTCCTCTGTCCTCTGGTGTTTCGAAGGTGATTCTCCTTCAGAGACGCTTTTTGTCTTGAGTGGAGCTCAGGCCTCCTGTATGCCTTTCCGTATATACCACTCCTGTCCAGAGTTCTCATGAAGATTAGTAAGGACTGCGTGCAAGTTATTCTTGTGGTTCCGGATTGGAACAGAAAGTATGGCATCCAGAACTCCTGAGCATGAGCTTTGGTCCTCTGGTCAGGCTGCCCCTTTAGGGGGGATCTACTGTTGCAGCAATAGGGCAGTGTCCTGCATCCAAACCTGTGCATACTCTGCCTTCATACATGGAGATTGAGCAGTGAAAGTTGACCTCTCTCCTGAAGCCTGTGATGTAATTCTGGCAGCCAGGCATCCCTCAACCAAGACACTATAAGCCGCGGTTGGGATTAATTTGTGGATTGGTTTGCATCCAAACAGATTCACCCCCTTTTCTGCATCCTTATCTGATGTTTTGTTGTTTGTTCTCTCATTGGCCGGAAAGGTTTTGCTCTGAGCACTGTTAAAGGGTACCTTTTAGCCATATTGGCATTCCTGCGGCGACCAAATCAGCCCTTCCCATTAAAGTCACCAGTTGTGACTTGTTTTCTCAAGGGACTACAGCATATGTTCCCTACAAAACCCTTCATTATACCCCAGTGGGACCTGAAGCTAGTTTTAACCTTATGTGTGCACCATTCAAGCCTTTTCACAATGGTCCTCATCGCTTATTAACCCTAAAAACTGCTTGTGTAGTGGCCATTACACCACCCAGGAGGGTTAGTGAGCTGCTAGCACTGTGTGGGCCCTCACATATGTCTTCCCAGACAAAGTGGTTCTGAGAACACGTGCCTCTTTCCTAACAAAAGGGGTGACATCTTTTCATGTGGGCCAGGCAATCACCTTGCCTACCTTATTTTCTCTGCCTCACGCTTCCAAAGAAGAGGAGAGATTCCCCCGACTCGACCCAGAAAGAGAATTGCCGTTCTATATTAATCATACCAGAGAGTTCTGGTGGATGTTGAACTTTTAATAGGGTTCGTTGAGGCGAAGTAAGGGAAGGCATGCAGAAGTGGCCCATCTCACAATGGATAGTGCTGTACATTAAGATCTGCTACGCAGTGGCCAAGAAGCAACCTTCTGAGGACCTGCATGCTTATTCCACCAGAGCCAAGGCTGGGACCACTGTGTTAGCTTGCGGAGTCCCTGTCCTGGACATCTTTCAGGCTGCAACATGGGCATCTCTGCATACATTTACCAAATACTATAACCTGGACAGTATGTCCATCATGACAGGCACTTTGCCCGTTCGTTCCTCTAGGACTTCCTGGTCTAAATCTGTTTACAGATCCTCTTCCGGTGAGGTATTACCTTGGTACCTATTCTAAGGTAAGGAAACTGCAGCTAGAAGTCTGTCAGATGAACAAGTTACTTGCCTTCAGTAACGCTTTAGCTGGTGCGGACTGTATGTATCCGTAGATTGCTTACCGACCATCCCATCATCCCCACTCTGTGAATGGATTTCTCCATATAGGGTATCTCTGACCACTGGTCCATCAGCAACCTTCATGGCTCTGCACTTATGACGTGAAAATATCATAACTGATGTCAGCATGCTGTGGTGGTACCTATATAGACATCATGCACCTCATCTCTGGAATGGATGACGCCTATGACTCTGAGCTGATCGATGCCCCCTACCAGTGCACAGAGATACTGTTTGAAAAGTTTCTAGAACCCGTCTGATGCCTGTGGATAATTCTAATATAAGGAATCTACGGATACATAGTCTCTACCAGGTAAGGTGTTACTGAAGGTAAGTAACTTGTTCTTTCAGACTGTAGTCCTAATAGATACAGGACAGTAACTATTTTGTAGTTGATGGTTTTGGAGGATGCTATGCTCAAAAAGTTTTCTCTTGCAGGTGGCAGGCATGCAATGGCTTTAACTGTTGATGGAAAGATTTTTTCTTGGGGCGAAGGAGATGATGGAAAGCTTGGACATTTCAGCAGAATGTAAGTTTTTTTTGCACGTCTGTGCATTGCACTCTATAACAGAAACAGATTATGTTGTACTATTATGTGCTATCTTGTAAATCAATGGGCTGACTAGATAATTATTGGTTCCTTCTTTTACATGAAGAAGCAATAGCCTTGAGCACGTCTATGTTCCTTAAAACATATTTCAGTGTATTAAACTTTGTATAATAGAATGTGTTAGGGTGTTTTCCTTTATTAATTGCACAGTTAAGCATTATTTTGCTTAATCTTAAATTGGAATAAACAAATTGGCATATGGCACTTGCCATTATGTTTGTCACTGTCCTTCGTGAGTCTTGCTTTTGCTACCTAAACTCAGCATGCCTTCACTTTTTTTCTTAGTTTTAATTTGATCTGCTTTTATTGTTCAATAACGCAGTTTGTTTTTTTTGCTTTTAAAATGTAAACATAAGCTAGGCATCTCAAACAATGATATATTAATATTTTGCAAGATTATAATTAGAGCTTTGATGTAAGAATTACTTTGGATACTGTAGGAGACTAGGATATGCCTGTTATGGTTACCCCCACTTTTTGCTGATGTTTTACTGTTTTTCGACCTTAGTTTGGCTGGGGCCCTGCTATTCAGGACCCCAGCCTAGCTGTTTCCTCTCTAAATTAATTCCATGTACCTTCGGTACACCGCAGATTGGATTCTTAGGTGCCCTTATAAGTCCCTAGTATATGGTATACTATGTACCCAGGGCATAGGTACCAGGGGCTGAAGCATGTATTATGCCACCCCTGGGAAGCCCTTCAAAATGACACCACAGGTCTGCTACTGTAGCCTGGGTAAGGTGGTGTGTGCACCCCTTACAGAGATATAGGTTCACGATATCTCACCTATCACTGCACATAGAAACCTATCAGTCACCCCTATGGCTGGCCTTATCAATCCTGAAGGCAGGGTGCTTGGTTTTATGTGAGAGGGTGCCCGGGCATGAGCTGATTCCCTCTGCAGCTTTCGGAATCTATCCTCCGGGGTTGCCAGTAGTGCAGCCTGACCATATACTCTTAAGTGCATCATAACTAAGTGGTAAATGCTAACTTTGGACTGGCTTTATGCATACATGTCGTGTTTGGTGTCAAACACCTTGGAATCATACCCCCACACCAGTAACTGGTGTGGGAGTATGATCCCACCCTTCTAGAGGGAGAGACATAACAGCACCGGTATACCCGGTACCCGTTTGAGCCCTGGCATCACAAAATGGGTGCTGCAGCCACAGACATGAGTCTGGCCTCCTGCTGCTGAAGGAAACTCCGGCAGGGGAGGCATGGACAATAGGTTTCCTGTCACAGGGAGGTGTAATCACCTCCCAGACAGGCTTTAGTGTATTGGGGCTGGGTGGGAGCACTCCAAGAGTGCTTTGAAGTCTGCACTCGTAGCACATTTGGTGTCCCTGTGCATAGTCCATTTCAAACCGGTTGCAGGGGCTACCAGCCCCTGCTCTGGTGCGAAACTGGACAAAGGAAATGGGTGTAGCCCCCCCCTCATGCCAAACCCTCCCATAGGTGGGTCCCCTGAGTTAGTCCAACCCCTTTCTTAGGTATAAGTAAGGAACCCCTGGCAACAGGACTTTAGATATCCCTGGACGAAACTCTGCAACTGAATCCTGGAACTTCGACGCTCTACTCCAGACCAGAGGACTGAAGAAATCTCCCTTGGGGTCAAGGAGGGACTCTCCCTGCTTGGCCGGCACCAAAGACGCAGCTGTCCGTTCTGCATCTCCGAAGCTCCCGCCGGACGCCGAAGACTTTGCAAAACCAGAGGTGGATTTCCAGACTTCCCCGTCGCTGAACCAGGTCCCCAGCAAAGCTGAGACCCGCAGCCCTCATGAGTGACTTGGAAGCAATACCCCCTGGACACGGTGCACATTTGCAAGTGCATCAGCTTCTTGACATCCCCTGAGGCTGTGCATTGTGTTACTTGTGGGCCGCCATTTAGTGATTCCTCTCGAGCTCCCTTCGCGATCCCTGGTCCGTCGACTGTTGGGTCCCTGTGAAGGTAACTCTGACTTTCTTTGGGCTTCCCTGGTTGCTCCAGACGTGCCCTCACTCCTCCTCGCTGGTGGAGTCCCTCAGACCTTGCTGGTCTGCACCGAAGCATCTTTTTCCTTTCTGCGTGGGTTGCTGTTGCCAAGGCTTGTTGGGTCCAATCCGGGCACCGATGCCGCAGCACTCAACATCCTTCGTGGGACAGCTCGAATCCAGCTCCTGTTCATTCTCGATGCCTCCTGGTCCTCGTGGCTGAAGAGTCAAGCTTCACCTTCTTCACCTGAAACACCCGACATCGGTGGGCATACGTCTATTGGGCCCCTGGTCACTGGCAAGTGACCCAGACTCTGTCCCCTCTGCTTTCAGGTTCTTCACATCTTCGATCTAGGCTTGGATCTCTTCAGACACTTGGCATCTTCCCGGCACAGCACTTCTTTGCCAGCTTCCATTGAAAACGATGACGCGACTCGAATCCATTTGACAACTATGCACCCGGCTTCCCTCGGTGAGGTAACTGGAGTACTCCGGTGCTCCCATGGGTGTTGACCCTAGAACTGCCTAAGCCCAAGAGGGTTTGGTCCTAGTCCATTTTGAAGTGTCTCTAATCTTTAAAAATCTAACTGCGACTTTTCCCTTAGAAGCTAACGGGAGCTCGCGGCTGTGTTCTTACACTGCACACGGACCCCGTGGGTCTCCTGTGTCACTACCTTGGGTGGTTCCTATAGGCCTTGTGTCTAGTTAAGTCGTGGTTCTTATATCACTATTTTAGTATATGGTTTGGCACGCCCCTAGGGCCTAATGTGTATTTGTGCTATTTTACTGTAATATTTGAAGTGTAACTTATGTGTTTTGACCTCTATCCTCATAAAGAGACTAGTAGGGTGTGTTTAGAAATAAATACATATATTTTATATATATATACCTGGTGTGGTTGCCTTTCATTTAGCCATTTAAGAGATTATAGACTGGTAAAACAAGCTGCTTTACTTTCCTTCAAGACTTAGCCTGGAGGCTGCTCTCCATAGCTACCACTAGGATAGCTTTCAATAAAGGTTGTCTTTAACTTATCATCAATAAGGGGTTGTTTGGACTAGTGCAAGGTGCCCACTATAACTAGTGGACAGCATATACCAGGCCAACTTCTCACAGATACATCCTAGTTATCCTACCAGTATTTACCACTTTTATTCTAAGGGCCTCTGGGGTAGCAAGTAATGTAGTATACTGTTGCTTTATTTTATTTTAAATATTTGTAGTCCAATAAAGAACACCAAACCTGGTTTTGGGAATTTTTGATTGAGCCCAGCACAATGTTTAACCTGTCTTCACATGTATTTTTTGTTTAGGAACTGTGACAAGCCAAGACTAATAGAAGCTCTGAAAACCAAGCGAATCCGTGATATTGCTTGTGGAAGTTCTCACAGTGCTGCAATCACTTCCAGCGGCGAGCTCTACTCTTGGGGCCTTGGAGAATATGGTCGGCTCGGACATGGTGACAACACAACACAGCTGAAACCTAAGATGGTGACTAGTCCATTATTTGTTCAAGCTTTCATTTCTTTTAACATGACTGACCTGATGCAAAAAGTATCCTCATCAGTCCTATGAGTTGATAACTCGTACATACTGCTAGGTCAATCTTGCCTGCCTGTAACCTCTGACTGAGTAGAACATACATATTTTACTAGGTCGCCAACTTTAATTTAGATTCCCCATGATTTTGACGGCAAATTATTGCTTCATTCAAAGAATTACATTTTCCTTGAACTGGCCATTTCATTAGACTTGCCCTGTGCAAACCCTTCTCTCTGCCCCCACAAACCCAAATGTTTTTGTTTCTGGCTTGGGTAGAACAACATTTCTTAGAATCCCGTTTTATCCCAGCTCTAAACAATCTAAAAATCTCTGTTCCTCTCGCACAGTAATCTTGTATCGTGCTGAAAGCATCAGTTTGTGTGCGTTGTATACACCAGACAAATCTCTGTTGCTATCTGTCTATTCCTCTCTCATGAAATAGACAAAGTTCACCATTGTTGAATTGAAGCTGACATCCTGCTTTGAAAATTGTTGTTGCTTTGAAAAATAAATATGTTAAAGTGATTTGTGGGCCCAGTGTAACTTAAAACAGAAGCTACTTGGAGCAGTGCCTGGTTTGCATACATATGGCAGGTAATAGCCTCCCTTCCCATGCAACAAGTGATTCAACTACATGAAGCTTACTAGCTCTCACACCTTGCTTCTGATCCATTACAGACCATTGTTAATTTGGGCGGCCTCTTGATTTTAATAATGTACATGAGGTCTCTGCCATAACGAAGTTTATAAAATCATTGAATTGACCATTCCTTGTTAAACATCATGAGGCTGCAAAGGATCGTTTCTTTTAAGAACGCATTTAATTGATTTTTCCAACAAATATTTTTTTTATAGAACCATGCTCTTCTACATAATATTGTCACAAAACAATGGACTGATGTGGCCCGAGTAATTACCAATGGCGGATATTAATTCAAAAATTACACCCATGACTTTTTTGTTTTCTTGAAAGTGAGGGGTATTCCCAGATATGGGTCAGGTGCTTACACTAATTCAAGCATTTCACCCATTTGTTTTTTTGTTTGCCTTGATACTATTTCATAGTAGTTGACAAAATCCATGTTTGAGCACAGTATCTTTCAGAGCTGGCTGGCACCTTCCAGACTGTCCTTTTTAGAATGATATAGATACCTGAAAGTGATCCCACCACTTGCCCGATATCTTAGTTTGTTTGTGCAGCCACCCTCACATTTGTTAAGTTAGTTTCAACAAGAAAGATCTACTCATCCACCTTGGCTATTTCTAAAATGGAGACACAGATTCTGAATTCAGTTTTTCACAGTGCCTCTTTTATCTAGTAAAATCCCCAGGCCAACGAGGCCACAAAACTCCTCCTCCTCTACAATATCAAGTAGTGCAGGCTTTGAGGACAGAGCAAGAATTTGGGATACCTTGGTGGATGTTTTCCATCATCATGGGAAAATTGCTCTATAGTCATAAACTATGTGCAAGATGCCTAGTCTGTTGGCCCGACATGAAAGACAGCTTAGGGACGAAGAACTACCTATCCAAAAAGACATTCTGGTGTGAATTAAAATTGGTGAAAATATTTTAATTGAAGCAAATGAAGCTTGACCCGCACTTTTGCCTCCCAGAAGTCATCCTCATCAACAGACTCCACATCCCCCTCCTATGCATGCCACAACCATGCTAGCCTGTCTGTGATATTCAAGGCAGGATGTAACTGAGATATTTTCTTGGCTTCCGGTGGGCAAAGAGCCAGCCTTAAATCCAGTGCTGTGGGTTGAATGAAGTGCTTGAAGAATTGTGAGTTTGATAGATTAACTTCCTTTTATTAATATCCTCATATCACCCCAGCTGTTGTGATCTAAGATGACCCAGTGGAACCGACCTCTCACCTTCTGCACAGACAGCATCCCAGCTACACCAAACTGGGCTTAAACACCCTTATTTTTTGGTGCTTGGGAGCAATCATAAGTCTGCTCCGTTCTCCGATTCTAACCCACAACTCCTCCTTAGAAAGTCTGTCCAGATAGTGTCTTCTCTGTCAGGTGTACAGCCCAAGTCCATCCTGCAAGGCCAGTGCACAGCTTTAAGCCAATCCTCTGGGAGAGGAGCTGCGGTATCTAGCTATTGTTTGCAGATCTCTCTTCCTGCAAGGTTTACCAAATAGAAAAGGAAGCCCCTCTGCTTCCTGCCCAAAAGGCTAAGTGACTTTGTATAAACTCCCAACAGCACCAGCACAGGACTCATCTCAATCCTAAAACCCAGGATGTTACAAAATTCCATACATAAAGTTGAGAATTACTTCATATAGCTCTGTTCCCAAACTTCTGCTAACGCACATATGCCTATGAAATCCCGCTGCTTACATCCTGGGAGCTTGACCCTGTCCAGCATAATCCTTACACCATCAATCAATACCTACCATAGTTCTTCTGTACTGAATTTTTCATAGAGTCACATGCTTGAATCAATCCCAGTTGTTAAGATGGAAGTTCCACTGTTAAACTTTCATAGCATTACAAAGAAAATTCATTTAGAAACAACATAAAAACCATGCACTTTAGTAACCCAGTCAACTGATTGAAAAAAAGTCTCAAATGCCAACCAATGTGGTAAGAGTGCACTGACCTCCACTCCTTCCATAGGCTTCCATAGTTTAGATTTCTAAAACCCTTCCTTTGGAAAGGAGTCACTTTCATAGGATTGGTCCTGTGGAAGGGAGTCACTCTTGTAGGCTTGCTCAGAGCTCCCTCTAAACCCAGAATTTTAGTCAGAAATGTACCTGGACGTATTACTTCTTAGATTACCTTCATATCAAGCTTTTGGAATTCTATTGAGATTGTTTTAGGGCATCTTTTCGACCCAGGACATAAAAAACACACTGTAGGGCATGTGCCTCCCATGTGTAGGCGATCATATTTGTGGATAATATTCCAAATAAATGCCCCTAGTGCTTTCACCCTCAACATCAATAATAAACAATGCAAAATATGTCAGAAATTCTCCTAAAAAACCCTGAATGATATGAAAGGATGTTTGCCTTGCTGGCTCCAGAAAAACAAAATCAGTGATCAGACATCATTAGATGAGGAAACGTTTCAAGGAACATATTCTGGAGGTAAAAGGTATTTTCTGGGATAGGTGTCTCGCAAGACATTTTTCTGAGAGGAATCCACTATTGTCCTCTAATGAATCACACATGAGGCCTTGAAAAAAATCTACCAAGAAGTGAGATAGACTAGCTAAGGGCGTATTAATAAGCTGAGGAAATTGTAAATCAGTGGACGCCTGCCTTGTCAACTACTCTGTCGACCACCTTGAGTGACAGTGCTGTCGATGATTAAAAATATTGACTCCTTGACATCTGGTTCGCCTAGGACAATGACGACAAAAACAGTGCCAGAGCCACAGTGGTTGGCTCCTCCGCTACCAATTCCACCACCGACATCTCCACCATCTGTGACAGCCGAATCGATGACCACCAATCAACATCGAAATGAAAGTCTGTGTCCTTCTTTCTGCTTCTGGCAAAGATATTGCTGCTGCAAGAAAATATTTTACTAAGTAAGGTGACTTCTCAGTTTCTAGTGAAGTTCTTGGATCCAGTGGATGAGTCGCAGAATGAAAGGCCCTTTGGAACTTCCACCAATCCTGCTGAGTTTCCAGGATGAAGATTATGACAAAAATACATGTGGGCAAGACCAGTTAAAGGGTTGCCAAAAATGTTATGAGGTGGACCAATCTCCTCGTAGGGTATATAGAAACTTATGAAAGACATTATGACGAATATTGCGATTACCCTTCCTGTCAGAAGTCTCCTGTGGTCCGCTCCCTAGCAGACCTCAATAGGCTACATCGGTTGAAGCAGGATTGTTAGGGACAGTTCTTCACATTAATGAGATGCATTTCAACCCTCTCTGCATTCTTCACCACTGCCACAACCAGGACCTATGCAGCTATCAGCTTCACTTTTACCACCTTCACATCCACCACAACCCTTGCCTCCATCAACAGACATTCCACTAATACAAATGAACACTTCTGATGATAAAGATTTGGGGAGGGCGGAAGGCAAACACCTGGAGACACCCAGACAGACAAATGGGGTGACCTAATAACCCCATCATCTGGCAAGCCTTTCTCAACCCATGCAGACTCCTCTCCAGATTTTATCTCCCCTTTTCTTTCTCTCTTGGAAGTGATGTCAACATGATTGTATTTGTCTGTCACTCAAAGGATGGTTTTCCACATGATTTTAAGGAAGAACCAAAAAGATCAAAATGTAAATTGTGGACATATGTGACTCAGTTCATGTACTTTGTTTGAGGGAAAGAAAGAAAAGGGAGAGAGAAACATCGTGCAGGCATAGATACTTTCGATCTTCAACAAAAGGGCCCCAGAATATGTTCCCAAAAATCAGGTGCAAAAAGTAATTTTCGAGGCATATGAGCTGTAGATCATATGCGTTAGCATAGATCGCCATCTGGTGTTGGGCTCGGAAGTTTGCACTTTGTTTTTCTTCGAAGAAGTCTTTGTAGTCACCAAGTAGGTGACTCCTCCTTTTGGTGATAGTGTGCACGGACATCGTCTCCATCCTTATAGTTTTTTTTCGCCATGTGGTTCGGATGTGTATTGCTGCACTACGGTTCGGTATCATTCTCGAACCCCTTTGACGCGCAATCCTCTACCCTCAACGGTATTGTCTTAGATTGCGCTCTCTCTACGTCGCGTATCGTCCAAACTGTGAAACCTTCGATCAAGAAACTTCGAGGCGGACCGTCGGGACTACCCGTGCCGACTACGCCTACAGTCGATGGAACGGACACCTTTCAAACTATGTCCCGGGTGTCGTGCTAAATTTCCACACACCGACCTGCACGAGGTCTGCAACCTGTGCCTATCCCCGGAACATGAAGAATCATCCTGCGAAGCGTGTCGATCATTCCGATCGAAAAAGACCATCCGTGACCGTCTGTCTCGACGCCACGGATGCAACACGGCAGCGGCTCCGTACCAGGCATCTTTGGCGACGAAACACAACACAGTCCTGCCGCAGAAGGAGAAGAAGAACTGGTCTCCGTGTCCGAAGCCGACTCCGACATGGAAGAAGACCTCAGCGTCACTCCGGCTCAACGGACCGTGAGTCCAGACCCCCAGTTGCTCACTCAACCTAGGGGAAAGGCTCCGGTGTCACCCTCACCCTCACCCTCGGGCTCCGGTCGACACAGTGAAAAAGTTTCGGTTGCTCCGCCCTCCGGCCCGGCTACGAAACACAAACACAAACCTTCCGGCTTGGGCTCGAGCCGACCCCAGTCAGGTTCCAAACCAACACCTTCGGCACCGAAACATAAGGACAAACATGGGACTCCTCCCTTGTCGTCGGTACCGAGGACATCTTCGGCGCCGAAAGCCTCGGAGCCGAAACCCTCCAAGCTAAAGGAGCCAGAACCAAAGTCGTCCAAGCCAAAATCTTCGGAGCCGAAAAGCTCCACACCTAAAAGCTCGGAGCTGACGACCTCTGCTCTGAAAACTTCAGAGCCGAAACAAACCACTGCGAAAACTACACAGCCTAAACCGGCTAAAACTAAAGAACTAGTTCCTAAACACCCGGCATCCAAAGACTCTCAACCAAAATCTTTGTTGCCGAAATCCACTCCAAAAGAGACAGAAATTCCTTCCAAAGAACGTCCATCTGAAGAACCACCATTGGATCCAAAACAGAAAAAACTCAGTATCGATCCCAAAACTGGACACCTTATGGCTACACTTCCCAAAAAACAGAAGTTAGACCTCCCACAAGAGGCCCCTATACCTCTTAAGCAAAAAAGAGACATGGGTGCCAACCCTTCTCCCGCTCATATACCTCCATCTCCTCCTCCTATTCCAAACATCACACCATCAAATTCACCACCTCCAATGTCACCAGACTCACAGGATGACTGTTTCGATGATGGGGATGGGGACGACATTGGGGATGATGATCATCACATATCGCAAGACAGACTTACCACACGACACTGACCCATGGGATGATTAGGATAAGGATCCAGATATACCTAATGACCCAGATCTATATCCCTCTAGACCTTCCCCACCTGATGAATATATTGGCTTTGCTCAAATCATCATCAGGACTGCCCAATATCAAGGGGTGGAACTACATAGTGACCCTCTAGAAGAAGATTTCCTTGTAGAAACGTTTACACATTCCCAGAGGTCTACTAACACTCTAACCATGCTGAAAGGCATGTTTAAGCATACAAACAAGGTATTCAAGGATCCAGTTAGAGCCCGAATACTAACACCTCGGGTAGATAAAAAATACAAGGCTGCTCCTTCAGACCCTAAATACATAAGAGGTCAGCTACCACTAGACTCTCTTGTTGTGTCTAATGCCCGCAAGAGAGCTAACTCTCAAACAACCAGTGATGCTCCTCCTCCTGATAAGAAGTCAAAGCTTATTGATGCATCGGGCAAAAGGGTAGCTTCCCAGGCTCCCAACTTGTGTCGTATTGCCAGTGCTCAAGCTTTATTGGCACGTTACGACAGGGCACATTATGACGAATTAGAAAAACTTCTACAGCATTTGCCAGAAGAACATAAGGCCAAAGCTAACGACCTCATTCAGTAAGGGAAGCTTATCACAAACACTTCCATAAAATGCGCCCTAGATGCTGCAGACACAACTTTGTGTGCTATTAACACTAGCATACTCCTCAGAAGACATGCTTGGCTTCGCAAATAAGCAATACAACAAACAACAACACTCTGCCCAAAAATTATTTTAACTAGTGCTAACAAGTCACTGGTAGTATAAACAAAGTCCTGAGAACCAAATGCCCTCCCAATTAGGCTATATACAATTGAATAGAAAAATATTTTATATTTATTTTCATTCTATGATCAGCACAGTACAAAAGACATAAAGGATCAATATCAAAATAATCAATAGACATCATGAGCCTCACACACTCATTCTATCAAACCAACCACACATACGCATACACAGACAAACTCAAACAGACCATCACGTCACAGTTCATTGGATCACAATAAATCTATTCAGGTAATACAAAAAGTCTTCCCCAGACGTACTAACAAATATAGATTTTGACATGACAGAGATGGTAGGCAAGAAGGAAACAAACATCCTCAAATGATCATACAGTATAGAATGCAATTGTTAGACGGCGACCTCAGAGGAGCCCGGAAGGGGGTCCTGACTACCCTGAGACCCACCCTCGTAGTATCGTAGCCGGGCACTGGCGGGAGACTCCCCAGGGGGAGGAATCTCGCAGCTAGGATCGTACTTCTGGCACCACACGACACAGAGTAACCACACGGGGTATTCTCAGAAAACAAGCTTTATCAAGTAGGTTATCACGGCAAATATGTACAAGGTGAGCACGGGCTCAAGAGTCTCGGAAAGGTAGGGGGTAGCGGGACAGTCTTTGGCAAAAGTTCAAGCAGGGACGTATCCGGCGCACAGCTCACAATCCTCGAGCTGGGGGATACGTGGTCGTAGTCGGGGTCCGGCGGGACCGTGAGAGTCTGGGGGAGCCGCGAGTCACTCAGCGGGCTCAGGTACAAGTTCGGAGGTCTTACGATCTTCAGGGAGCCGCGAGTCACTCAGCAGGCTTAGGCACAAGTTCGGAGGTGTTACGATCTTCCAGGAGCCGCGAGTCACTCAGCAGGCTTAGGCACAAGTTCGGAGGTGTTACGATCTTCGAGGAGCCGCGAGTCACTCAGCAGGCTTAGGCACAAGTTCGGAGGTGTTACGATCTTCGAGGAGCCGCGAGTCACTCAGCAGGCTTAGGCACAAGTTCGGAGGTGTTACGATCTTCGAGGAGCCGCGAGTCACTCAGCAGGCTTAGGCACAAGTTCGGAGGTGTTACGATCTTCGAGGAGCCGCGAGTCACTCAGCAGGCTCTCGTTGTTCCAGCGTCGAATCTCCCGGACAGACCCAGAGCACCCCTTGTTATAGGTCGACCCCTCTTTGATGTCCGGAGTCTGTGCAGGCAGGGGTCTTGTCACCTGGGGGTCGCTTGTCGGGGTTTCCTGCTATTGTCTTTTGATCCCTTTCAGAGCCGGGTCGGGAGGAGTCCCAGACACCCAGCAGGCACGGAGCCAGCCCGCAGGGAGGCCGGAGGGCCGATCGAAACCCATCGTCCCAGGGGAGTCCAGAGGTGCGATAGAAACTGCTCCTCCCTCTCTCATCCCCTGGAAGTGTGATGTCCTCCAGCCGGAGTGGCGCCTTTAGGTCAGGGTCGCGCTGGGGCCGGGCGGCCATCTTGACGCATGAAGTGGGCACGCGGGCCCGGGATGGCCGAAAGGAGAGAGGCCATGGACGAGGATGTCCGGGTCGGGTGCGGGTGTTCTGGTAGGAAGGACCGGCTAGGCCGGGTGTTTGGGCTGCAGGTGCCAGGTTTCGGTGGTGCGGGTGCACGGAGGGCCATTCTATGAGGCCGGGTCCAACAGCAATTTTCGTCTCCGGGAGGGAGATAGAGGCAGGGGAGACACGGAGGCTCTAGCGCCGACGCGCGTTTTGGTGTCAGACCCAGATCTGGGTCACGCCTTCATCAGGACAAAGCAAAGCGGTGAGAGACTCATGAAAAATGATGCCTGGGGGACAGGGCCAAGGCAGATAGGCCAAATAGCATTAAACGCAAGGATGGTGCGGAGGTAACGAATTTCGCACAGGAACCCGATAAAATAGCGGAAAAATTAAGACAGTAATATACATGCGTAGAGCCATGCAAAAAATCGGGTGTCTAAAACATGGAGGATCTTCAATTCCAAATGTGTTGCAAACACAGTTAGGAGAAGGTAGTCATCAGAACTCGCAGTGTCACGTCATAAAAACGAGGCCGCTTCAAATAGAAAGGAACCTCGAAGGCGTCTTTAGCGCAGCTTCAAAAAAGCCAATGACCAGTAGGCAGTGTAGAGCTCCCGCCGGCAGCAGTAGGATACTTGACGCAACTCTGGATTCAAGCAGGAGGTACAGTCCTCTATACTCAATCAGCCCTTCGATAAAGAACATCTTTTCTGGCCAACAGTGTATACTTAATTAGGAAAAATGAAAAAAGACACAGACACTGCAAAATCCATGGAAGCTCTACAATTACCTTC
This sequence comes from Triturus cristatus, assembly GCF_964204655.1. Classification (NCBI taxonomy): domain Eukaryota; kingdom Metazoa; phylum Chordata; class Amphibia; order Caudata; family Salamandridae; genus Triturus; species Triturus cristatus. The sequence continues at coordinate 1,184,567,323 of NC_140591.1, forward strand.
TAGCAGGGGCTCCTTTCGTCGCTCCTTCTACAGGGGTGGCTCAAAAACAATCTCATCAGAACATCCTTGCTCCTCTTCCAAAGGGAACAACCAATTTAGTCCCTCCAGAGGCTATTTTCGCGGTTACTTTCCCCAATACCCCCCGACCATTACACTCCCGTCGGGGGACGTCTCTCAGTTCCTACCTGTCTGGAATTCCAACACCTCAGACAAGTGGGTAATACAAATTATCCATAATGGTTATTGCCTGGAACGTACCAGCACTCCACAAACAATCCTTCCCAGAGAGTGGGCAATGTCACCAGAATATCTCACCCTGTTAAAACAAGAGATCCTCTCTCTGTTAGACAAACATGCAATAGAACCAGTCCGCTTACATCACTAAGGAACAGGAGTGTACGCTCTATAATTTTTGATTCCCAAGAAGGACGGCTTTCTCAGGCCCATATTGGACCTCAGACAGCTAAACTCTACATTCAATCGGACCACTTCCAAATGATCACCCTACAACAGCTCCCATTGCTTCAGCAAAGTGACTTTCTTTCCACTCTAGATTTAAAGGACTCCTATTTTCACATTCCCATTCACCCGGCTCACAGGAAATAACTCAGGTTACTGGTGGACGGACATCTGGAAGAGACACGTTAGTGATCAATTCCTTACCTTAGAATGTCCCCAGGCGTCAGACTGGATCCGGAAAGTTTTCGTCAGCAGTACCCCTGCGCATCGGTAGGCGTCGTTGTACGGCTCCGCATATGTCGCTGGCGTCGTAGTTGCCGAGACGACGTCGCTGGAGCTACTTAGACGCACCCACGCGCGCTGACGTCAGATCTTTCTTTTTCCGTGCCAGCAAACGCAGATCCGGAGAGAGGGGCAGCCACAGTCATTTTTTGACTGAGTTTTTGGGACATTTTGTCTCTGTTTTCAAGTATTTATCAATCTACAGGTGCATAGGGATGCCTGGTTTTAAGTCCTGCACGGCTTGTCCCCACATGATGTCGGTGATGGACCCGCACCGTGAGTGTCTCTACTGCCTGGGGCGCAACCACAACTCTGAGTCATGCCCCCACTGCTGTGCCATGGCTCCAAAAACTTTGCAGGAGCAGTCCCGAAAGTGGCTGGAGGCCTGGGAGTAGGTTCCGCGCCGTTCAACGTCACGGTCCCGTAGGAGGTCGAGGAACCGGCCGCGGAGCCATCACCATCATTCGAAGTCTTCACACTTGTAGTCAGGTAAGGCGAAGCACAAGAAGGCAAAGAAGCATTGTCGCTCTTCGCCTTCCCATAGCCGGTCGCGTAACGCAGCTAAGGGTGCAGGTGGCACCGCCCCTGCGGCTCCGGCGGAGCCTACACGGTTGCCGATGGCCTACCCGCCCTTTCCGGGTCCATCGGTTCCTGTCAGCCATGGCATGTGTCTTCGGACCATCCGGCCCCCTTGGTTCACGTTCGGGCCCGGCGGGCCCAGCTGGAGGTCCTCGTTCTTCGATGTCGCCGGCTCCGGCCCTGACGTCGACGACTCCGGCCTTGACGTCGACGACTCCGGCCTAGACACCAAGGCACCCCCATGGATCCAGGCCTGAGACCGTTTCATCTTGAGTGGCGCTCCAGTCACTTGTACGCCTTTCCACCAATACCACTCCTGCTAAGAGTTTTTGAGAAGGTCAGGAACGACAGGCCCAAGTCATCCTTTGAGCTCTGGATTGGGGACGGAGAATTTGATACCCAGAATTCCTAACCATGAGCATCAGTCTTCTGATCAGGCTGCTTCTTCAGGCAGATCTCCTGCTAAAGAAACCGGGCAGAGTGCTGCAACCGAACCGGTGAATGCTCTGCCTGCATGTGTGGAGATTGATTGGTGGCAGTTGACAACTCTTGACCTTCCTCCCGAAGTCTGCAACGTTATTCTAGCAGCTAGGTGTCCATCCACCAAGACGGTATACCCCTGCCATTGGGACTCGTCCATGACATGGTGTACAGAGAACAACGTTGGTCCTTATTTGCACCTCTTTTACAAGTTTTCTTGTTTACTCTTTCCTTTGCCTAGCAGGGCTCTGCTTTGGGCACCATCAAAGGTTGCCTTTCTGTCATCTCTGCCTTTTTTTGGTTGCCATACTAGCCATCCCTGTTCAAATCCCGTATTGTAAATAGCTTTTTTTCGAAAAAGCTTTTTACACATGTTTCCAATGACGCCCTTTGTTATGCTTCAATGGATCCTCATACTGGTTCTGACATTTCTACTGTGCGCTCCCTTTGAGCTGCTACACACTTGCCCACTTAGACTCCTCACCATCAAGACAGTTTTCCTTGTGGTAATAACATCTGCCAGGAGAGTAAGTGAGTTTTAGGGTCTGTCCGCTAACCCTCAGTGTGTCTTGTTCTATTGAGACAAACTGGTCTTTCGGACTCTAACATGCTAAATGGCAAAGGTGGTAACTCCATTCCATGTAGACCAGTCCATCACTCTGCCTACCTTTTTATGCCCAATCACATTCTACTAAAGAGGAAGAGAGACTCCACCACTTGAACCCAAAATGAGCATGGTCATTCTACCTTGATCATACCAAAGATTTTTGAGTGTACGATCAACTCTTCGTAGGATATGTCGGGCCAATACAGGGAAGGCTGTGCAGAAATGTGCCATCTCACGATGGATAGTACTCTGCATCAAAATATGCTGCGCTTAGGCCATAAACCAACCCCAGAGGGCTATCCTGGACATCCAACAAGCAACAATGTGGGCGTTGCTGCACACGTTCACAAAACACTACTGCCTAGCCAGTCTGGCCAGTTGTGACGGACACTTTGCCCGTTCGGTCCTTCAGAATTTTCTGGTATCTGGTTCACTACCCCACCTCCGGGCAGGTATTGCTTGGGTATCTATTCTAAGGTAAGGAATCTGCAGTTAGAAGTCTCTATCAGATGAAAAAAAAAAGTGCTTACCTTTGGTAACGCCTTATCTAGTTGAGACTCTATCTAGCCACAGATTACTTACCAACCCACCCATCATTCCCGCTCTGCAAATGGATTTTTCGGGAGAGGGTTGTTCCCCTTTTAGGGTCCTAGTCTTCCACACCATTGGTCAGTGTTCTTTGTTACTCCGTGCTCCTGGTGTGAAAGTCGTGAAAAGTAACAGACATCTGCGTGCTGTGGTGGCGCCTATATAGGCACCCCGCACATCGCTCACGAACCAGCGTTGGGTCAGCAGCAGATCCCTCTCCCTTCCCCAACCGGAGCACACAGTAGTGACGGATGCATCCCTCCTGGGATAGGGCTGCCACACGGGAGAGCTGGAGATCAGAGGCCTCTGCTCACCGGCGGAGTCCCGGCTCCATATCAACCTTCTGGAGCTTCGTGTGATCCGACTTGCACTGAAGGCATACCTTCCCTCTGTCCGGGGAAGTGTGGTGCAGGTGTTCAATGACAACACCACCGCCATGTGGTATTGCAACAAACAAGGCGGGGTGGGGTCGTGGACCCTATGTCAGGAGGCTCTGCGCCTCTGGACATGGCTGGAACATCAAGGCATTTCCCTCACGGTTCAACACCTGGCAGGATCTTTAAACGCCAGGGTGGACGAACTCAGCCGCCGGTGCCTGATGGATCACGAATGGCGTCTTCACTCGGAGGTGGTGCAAGGTCTCTTTCAACAGTGGGGAGAGCCTTGGTTAGATCTATTCGCCACCGAAGAGAACGCGCAATGTCAGCTGTTCTGCGCGTTGGGATTTCCAAGGCGGCACTCGCTCGGCGATGCTTTTTATCGCGAATGGAGCTGCGGTCTATTGTACGCCTATACCACTTCTACCCCGAGTGCTGAAAAAGATCAGGCGCGACCGGGCCAAAGTCATTCTTTAGGCCCCGGACTGGGCTCAAAGAGTTTGGTATCCCGAGCTACTCAGTATGAGCATGGATCCACCGATCCGACTGCCTCTTCAAGAGGGTCTTCTGTTGCAGCAGCAGGTCCTTCACCCGAACCTGTCCAGCCTCCACCTACATGCTTGGAGATTGAGCGGCGGCAGTTGATTCCGTTTGACTTGCCTCCTGAAGTCTGTGAGGTCATTCTGGGAGCCAGGCGTCCCTCCACTAAATCGGTATACGCCTGCAGGTGGAACAAATTTGTGGCATGGTGCACAGCAAAGGCTGTGGATCCCTTTTCTGTCCCTCTTTCAGAGGTCCTTTTGTTCCTTATTTATTTGGCCTGGCAGGGCTCTGCTCTGGGCACTATCAAGAGCTACCTTTCTGCAATCTCGGCCTTTCTCAGGCTTCCTGATCAGCCCACTCTTTTCAAGTCCCCTGTTGTTAATAGATTTCTCAAAGGTATTACTCACCTTTTCCCTCCTATTCCGTTTATGATGCCGCAGTGGGACTTGAATCTGGTACTTACTTTTTTGATGAGCGCTCCTTTTAAGCCGCTTCACAAATGTCATCTTCGTTTTTAGACTTTGAAGACTGCTCTCCTGGTTGCCATCACCTCCGCGAGGCGCGTGAGTGAGCTCCAGGCTCTTTTCGTGTAAGCCTCCTTTTCTGTCTGTCCATCCGGACAAGGTTGTGCTTCGCACTCGTCCTTCCTTCTTGTCAAAAGTTGTCACTGCTTTTCACATTGGGTAAACTATCACCTTGCCCACGTTCTTTCCGCCTCCGCACCCTTCCAGAGAGGAAGAGAGGCTTCACCGTCTGGACCCAAAATGTGCACTTTCATTTTACATAAATCGCACATAACAGTTCTGGGTGGATGACCAGCTCTTTGTTGGCCACATGGGCGCCAAGAAAGGCTGGGCTGTACAAAAGAGGACTATCTCCCACTGGTCGTCTTGTGTATCAAAGCCTGTTATTCTCTGGCTAAAAAGGGACCTCCAGTCGGGCTGCGGGCCCATTCTCCCAGGGCAACAGCAGCTACTACTGCATTGGGACGTGGTGTCCCCCTGCAAGACATCTGTCAGGCAGCCACGTGGGCCTCGCTGCACACTTTTACTAAGCATTATTGCCTTGACAGTCCAGTCCGGAGAGACGGCTTCTTTGGCCGTTCTGTTCTCCATGACTTTCTGGTGTGATCTTTGTTCGCAGACCCACCACCGGGGTTGGTATTGCTGGGGTATCTATTCTAAGGTAAGGAATCTATCACTAACGTGTCTTTTTCAGATGCACAAGTTGCTTACTTGTGTAACGATATATCTATAAGAGACATTAGTTAGTGATGGATTCCTTACCGCCCCACCCATCCTCCCCGTTCTGCGAACTGATTTCTAGGGTTAAGGTCATCCCTTTCAGGGCCCTGATTTCAATGCACCAGTGGTCAGTATCTTGCATGGCTCAGCATTCCTGGCGCTGAAAGTAGTGTACAGAACTGACGTCAGTGCGCGTGGGCGTGTCTAAGTAGCTCCAGCGACGTCATCTCAGCCACTACGACGCCAGTGACGTACGTGGAGCCGTACGATGACGCCTACCGATGCGCAGGGGTACTGTTGACGAAAATCCAGTCTGACGCTTGGGGATATTCTAAGGTAAGGAATCTATCACCAACTAATGCCTCTTACAGATATATTGTTACACAAGTAAGTAACTTGTGCAACACTACCAATTCAAAGTCCTCCCATTTGGGGTCACTACAGCACCAAGAGTATTTACCAAGTGCCTAGCAGTAGTAGCAGCTTATTTAAGAAGACAACACATTCACGTCTTCCCTTACTTAGATGACTGGTTAATAAAAGCCAAGTCGCAACACAACTGTCTACACCACACTCCAAAAACAGTTCAGCTACTTCATGACTTGGGATTCACTGTGAACCTCACCAAGTCTCATCTGCAACCCTCCAACAAGCAAACGTATCTAGGAGCTACAATAGACACCCGCAAGGCTCCAGCGTACCCCAACCCAGTCAGAATACATGCAAACTCTAATATCACAATTTCAACCGTCAACATTCACTACCAGCCCGAGTGTTTATGCATTTGATCGGAATGATGGCATCTTGCATTCTAATTGTTCCTTACGCAAGCCTACAAACGCGTCCCCTACAGGAATGTTTAGCACGTCAGTGGAACCAGGCTCAAGGTCATTTAAACAATCTGGTGTTGGTGGACAGCTGCACTTATCGCTCTCTGCAGTTGTGGAAATCACAAAACCTTTCCAAGTGGCGGCCATTCATCGATCCGGTTCCACAGATAGTACTAACAGCAGACGCATCCCTCACTGGCTGGGGAGCTCATCTTCAGACACATACCATTTAAGGCATGTAGACACTACAACAAAAGCAGCTCCACATAAACCATCTGGAACTGCTTGCAATTTTTCTAGAACTGAAAGCTTTTCAGACACATCTAGTAGGCAAAACTGTCCTAGTTCGTACAGACCACATGACAGCAATGTACTACAAACAAAAACGGGGAGGGACACACTCTCTACAGCTTTCACGCCTAGCTCAAAGCATTTGGAAGTGGGCCATCCCTCAAAACATATACCTCCTTGCACAACATCTCCCAGGAGTACACAATCAGTTGGCAGATCTACTCAGTCGTCAAAGACAACAGATTCACGAATGGGAACTACATCCCCAAGTACTCCTCCCATTCTTCCAAATGTGGGGCTACCCAGAAATAGATCTGTTTGCCACACACCGCAACACAAAATGTCCAAACTTTGCGTCCAGGTATCCACACCCATTGTCTAAAGGCAATGCGCTATGAATGAAATGGTCAGGAAAATGTGTTTACCCTTTTCCACCTCTCCAGCTAATTCCATTAGTGGTTCGGAAGCTCACTGAACAATCCCTCACAATGATCCTAGTTGCTCCCACATGGGCTTGACAACCATGGTTCACAACCCTGTTGGAACTTTCAATAGTTCCTCGTCACAATCTACACCTCTCCCCCAAGCTTCTCACTAAGAACCATGGAGAGATAAGACATCCAGACCCCAGTCAGCTCAACCTTGCGATCTGGCACCTGAAGTCTTAGAATTTGGCTACCTTAACCTTCCATCAGACTGCATGATCGTCATTAAAAAGGCTAGACGTCCTGCCACAAGAGCATGCTATGCAGCAAAATGGAAACTATTTGCAATTTATTGTACTAAAAACCAAATCAATCCGCTAGATGTCTCAACTCAAAACATAATTTGCTATCTGATACACCTACAACGTGCTAACTTAGCAGAAATGTCTATACGATTACATCTTGCCGCTATAGCGGCTTACCTACAAAACAGACAACACTTGTCTTTGTTTCGAGTACCCGCTCTCAAAGCCTTTATGGAAGGACTCAAAAGAATCATTCCTCCTAGACTTTGACCTTCTCCTGTGTGGAATCTTAATATAGTCCTTACAAGACTCATGGGCCCACCATTTGAGCCTATGCACAGATGCAAACTACAGTTTCTAACCTGGAAAGTAGCCGTCCTCATAGCCATCACATCTCTTAGGAGAGTTGGTGAGCTCCAGGCACTAACCATACAAGAACTTTTTTTTACAAATTCACCAAAATAAGGTGGTTCTTAGGACGAACCCAACATCTTTACCCAAAGTTGTTTCTGCTTTTCATCCCAATCAGTCCGTTGAGTTACCCATCTTCTAACCTCAACCTGACTCAGTAGCAGAACGTGCTCTTCACACATTAGATGTAAAAAGAGCAATACTTTATTACATTGAAAGAACCAAACCTTTTAGGAAGAGAAAACAACTCTTTGTTGCTTTCTCACCACCACATAAGGGCAACCTCATTTCAAAAGCAGGCATTGTGCGATGGATAGTTAAGTGCATACAGATATGCTACCTCAAAGCTAAGCGCACCTTAACAGTTCCCTCTAAAGCGCATTCTACATGCAAAATAGGGGCTTCCATGGCATTTTTAGGAAACATACCCTTAAATGACATTTTCAAAGCTGCAACATGGTCTACACCACACACATTCACAAAACACTATTGTGTAGATGTGATAGCAAAACAACAAGCTAATGTGGGCCAGGCTGTTTTAAGAACACTATTTCAGACTACGGCAACTGATACAGGTTATCCACCGCTTGGGAAAGAACTGCTATATTGTCTATGCTAACGCGTATGATCTACAGCTCATATGCTTCGAACGGAAAATGCTACGTTCGAGGCATGTGGGCTGCTGAATTCATGTCTGTGCATAGATCGCCGCCTAGTGTTGGGTCCGGATGATTGCACATTGTTGTCCTGGAAGAGTCTTCGAAGTATCACGAGATAGGTGGCTCCTCCCCTGGACTACAATGCACATGGGCATCCTCTCCATCCTTAGATTGTTTTTTTCCGCCATTGGGTTCGGATGTGCTTATCTTAGCTCAAGTTCGGAAACTTTAGTTTAAGGCCAAAAGGCCTTAAGATCTCGTCGGTATTGTTCGCGTTCGGTATCGACCAGTTTATTTTGTCTTTTAGTACCTTCTTCACGCTTTTCGGATCCGGTTCGGTCCGAACATCGATCACTGCTAGACGATGGAATCGAGGACTCCTTTCAAGAGATGTCCTTTATGCCATGCGAAATACCCACACGTCGATGTCCATCCGGTGTGCAACAAATGTCTCTCACCGGATCATGATGAGTCGAAATGTATGGCCTGCGCCCGGTTCCGCTCGAAGAAGACTCTGCGGAATCGACGGGCAGCGAGATTGGAGACACAGCAATCGGCGCCTGCCCAGGTCAACATCTTCAGCACCGAGGATGAGGAAGCCGAGAGCGTAGAACACATAGACTCCAGCCACGCTTCCGAACATGAATCCCGATCGGAAGACGATGATGAGGTGATCTTCGAGGACGATGACGTCGTCGACGAGGTAGGAGACTACGATGAGGCCCTCGGGGCCGAGGAAGATAGCTCCAGCGAAGAGCTAGGCCAACCCGTCGATACGGAGGCCGAGAGACAAAGTCGTCATAAGGCTCAGGTCGAGGGATCGCCTGCGGGCCTTACCCAAGATCAGTCGCACAGTTCTTCGGCCCCGCCTCAAGGCCCGGCCTCGATCTTTTCACAGGAGCCATTAATATCAAAGACGACTGGATTTCCTTCAGTGAAACCGAAACCGTCCGTCGCACCGGTTCCATCGAAACCGAAAGTGAAACAGGTTGCGATCGGATCGAAGGCCTCGAAGCCCTCCACTCCTTCGACGCCGGCACAGATCATCGGCACCGAGCACGCCAAAAGAGATTTCGGTGCCGAGCTCACCGCGACGGGTTCCGGCGCCGAGCCAAAGAAGAAGGCCCTCGGTCCCCACAAGGCGCCTCGGCCCCTGGCACCGATGATTACGGCCCAACCCACCAAGGTCAAGGTGGTCGATCCGTCTGCGTCGACATCGAAGGGTGCGGCGCCTGCAAAATCATCGGCTCCCAGGAGCGTCGATACCCACCTTCGGATCGACGACCCAAAGACTGGGAATACGTCGAATACCGCTTCGACGCCTGCCTCCAAGGTGCCTATCGGTTCCAAAGCGCCATCTGCGTTCACCTTGCAACAGGTCTCAGCGTCGTTGCAACGCATCAGGGACCGGGCAACCCTCCAACCTACGTCGGATCCCGAAACGCACAAGGCCGCAAAAGCACACTCGGCGCCGGCGCACATCACATTTGGATTGCCGCCGCCCAAGGCACCGAAAATGTTCGAAATTCGGACACGTGTCCACCAAACACAGTCACTATCCACTGGACACATAGATATCGAGCCTTCGCAGGCACACTTTATCGACGCCGACACTGGTAGGCTGATGCTCCGCAAGCGGAAAATCACACCAGAGAAGGGTTTGGACTCATACAAAATTCCTTTGAAACAAAAACTGCCGGCAGGTTCCGCACCAGTGCTTCATGAAACCTTTCAACCCTTCCTTCAGGACCCACCGTCTTTTTCTCCTACGCATTCAGAAGCAGACGCCGGAGAGGACTATATAGGGGATGATACCACCTACACGGTGGATATCGATCCTGATGATCACATGCAAGACCCAGATCAGGCATGGGATGACCCCACCGACCAGGGTAACGCACCAGATACTCCTGACACGCAGCTTTATAATATAAAGACATCTCCCACAGAGGACACTGCTGCCTTTAATGCCCTCATAGAACGGGCTGCTGCCAATCATGGAGTGGAACTCCATTCTGACACTGTAGAGGAAGACTTCTTAGTGGACACATTCGCCTCCTCTGAGAAAACCGTCAAAACTCTGCCAATGTTGAAGTGAGTTCTAAAACCTGCAAAAGACATTTTTAAAGAAACAACCAGGGCACGGGTGTTGAACCCCAGAATCGAAAAAAAATACAAGCCTGCACCCGGAGACCCAATGTACATTAAGGGTCAGTTACCATTAGACTCCATGGTTGTTGCTAATGCTCGCAAACGAGCACATTCACAAACAACGGGTGATTCTCCTCCCCCCGACAAGGAGTCCAAAGTGCTGGAGACATCAGGCAAAAGGATAGCAGCGCAAGCGGCAAACATCTGGCGCATTGCCAACACCCAGGCACTCCTGGCCCGTTATGATAGGTCACACTATGACACACTAGAATCACTGCTACAACACTTGCCAGATGAATACAAAGAGGCAGCAGAGCTCCTTATCAGAGAGGGACAGCTCCTTACGAATGCGTCCATCAAATGCGCACTGGATGCAGCCGACACTGCAGCAAGGGCGATCAACACAAGCGTAATGTTGAGGAGGCATGCATGGTTAAGACTCTCAGAACAATATCTTAAATCAACCGGTCAACCCAGACTTTTTATCTGGCCCCGAGGTTGACACTACCCTAGAAAAAATTAAAAAAGACACTGAAACTGCAAAATCAATGGGGGCTCTGCAGTCGCAGCAGTTTCGGAGTGGCTCATTTCGTCGCCCCGGGAATAGAGGAGCAGCTAGAGGTCAGGGGTCCCAGCAGCAGTACAATAAAGGGGGTACGCAAAGTACCTATGATAAAACCAATAGAGGTGGATATCGTGGATCCAGCACCAAAGGCAGAGGACGTGGGTACGGCAACACCAGGTCCTCCCCCAAAAACAAACAGTGACGCCTTCTCCCTGCCCCCCGACCACATAACACCTGTCGGGGGGAGACTCCAACAGTTCCTGTCGGTCTGGAATCACCACAGACAGGTGGGTCAGGGATATTATCCAGTACGGTTACTGTCTAGAATTAACGTCCACTCCACCCAACATACCGCCAAAGCACCGTCCTATGTCCGCAGAGCACTTGGCATTATTGCAGCAGGAAGTACTAAGTATGCTGCAAAAAGGTGCAATAGAAGTCGTGCCCGTAAACCAACAAGGGACAGGGGTGTACTCTCTGTACTTCTTAATCCCAAAAAAGGACGGATCTCTCAGACCTATACTAGACCTGAGACCCCTCAACCACTACATTCTGTCAGAGCATTTCCATATGCTCACCCTACAGCAGGTTCTACCGTTACTCAGTCAGGGAGACTTCCTAGCCACACTAGATTTGAAAGATGCGTATTTCCACATACCTACACCCATCGCACAGAAAATATCTCAGGTTCACCATTCAGGATCACCATTATCAGTTCAAAGTTCTCCCCTTCGGAGTAACAACGGCACCCAGGGTCTTTACCAAGTGCCTAGCGACAGTGGCTGCACATCTACGGAGACAGCACATTCACGTCTTCCCTTACCTGGACGACTGGCTTGTTCAGGCAAAGTCAGCCCAGCAATGTGCCAGCCACATGTCCCTCACCATTCACCTTCTTCACGATCTAGGATTCTCACTAAATTACCCAAAATCACATCTTCAACCTGCACACGTACGCCAGTACCTGGGCGCGACCATAAACACTCTGACAGCCACAGCTCAGACAAATTTAGTGAGGATCAACAGCATGCAACTGCTGATCACAAAGTTCAAACCTCAACACTCCCTTCCAGCGCGAGTGTTCATGCAGTTGATAGGCATGATGGCCTCCTGCATTTTCATAGTCCCGCACGCGAGACTACATATGCGTCCGCTTCAGGAGTGCTTGGCACGTCAATGGAATCTGGCTCAAGGACAATTAACAGACCTAGTGTTCGTGAGCGGTCGGGCATACAACTCTCTGCATTGGTGGAATCCACAAAACCTTTGCAATGGCCGACCGTTCCAAGAGCCTGTTCCGCAAATAATACTGACGGCGGACACCTCTCTCCAGGGATGGGGAGCTCATGTACTCAATTACACAGTGCAGGGACTATGGACGACACAGCAAAAGAAGATGCACATCAACCTTCTGGAACTGATGGCAATCTTCCTTGCAATGAAGGCATTCAAAGTACAATTATGCAACAAAGTCGTGTTGATCCGGACGGACAACATGACTGCCATGTACTACATACAGAAGCAGGGAGGAACACACACTCCACAGTTGTCTCATCTGGCTCAGAGCATGTGGAAGTGGGCCATTCAGAGGAACATGTTCCTCATGGCGGAACACCTCCCAGGCAAGGACAACCAGATGGCGGATCTGCTCAGCAGACACAGCCACCAAATGCACGAGTGGGAGCTACATCCATCAGTACTCAAACCGTACTTCCAGCAGTGGGGTCATCCAGAGATAGACCTGTTCGCCACAAGGGAAAACGCAAAATGCCGAAACTTTGCCGCCAGGTTCCCGCACCCACAGTCGCAGGGCAATGCGATATGGATGAACTGGTCAGGCAGATTTGCGTACGCTTTTCCCCCAGCGCCATTAATACCGCTAGTGGCACGCAAACTGCGACAACACTCATTAACACTCATCCTGGTTGCTCCAACGTGGGCACGCCAACCGTGGTACCCCACCTTTCTAGAACTTTCCGTGGTGCCGCATCAAAGGCTGCGGATCACACCCACACTTTTAACGCAGAACCATGGCGAAATTTAGCACCCAGATCCGCAACAGCTGAACCTGGCAATCTGGCTCCTGAAGTCTTAGAGTTTGGCTACCTAAACCTGCCACCTGAATGTATGGATATCATCAAGGAGGCCAGAAGACCCACAACCAGAGCTTGCTATGCGGCTAAATGGAAAAGATTTGTCATTTACTGCAACAACAATGACATTAATCCGCTGGATGCATCCATTCAAAACATCATCTGTTACCTCTTACACTTATACCGATGCAATCTGGCATACACCTCCATACGTATACATCTAACCGCGATAGCAGCCTATCTTCAAAACAGGCAGCACCTCTCTTTATTCAGAGTGCCTGCCATCAAAGCCTTCTTAGAGGGACTCAAACGAGTGATTCCTCCAACACACCCACCAGCACCAGTGTGGAACCTGAATGTGGTCCTCACCAGATTAATGGGTCCACCTTTTGAACCTCTCCATTCATGTGAGATTCAATTCCTCACCTGGAAAGTAGCTTTCTTAGTGGCAATCACTTCGTTGAGAAGAGTTAGTGAACTCCAGGCACTAACCATTCAAGAGCCATTCATACAGGTTCACGCAAACAGAGTTGTGCTACGTACCAACCCCAAATTCATGCCTAAAGTGATATCGCAGTTCCACATGAATCAGACTATTGAACTGCCTGTTTTCTTTCCAAATCCACAAAGTGTCGCAGAGAGAATGCCCCATACACTAGATATAAAGAGAGCCCTCATGTACTATATAGACAGAACAAAGGATTTTAGGAAAACAAAACAACTTTTCGTTGCCTTTTCTCCACAACACAAGGGCAACGCCATTTCCAAAGCAGGGAAAGCCAGATGGATCGTTAAATGTATTCAAATTTGCTATCAAAAAGCGAAACGCACATTAACGATTCCCCCACGAGCCCACTCCACACGAAAGTTAGGGGCGTCCATGGCTTTCCTAGGAAACATTCCTTTACACGAAATATGTAGAGCAGCCACATGGTCCACTATACATACATTTACCAAACATTACTGTGTAGATGTACACTCAAAACAGCAGGCAGCTGTAGGACAGGCTGTTCTCAAAACTCTTTTTCAGACTGCTGCAGCTGGCACGGGCAGCCGCCGCTAATGGAGGGACTGCTATATAATCTATGCACAGATATGAATTCAGCAGCCCACATGCCTCAAACTTAATATGCTACTTACCAGTATGCATCTGTTCTTGGCATGTAGGGCTGCTGACATTCATATCGCCCACCCTCCTCCCCGGCGCCTGTAGCGGCTGCAGCACTCAGAATTACTGTATAGCATGGTCACCACTTACTGTATCTACTCCATAACTGCCACAATGGCGAAAAACAATCTAAGGATGGAGAGGATGCCCATGCGCACTGTAGTCCAGGGGAGGAGCCACCTATCTCGTGATACTTCGAAGACTCTTCCAGGACAACAATCTGCAATCATCCGGACCCAACACTAGGCGGCGATCTATGCACAGATATGAATGTCAGCAGCCCTACATGCCAAGAACAGATGCATACCGGTAAGTAGCATATTCATTATCCAGTATGCATCTGTTCTTGGCATATAGAGCTGTAGATTCATATGCACCCACCCGCCTCCCCGGGTACCTTTACCTGTTGCAGTATTATCTTTCTTAGATACACTATATATGGACATCACTTTCTACTCTTACTAACTCCATCATCACCCTTACGGCAAAACAATCTAAGGATGGAGTAGAAGCCCATGCGCACTATCACCAAAAGTAGGAGTCACCTACCTTGTGACTACAAAGAATTCTTCGAAGAAAAACAAAGTGCAAACATCCGAGCCCAACACCACATGGCGATCAATGCTAACCCATAGGAATCTACAGCTGTATATGCCAAGAACAGATGCATACTGGGTAAGTAGCATTTTCCTTCTGGTTTTTCATAGGAAAGGAAAAATTGCGAGAGTAGTGTCCTCCTTGGATCTTAGGCAACTCTACAAATATTTAAAGAAGCAGTTATTTAGTATGGTGATTCTAAAAAAAGTATTGTTGTTGCTAGAAGACTGAGAGTTCATGGCTCCATGGACTTGCAGGATGCTTACTTCCATATTCTCATTTGCCCTCAAACATTTAATATTCCTCAGATTTGAGGGAACCAGATACACTATCAATTCAAGGTACTGCCTGTCTGCCTCAGTTTGGCACCAGGAATATTTCTTCCTGTTCTTGGACGCCTGGTTAATCAAATAAAATACTTTTCTCATGGCACAAAAGTCCCCAGAAGCACAAACCTGTTAATCAATTGGGTCTGTCGATCAACATAGTCAAATATCAGTCGCAACCTACAGCCTTTATTCAGTTTCTAGGGGCTACCCTAAATCTAAAGTAGGCAAGGCTTTTCCATCGGAGGAGAAAATAATATATCTTTTGTCCTTTTCTCAGCCGATTCAAAAACTGACAGGTCTTCACTTGAATTTCTTTCTGGGCATTTTGTTGCTGTGCATTCTGCTGATCCCATTCTGCAGAATATGGTTGCGCCCATTGCAGGAAGAGTTGGATGATCAATCGCTCCCAATTACTGTAAACTTGTCTATCAATCAAAATAATGGCCAAGATTAAATATGCTTTATAATTGTGATCAGACTGCTAATATCTCATACTAGTATTAGCCTGTAAATAACAAAGAATTCACTTTGTCCTGACCATAGATGCAATGATGGAAGGGTGTGGCATTCACGTTCAAGAAAGAGACGCAAATCGGCCATTGGTTGTCGCAGGAGTAGGGCCTTTGAATAAATGTCTTATAGCTCACAGAACTGCAAAATAGATTGCAATAGCTCGTTTCAAGGTGAAAAAAAGTGTCAGTACTGGTGAGTACTGCTTCGGTGTTGGACGATACAGCATGGAATATTGCTCAAAGCAGAACACCTCCTAGGAGTCGGCAGCAAGAGGGTGGATGCCCTCAAACAGGTGGGTCAGTATTTCTCACAAGGGGGAGTTGAATCAGGATCTGGCTAACATGATCTTTGCCAGTGGGGTCATCGGACTGCAGATCTATTTGTGGCACCATCGAAAAGATAAAGCTTGTTCTTGTAATTATGCAAGACCTTTGCATACTCCTTTCCACTGTTATCTCTTGTCCTGAAACCTCAGCAAAGCCAAGACAGAACTGACTATTCCACTCATATCTTCTTTGTTGGCCCGACAATATTGACTTTTGGATCTCCTCCACCTCGTTGAGGGATTAGCCCAAACTGTTAAGAGAACAACATGATGTACTATTGGACAGGATGGCAAGATTCTCCTTGATGACGCAGCCTCCTTGTACGCATGGCTCCTTAATACCTAGAGTGTGCATACTTTGATATTCCTCTGAAGTGCCATCACATTATACCTCAAACCCCAGGTTTCTCTACAACAAAAACATATAAGGCAACATGGAAACATTTTTGTATTTGGTTCGGGGATAATGGTTCCCATCCAAATTCATCTCAACCACACCAGATATTTCTGTATCTCTTGCCAATAGGGCAATCTGATTTGAAATATGGCTCCATTAGAGTACATTTGATAGCCATCTTATTTCGACTGTCGAATACTCCTCTCTGCATTCCAGTAGGATCATTAAAGATTTCCCAATAGGTTTGTTAAGTGTCTTTAAAGCTAGGCACCCTTCAATGTTTCAGTTTAAAAAAAACCAATTTGAACCCCTTCACAAAGCTGATATAAAATTTGAACTGATTAGACTGTTCTACTGATGGCTTTTACGTCCGCTAGATGAGGGAGAAAGATCCATGCTTTCATGATCAGACCTCTGTTCCTAGGCTTCCGAAAAGGTGGTTCACTCTTCTTCACCAACCCAAAGTTGATTCTGATATTGCATCCTGTCTTTCACCAGCCAGTAATGCTCAAAGCATTCTTCCCAAATCCCCCTTCTATTGTGGAACAAGTGCTGGATTCCTTAGACATTCACAGATGCCTAAAATTCTGCATGGACCGTACTAAATCTTTCTGTCAACATGACCAACTCTAGGTAGCCTTTGATGCTGACAAAGAAAGGGGTATGTTCCCAAAAAAAGGAAAAGCCAGATGGATTGCTTTGCAGTTGTACTTTGTCCTGGTCGTTCCCTAGTTAGTGCTGCATCAGCTCATTGTACAAGGGTAGTGGTGGCCCCTGCAGGCCTTTATGATGGTATTCCTCTAATGGACATCTGTAGAGATGCAACATGAGTCAGGACACTTTTACAAAACATAACTGCCAGGATGTGGATGCTATCAGAGGCAGCCGTTAGTCAGGCTGTTTTACGTCATATTTTCTAGTAAGGTGAACCTCTTCTCACATTTGTATTTTTTTTTATATAGCTGTAATTCATTTAGTAATCTCACAGTATGGTATGCATTAATTTTCCATGAATTGTATGTGACATACTGCTTGCTATTCTGATTCAAGCATGTGAATCTATGAAAGATCTAATGCCGGAGAATAAATAAATTACTTAACTGTGACTGCAGTTCTTCAAAGAATGGTATCTTTAAAGGATTCACATTTTACCCTTCCTCCTCATTGATCATAGGCTTTTTCTGTTTCTGTCCTTTCACACTAGTGCTATCGAAATCAGTACTATTTAAGTCTGGGATGAGAGTGAAGGTCAGTTCACTCTCACCTCAATGGCTGAAGTTTGGGTTGCATTTCTAATGAGTACTCTGGGTTACTAAAGGACATGTTTTTCATGTTGTTTCTAATGAATTTTCTGTTTGCTGCTCTGAGAATATTACTATGGGACTCCCAGCTTGAGAACACAGAATTATTAATGCATGTGAATCTACAAAAGATACATGTGCTAGGGAACTGTATTTACATGTAACTTATTTCTTACAGGATGAAGAGTGCAGAGCATTTGGTTTTCATACATTATGGCTAACAGGTCTGTCCCAACAAAGGACGCCACCAGCCCAAACAGATTATTAAGCACAAAGAGCGAAAATATGCAATAGTATAACTGTATATCAGCCGTTGCCAGAACCCCTTCTTACATTGATTTAACTTATTTGCTATATTGGGAGAGGAGCTCTCTTAACGGCTAGGGCGGTCGACCTCGAATCTGGGGAACTGGGTTCGAGTCTTGGCAATGACGCTGAACATCCTGTGATTCTGGGCAAATCACCTAATCTCCCGGTGCCTAACAAAAATGAATGTGTCCTCATGTAATGCAACTGGTGGTATGTAAAGCGCTCTGATACCCAATTCGAGTCAAGTTCGCGCTATATAAAACTCTGTCAAATAAAAAAAAAAACATTTTTTTTTAAATTCCACTCAGCCTGAAGTTTCTTGATATTTCTGCCAAAAAAAGTTCAGGAGTTTTCTCAAACTGTCTCTTTGTAGGATACTCTGGAGTGAATAAAAGATAGGTGGTGAAGAAAAGAACCATATCAAGATGATCAGGCCTCTGCATGAAAATGTGCTAAGTGTTAGCTATGAAGCAACCGATAAAGTGCTGTTGACTCATTCCACCATGATGAAGGTCGCTATGAAGGCATTTGGGCTTGTTTTGGACCTCTGCCTTGCTGTTGTCCAAGCATCATTGCACATGTTCATGAAACACTACTGCCTTGACAGCCAGCTCCAACGGGAAGTACATTTTGCTTGCTCAGCCCTACAGGACTTTAATTTCTGAAGCCACTCCCCAGACTCTCCGTCCTTGGGTGGTATTGCTATGGCATCTGTTCATAAGGTGATAAATCTGCAGTTAGAAATTTCAGGGTTATCTTAAGAACAATTTAATTACTTTTGGTAACGCTGATAATGGTGGATACTGTGTCTAATTGCAGATTACTCATCGCCTTCCTACCTGACCATTCAGTAGAGTGGACTCTCAAAGATCATAAAAAGTTTCCATGCTAAATTTTGGCACGCTGTGACCTATAATGTGTTGGATGGACTCAGTGTGAGAGTGCAAAGTAGAAAGGTAAGAAACTGACTCCAGCATGCATGGGTGTCACTTATGAGGATGTCCTCTGTCACTTAAGATGCGTTACTGAATCATAGCGGAGCCACATGGCACCACCTGTTGGCACTTTGAATCTTAGGTGACTCTATTGTCTGGATCTAGCGTGGTGCCTGGAGATATTCTTAAGGTGAGGAATCTGCGCTTAGAGTACACACCAGGAAGAGACTTACAGAAAGTAACTTGTTCAACAAGACAACCACCACAATTACCAACAATATTTTTAGTAATCCAGAGGCAGCGTCCTTAACAGAGTCTGTATAAGAGAAAGGTAACTACAAATGTACTCATCACCTTCAACCCTAGTGACTTTAAAACCTCTGTCTATTTCCTAAGTACACACTGCTGGTGGATGGGTGTTCAGGTGACTTGTCTTCTAGTAATTACATCTTTACAGTCCTTCCAACAGATAATATAGTTGAGGTATTATCTTCCATTCTTTTTACCCAATCTCTCAAACATGTTGATTAATTCATTTAATTTTTCCTCTCAACTGGGTTGATAGTCCCAGGCAAATAAAGTAATCGTCGGAATGTGGGCAATAGTTTTGTTCACTCTTATCCCTGTTTGAGATTAGTCAGAAGATCCAGCTGTCTGCATTATTTCAAACTTCACATCATTCCAGAGATCGAGAACAATTGTGGTTTGAACCCTAATAGCTCATTGAATCTTCAGAGTAACTGGAAAAATAAGTGTGTTTGATCGGTTCTTTACTGGATTCACCACAGTAAATAAGGAAGAAGCAGCTGCAAAAGCATAGCTTTACCGTGGTTCATTTTCTGCATTAAAATCTGTTATGCTTTCCCTCATGAAAGAATTCTGAGGACTTTTATACCACTTCTGCATTATCTTGAGGAGTACTGATAGTGTAGATGCCAGAAATCTGTCAAGCAGCATCCTGCTTTTCACTCTACTCAGTCAGAAAGCACTGCAGCTTAGATGTGAATGTAAGGCAAGAGGAACATTGTTCCATTGCAAGTGTTTTGGCAGAAGTATTCATCCTAAGCCTTCTGTTGTATAAAGTTACATTGAGGGTGTAATGTTTGTCTACTTTCTGCTGAATTCCATTAGAAGAAGAATTGCATTAGAAGACATTTTTATACTTACAATTATGTAATGCTTTTCTCAAGGCAATACTAGTTGGGCATTTACGCATTTCTTATATTTATTTTTAACTCTGTTTTTCACACTTGTTTCTCTGTTAAGGAGAACTGACTTCATGAATATGGTTGCCACTTTTATGGGGGTGTAATGTCACTTCTGTTAGTGACATTTGTGCTGCTGTCTATTGACTGTGAAATTTCCAAGATTTTTATACCCATTCTGATACAAGAATATGTTAGGTCAGTAATTTGCGGCATGGTGGATTATACATCACAAAAAGCATTGCCTAATGTAAGAAACACCCTGTTCAGTCATATGAAATGCGTTCCAATGGATTATGGTTTACTGTGCTCATATTGCTGGCCACATTGTTTATTTTGAACACAACTTCCTGTATTTTTTATTCATAACAGTGTACTAAAAACAGCTTTAAAAATGTACTTGAAGCACAAGTGTGTGATAGGAACAGATATTGTATGTATCTTTCGGGCAAGATGGCCTTTTCATTTTAAACTTCAGTACTCTTTGACATATATATTGAGGACTGGAGGTTAATAAATCTCGCCACAATTAAAAGAAAACTTCCATGTTTTGGTGTTAATTTCAAATGTACTCTCTAAAGTGGTAGGCACTAGTGCACTTCAAAGGCTTCTATGAGACGGAGGAGCACACAAAGGTGATGCTGTTGAACTATAAAAATAATATGCATTATAGACTTATTTTGTTGACTAGATTGAAGGAACAGTTGATATTACAGTTTGAAAAAAAAGTTTACATTTGCCCATAATTTCATTTACTACCATCCTGTGTCTTTCATTCTTTCTTTCATTTATGTTTTGCTCTAGGTGAAAGTTCTCCTTGGTCACAGAGTGATTCAGGTGGCTTGTGGAAGTAGAGATGCTCAAACATTGTCACTGACAGATGAAGGTACTTCCATAATGCACTGTTTTAGAATCAATTACTTATTTATTCATTCTCTTACAATAAAGGTTAGGCATTGCAACTGCTTAACTCTCTCTTTGATTTTTAGGCCTGGTGTTTTCTTGGGGAGACGGTGATTTTGGCAAGCTTGGCCGAGGAGGAAGTGAAGGTTGCAACATACCACAGAACATCGAAAGACTGAATGGACAGGGCGTTTGTCAAATTGAGTGTGGAGCTCAGTTCTCTCTGGCCCTGACCAAATCTGGAGTTGTCTGGACATGGTGTGTAGAAAAAACTATGTTATGAACACTTTTTGGCAAATATGATCATTTTCTAATAGCTAGATGTTATCACAAATTAGTATTATGTTCGGGTTGAAATAAAATGTCTGTAACATAGGATCTTCATCGAAGTCATAAATGTCAGAATCATTGCCTCACTGCATTCAGGGGCTTTAGAACACTTCCAATCAATGTGTATGCCCATATATCCACAAAGGGGGTCCAACCTATTTAGATGTTGTGGAACACCCTCCAAAAGCCTATGGCAGGCTTGTTTTCCTGAATTTAAGACTAATAGTTGTGCCAGAAACATTTTCTCAAAACAACATTGCAGCACCCATAGTCTCAATTGCTGCTTACATTTTATGAGGAAAAGGTGAGCCTGATAGGCTTACAAGAGCTAGAAATGCACCATGTCCCTTTCAGGCTCATTGGGTTTCCACTACCCATGATTCCTCATAGTGGCTGTGTCCTCAGAGGTTTTTTCCTGACTTGTCTCAGAGGGATCCTGGAACCCCTGGGTGTTTTCATAGGTGTTTTCCTCTGATATTTTTGTCTCCGAATTCTCTCTTTTGCTTCAACTCTGTCTTTTACATTAGTGGTTCTTCCCCATCAGAATGTGTTCTCTGTTTGATACGTATGACGAGTAGATAGATTTGCAGAACAGAAGGTTCGTGGAATATGAGCTGCAGATTACACAATTGTGCATAGATCGCCATCTAGTGTTGGGCCCGGATGTTTGCAGTTTGTTTTTCCTCTTGGAAAGTCTTTGGAAGTCACGAGGTCGGTGACTCCTCCTTTGGATCGTATTGCGCATGGGATTCGGCTCCATCCTCAGATTGTTTTTTTCCGCCATCGGGCTCGGATGTAATCTTCGCGCTCCGGTTCCGAACAGCTTCCAGTTAGATGATTGACGCGCAATCCTCACCCCAAACCGCGGTATTGTTTCTATCGCGATCTCTCCTACTCGACGCGCCTTCTCATCGGCACAGACCTTCGGTTCCAGTCGTCGACGGCGGCCTTCGGGCCTCTCCAAGCTTCGGTCCTGGGTAATGGAAAGGACTCCATTTAAAAAGTGCCCTTGATGTGGGTCCAAATTTCCCCACACCGATCTCGACTAGGTATGCAATCTCTGCCTCTCCCCTGAACACGAGGCTCGAGACTGACCGGCGTGTAAGTCCTTCCGGTCCAAAAAGACTATTCGGGACCGAAGAGCCAGAAGAACTATGGCGCACTCCTCGACGACGATTCCGGACGACATCTTAGGAGAAGGCATAGATGCTCCAGAGCGTTACACCGAAGAGGGCCTCGTCAGCGCTTCCGAAGCCGACGACTTAGATGTGGAGGACATCACCCCGGCGCAGAGGGTCGTGAGGACTGATCCCCCCCCCACACCCCTGCCGGCTCCGAAAAAGGCTCCGGTCACACCTTTGCCTCCGGGCCTAGGCAAGACCAAGGACACTGCTTCCAACACCGCACCTTCGGGCCCGGTAAAGAAGCCAAGCAAGCCTTCCGGCGGCTCGGGCTCGAGCCCGCCTATCGTCGGTGCCGATAAACACGCTTCGGCACCGAAAAAGAAGCCGACCTCCATATCGACACCGAGCCCCGCACCGAAGCACTCTGGGTCGAAACCAAGCTCTTCGGCACCGACACCACCTTCGGTGCCGACCAAAGCACACAAGGCCACCGGCACCGACACTTCGAGGCCGAAACCCATCTCGGCGCCGACCAAGCGTCCGGAGGTTCCCAAACCAGGTTCCAAACAACGAACCGGCACAGAAAAGCCTAAAATGCCAACAGCCCCGACGCCTCCGGACGGACCAACTTCACCGGACTTATTTACACCGGATCCCTTGCAAAAAACACTCACCAAGGATCCAAAAACTGGACATTTGGAGAAACCTGCTTCACCTCCGCCTCCAAAGAATAAGGACTCTGCTACCTCTCCGTTCAGAATACCTTCCCCACCTCTTCCACCTCCTCCACCTTCCCCACCTCCACCCCCTCTGCCTTTTCCACCCCAACCTCATCGTTCTCCCACCCCTTCTCCACAAGATGATGATCACGGGGACCCATATGATGACATAGGGGATGTCCCCCAGGACCTACCCACAGGGGACCCCACCCCTACAGGATCCCCAGACCCATGGGACGACTACAATATTGCTGATATCCCCAACGTCCCACAAGATGATCTTTACCCCTCCAGACCATCTCCACCAGAAGACTCATTGGGGTTCCACCATCTACTGCAAAGGGCGGCACACTATCACGGGGTAGACTTGCATACCGACCCCGTGGAGGAAGATTTCCTCCTCGACACATCCAACACCACACATAGGTCTACCTCCATATTACCTATGCTTAGAAGGAGTGGTAAAGCATGCTCCAGAAGTTTTTAAGGACCCAGTTAGGGCCAGGGTCATTAACCCGTACATCGAGAAAAAATACAAAGCTGCCCCCACAGATCCCTCCTACATCAGAGGGCCAGAGCCACTAGATTCTCTAGTGGTATCCACTGCACGTAAAAGGGCAAATTCCCAGGCGTCAGGCGAAGCACCACCACCTGACAAAGAGTCAAAGCTACTGGACGCATCAGGAAAGCGCACTGCGTCACAAGCAGCCAATATGTGGCGTATCGCCAATACTCAAGCGCTATTGGCCAGATATGACAGGGCACATTATGATGAGTTGGAAAGCATAATGCACCACCTCCCTGAAAAATATAAAGCTAGGGCCAATGAACTAATTCAAGAGGGTAAGACTATTACTAACACCTCTATATGCTGTGCCTTAGATGCAGCAGACACAGCTTCCAGGGCCATCAATACCAGCGTCCTCCTCCGTCGCCATGCTTGGGTAAGAATATCAGGGTTTAAACCGGAGGTACAAGCCTCCATCCTTAACCATCCCTTTGACCAGGAACATCTATTTGGCCCAAAAGTGGATGAGGCCCTAGAAAAAATGAAGAAGGATACGGATAGGGCGAAGTCCATGGGAGCCTTACAGTCACACCCTCCTAGACGCTCCTTTTGCCGCTCTTCCTTTCGAAGTACATCTAGAGGCTACTCCTCAGACACCGCGTCCACTTCATACAAATCCCCTACTCAGTCCACCTTCACGAGGGGTTATCAAAGAGGCGGCTATCGGGGTAACAATAATAAAGGCAGAAGCAAAACAAACAACGCCCGCTCTGCCACAGCGCCTACCTAATGACTTCCCCCCCTGCCCCCCCAGACCGTTCCACTCCGGTCGGGGGCAGACTCCAACATTTCCTTCCTGTCTGGGCTACCATCACCTCAGACAAATGGGTAACACAAATAATTCGGTCAGGCTACTGCCTAGAACTAAAATCTACCCCCCCCCCCCCAAACATTCCACCCAGGCAGCGCCCAATGTCACAAGAACATTTAATACTCCTAAAGCAGGAGGTAATGTCCCTCCTACAGAAACAGGCAATAGAACCCGTTCCTACCAACCAACAAAACATGGGAGTCTACTCCCTATATTTTCTCATACCAAAAAGGGCCGAAACTCTGCGGCCCATCCTAGATCTCCGGCCCCTAAACACATACATACACTCAGACCATTTTCATATGGTAACGCTTCAGCAGGTACTTCCGCTCCTCTCCCAAAACGACTTTTTGACCACCTTAGACCTAAAAGACGCTTATTTCCACATTCCAGTGCACAAAGCTCACCGGAAGTACCTCAGATTTGTAGTGGACGGACAACACTTCCAATTCAAAGTGCTCCAGTTTGGATTCACAACAGCGCCAAGGGTATTCACCAAGTGCCTAGCAGTGGTGGCAGCACATTTGCGAAGACAACAAATCCACGTCTTCCCATACTTAGACTGGCTGATAAAAGCCAGGTCATACAATCAGTGTGTACAACACACGTCTACCACCATTCAACTACTCCACCAGCTGGGCTTCACAGTAAACCACCAGAAGTCCCATCTCCAACCATCCCACATAAAACAATACCTACTTGCCACCATAGACACCTCAAGAGCACTAGCCTACCCCAATCCTGCCAGGATTGCAAGATTCAAGCTCTACGCACAAACTTCATAGCACAACACTTCCTTCCAGCTCGAGTGTTTATGCAACTAATAGGGATGATGGCCTCTTACATTTTCATAGTGCCTAACGTAAGACTCCAGATGCGTCCTCTCCAAGAGTGCTTAGCGCGCCAATGGAACCAGGCCCAGGGTCAATTAACAGATCTGGTGTTGGTAGACTGTCGCACCCATCGCTCTCTGCAGTGGTGGAACACCACAAACCTTTCCAAAGGTCGACCGTTCCTGGACCCGGTTCCTCAAATAGTACTGACAAAGGACGCATCGCTCTCCGGCTGGGGAGCTCATCTTCTACATCTCACCACACAGGGCAAGTGGACACCTCAACAAAAGTTACTCCATATCAACCATCTGGAGTTACTAGAAATCTTCTTAGCCCTAAAATCTTTTCAAACTCAAATTTCAGGCAAGGCAGTCCTGATCCGAACAGACAACATGACAGCCATGTATTATATTCAAAAACAAGGCGGCACACACTCTCCACAGATCTCGCACAGAGCATATGGAGATGGGCAATCCCCAGAAAATCTTTCTCCTAGCTCAGCATTGTATTGTATTGTATTGTATGAAGATTTGTATAGCGCACAGTTGCAATTGCGACCCAACGGGTATCCAGGCGCTCTGACCAGATGGTTAAATTATTGCTGATACGGCAGATGAAAACATCAAACTACTGGAAAGAGCCAGGTCTTGAGGTTCCTTCTAAATTCCATTAATGGCTGCGTCTGCCTAAGTTCCAATGGAAGCGCGTTCCAGCTTTGGGCCCCAACTACACTAAAGGCCCTCCCTCCCAGCCTTGCCCGTTTGAACCTAGGCTGTGCCAGCAGGTTGGCCGTGGATGACCGCAACTGCCTTACGGGGGAATACCTTGAGAATTGTTCCTGAAGTGGGACCGGCCCTGTTCCGTGGAGTGCCTTATGGACCAGACATAAGGACTTAAAGAGGACCCTCTCTTTGACTGGCAGCCAGTGCAACTCCCTGAGTGCCTGACTAGAAGATGAATCAAGCTTGCGACCGAGTGCCAGCTTGGCGGCGGCTGACTGGACTCTCTGTAGCCCCTGCAAGATGTATTGGGGGGCTCAGAGATACAGTGAGTTGCAGTAATCCAGCCTGCTGAGAATGGTGCTTCTGACGACCGAGTTGCGAGATTCGGCAGGCAGCAGCGGAAGGATACGGCGTAGGAGTCGCAGTAAGCCGAAGCAGGCACTCGTGGTTTTGCTCGCCTGGGAGTCCAGCTGGAGATTATTGTCAAATAGCACTCCCAGATTTCGTACTCTTGCGGCTGGTATCAGTGGGGTCGCGTCTGGGACGAGCCTAAAGTCCATTGGCAGATGGTGAGTCGGTTTCATAGGCGCAAAGAGCAACAGCTCGGTTTTATCCCCATTGAACTGTAGGCAGTTTCTCTGGAGCCAGTCCGTGGTCTGCCTCATGCAGCTCTGGAACTGTTCCAAGGGGACTGCATGTTTGCCTTCTAAAGAAAAGGCCAGCTGGGTGTCATCTGCGTAATTTATCAGCTCCACCCCGAACGCCTTGATGATAGGAAATAGCGGCTGCAAGTATATGTTGAACAGGGTGGGGCTGATGCTGGAACCCTGTGGAACTCCAAAGTTCACGGGGGTGTTCTCTGAGGCAAAAGGACCCATAGTCACCATTTGGTGTCTCCCTGCTAGGTAGGATCGGAGCCACTTTAGTGCCTGACCTCCCACCCCCGACTCCCTCAACCGGCCCAGCAAGATGGTATGGTTCACGGTATCGAATGCGGCTGACAGGTCCAGGAACACCAATACGGCGGTGCTCCCTGTGTCAGCCCGCACTCGCATCGAGTCCAGCATGGTAACTAAAGCTGACTCGGTGCCGTGGCCGGGGCGGAAGCCGAACTGGTCTTTGTCCAGCAGCAGTTTGGCCTCTAGGTAGTTCGAGAGGGACCTGCTCACCGCTTTCTCTAAGATTTTGATGGGGAATGGGAGGAGAGAGATGGGTCGGAAGCTGGCCGGAACAGTTGGAGCTAAATTAGTTTTTTTGATGAGGGGAGAAACAACCGCCTGTTTCCAGCTATCCGGGACCAGACCCTCTTCCAATGACTGATTGCAGATCTGGCGTAACCAGGGGAAGGTTGGATAGCCATATAACTTCCATGCCCTCTGAGGCAGAAGGTCAAGGGGAGAGCCAGACGAGATGGTGAGTGCCGTATTGACAAACGACGCATCCGAGAAGAGTGGGAAGCTGGTCAAATGACACACCTCCCCTGACCTATCAAGGGCCAACCCCTTCCCAGATATCTCTGTCGCACTGTCAGTGTCCCTAAAGAGATTGGTAATCTTTGTTACCTTGTCCTTAAAGTAGGTGGCGATCTCGTCGCACAACCTCTTTGAAGGAACAACTTTATTTTCAAGGCAACAAGGGGCCGATAGGGATTTCACAATTCTGAACAATTCCCTGGTCCCATTAGGGGCATTCACTATGGAATTAGCGAAATAGCTGGCTTTACGCTCCTTGATATGCTGCTTGTAGCTGCTCTGTGCAGATCTCAATGCCAGCTTGTCCCTGGCTAGGAACCCCTTCCTCCACTTTCTTTCGGCCTGTCTACAGAGCTGTCTCAATTGTCGCAAGTCATCATCATACCAAGGCGCAGATGGCCTGCTCCTTACTCTTATCTTTCTTTTCGGGATGAGAAGGTCCAGCTCGTTGGTGATGAACTTGTGGTAGGCGTTATAGTTTGCCTCCACGGGTCTGGAGGCATGAAAGAGGCTGACTGTTGGTGGAGTTAGTAACTAGCCCGTTTTGGCCAGTTTAGTCCAGTCTCTGCCCACTCTAAATTCTGCCGCTGTTTTAGCATGAGGTGGGGTAGTTGTTTGCAGTATCTTGAATTGAATACAATGGTGATCTGTCCAGATGAGCGGCAGGACATTTAAGAGTTCAGCCCCCATCTTACTGGCAAACAATAAATCCAATGTATGACCTCCTTGATGGGTAGGAGAGGTGACTAGTTGGTGAAGTCCTAAACCGAGGCAGGTCGACGTCAAGTCCCGCAATTGGTTCTTTGTGCCAACATTTTCCCACCAGTTAAAGTCACCTAGGACAATCATTTTGGAGTGTGTAAGTGCCAGATTGGTGATCAGGTTCAGGAGTGGTTGCGTTGGAGTGTGCAGCCCTGGAGGGCGATAGCAAAGCAGGCCCGTAAGTAGATTTCCTCTATCGCCGTGAAGCGAGAAGGCCATTGCTTCGACTCCCTCCAGCTCGTCCGTATGTAACCGGACGGGGCGGAATTCCTCCCTATAAATAATTCCCACCCCTCCTCCCCTGCCCCCCTGTCTGGGCTTATGCAGACATTTAAAGCCCTCAGGGCAGGCCAAACCAATCTCCACTACTGCATCTTCCCTAGCCCAGGTTTCTGTGAGGAAGAGTACGTCCAGCGCCAGATCCTCTATTAAAAGTGCGATTTCTGTATGGTGCTTGACCAGGGATCTGCAGTTCAGCAACGCACAGTTAAGGGAGCTCGGCTCCTTCGAGCGTCTGGAGCCCGCCCTCCTTCCCGGGTTAGAGAGCAGTGCAGCAAGCTTGGTCTGGGAGGGTGCGGTGTACTCCGAACTTCTCCCTATCTCCAGGAGCTGTGACCTGGTATACTGGTGTCTTACCTTGACGCCGAAAACTAGGTCCTGTGTCGTCCTGGGCTCGTCCGGGGCGCGAACGGGCGCAGACGGGCTTGCCTCTGGCGCGCCAGCGGCGCCCCCGCTGCGCACGCGCGCTGCGCGCTTGCATGGTGCTCATTTTTATGGCCAATCCCCCGTTGCCCAGCATGTCCCAGGAGTCCAAAACACAGTGGCAGATCTGCTCAGCAGGCAGACACAACAGATCCACGAATGGGAGCTTCACCCGTACTTTCAAATGTGGGGGCATCCACAGATGGACCTCTTCGCCACCCACGAAAACGCCAAATGCCCAAGCTTCGCCGCCAGATACCCACACCCATTGTCCAAAGGACATGCGATGTGGATGAACTGGTCAGGCAGATTTGCGTACGCTTTTCCGCCTCTCCCACTCATTCCACTAGTGGTGCGCAAACTACAACAACACTCCCTCACACTAATCCTAGTAGCTCCAACGTGGGCCAGACAACCGTGGTATACCACACTGCTGGAACTATCTGTAGTACCGCACCAAAAACTACACCTCTCTCCACACCTCTCAACCCAGAACCATGGAGAGATCAAACACCCGGACCCAGCACAGCTCAACCTTGCGATCTGGCTCCTGAAATCCTTGAATTTGGATACCTAAATCTTCCCCCTGACTGTATGAACGTCATCAGAGAAGGTAGAAGACCTACCACTAGAGCGTGCTACGCCGCTAAGTGGAAACGTTTTGTTGTTTATTGCCATAACAACACCATCAATCCACTGGACGTGTCCATTCAACACATCATAGGCTACTTACTCCACCTACAGAGGTGCAATCTGGCCTGCACGTCCATTCGACTACACCTCGCAGCTATTGCAGCTTACCTACAAAACAGGCAACATCTATCACTCTTTAGAGTGCCTGCCATCAAAGCCTTCATGGAAGGCCTTAAAAGAATAATTCCCCCCCAGAGTGCCACCCTCACCTGTGTGGAACTTAAATATCGTTCTCACAAGGCTAATGGGGCCTCCCTTCGAACCTCTGCACAAATGCGAACTACAATTCCTAACATGGAAAACCGCTTTTCTTGTAGCCATCACTTCCCTTAGAAGGGTCTATGAGATACAAGCACTTACCATTCAAGAACCCTTTCTCCAAATGCACCACAGCAAGGTTGTTCTCCGTACCAACACAAAATTCCTCCCTAAAGTCATTTCTCCTTTTCACCTAAATCAAACAGTAGAACTACCAGTATTTTTCTCGCAACCACAGACCGTTGCAGAAAGGGCTCTTCACACACTGGATGTCAAACGAGCCTTACTCTACTACATTCAAAGAACACAACCTTTCCGTAAGCCCAAACAACTTCTTTCTCTCCACCGCACAAAGGCAACCCCATCTCAAAATCAGGGATAGCTAGGTGGATTGTACAATGCATTCAAATCTGCTACCATAAAGCAAAGCGAATGCTCTCCATTCCCCCGAAAGTCCATTCTACATGAAAAATAGGGGCTTCTATGGCATTCTTAGGGAACATCCCATTAGATGATATCTGCAAAGCAGCTACATGGTCAACCCCGCACACTTTCACCAAACACTATTGTGTAGATGTGCAAACTAAGCAACAAGCTAGTGTGGGCCAGGCTGTACTCAAAACATTATTTCAAACCACTGCAACAGATACGGGTGGTCGCCGCTAATGGTGGGTACTGCTATATAATCTATGCACAGTGTGTAATCTGCAGCTCATATGCCTTGAACGGAATATGCTACTTACCAGTATGCATCTGTTCTTGGCATGTAGAGCTGCAGATCTACACACGCCCACCCGCCTCCCCGGCTACCTGTATCTGTCCCAGTTTATCTTATTTAGATAGCACACACATGGGCATCTTCACTGTTAGTACTACGCTCCATCTTTCCCTGCTGGCGAAAAACAATCTGAGGATGGAGCCGAAGCCCATGCGCAGTACGATCCAAAGGAGGAGTCACCGACCGCGTGACTTCCAAAGACTTTCCAAGAGGAAAACAAACTGCAAACATCCGGGCTCAACACCAGATGGCGATCTATGCACAAGTGTGTAGATCTGCAGCTCTACATGCCAAGAACAGATGCATACTGGTAAGTAGCATATTCCTTCTATAACAAAAGATAGACATTGTTCCCTCCCCAAACCCCCCGCCCCCCTCGACACTACAGCTGGAAATCTGTGATGGTGTTGAGAACTTCACGGAGTGCAGAGACTGTAGTTACTGCCTACTGAGCATTCAATTCCCTCTCTGGCACTACCATCAACAGCAGCATTACAAAAAGTCAGATAACCTGACCAGCAAAGAGGCTTTAAAAATACAACTATTGAGTCACTACTGGCCAACACCCAAAGGCATCCACTCTCCAGTAGCTGTGAGTGATGACTAAATTCCCCCTCTCCATTTGCCAATCCAGTGTGGGGAGCGTTATCTTTACATCTGGAAGAGTGGGAAAAGATCACAAACATCTGAAAGAGACATCTAGCTGAAGATTCCTTATCTTAAAATCCTCCTCAGGTCCCAGACTGGATCCAGACATTTTCTCAGCAGTACCTCCGCGCGTCAGTAGAAGACGTCGAACGACTCCGCAGCTACGTCGTCTCTTCCTTTCAGTGCACCACTGCGGCCTATTCCACCATACTGCTTAAAAGCATACAGTCGAACCAGTCCCTGCCCCACTCGGGGGAAGAGGAATCTACTAGAGATATTTCTGGGTTTAGATAAAAAGCCCAAAGAGGGAGTTCAAACTAGCATTACTTCTAAACCTGGCCCACAAGTGGATCAAAAGGGGAACATTTTCTATGCTAGACCTTCATTAATTTTCCCTCATCTCAGGCAAGAGGATTGGGTGTGTGCTGTAGATCTACAAGACACCCAATGGTAGCAAAAAAGCACAGGCAGTACCTGAGCTTTCTACTAGTAATATCACACTACCAGTATGCAGTGCTCCAGTTTAATCTGAAATGTACCCCTCAAACATTTTTGAAATACATGGGAAGTAGCAGAAGCTCACATTTGATGTGAAGGAATATGTGTCTACACTTACCTGCGCGATTGGCCGATAAAGGCTCAAAGCTAGCAAAAAGTGAATGAGAACTTTGAACAACAAACTCTCTATTACTCAGTGTGGGCATACAGATAAACATCCAGAAGTCTGTAATATCCCCCGCCCAAGTTCTATCCTCCGTGGAGGCAACTGTAGACACAGTGCAAGTAGAAGTGTTTCAGAGGAGGGAGACATTTCATTTTCTCCTGAAGGCTTTCAGTCTGTAAGCCCAGCAAATGTCGTCACCACACCAATTACCTGCAAGTCTGCAGACCCTACATAGCTCTCAATGCCTTTCTACCATCTTTAACAAGAAGCAAGCTTCTTATACAAACAGAAAACACAACCATGCACTACCTGGGCAAATGAAGGGGCATTATATCAAGACAACAATCGCTGTTGTCACAAAATATCTGGTCATGAGCCTTGGCCTTATCAATAAAGGTAATCCACTTACCAGCAATCCTAAACAGCCAGGTTTTCTGAACTGATTTTATGTAGAAAATCACAAATATATTCTTCATCACATTTTCGCAGAACGAGACTACCTTTCAGTAGATAACTTTCCAGTATGCCAGAACCAGGATCATTGCCCCATGCATTTTAGTTCAACTGGGCATGTTCATTTCATGCTTTTTTTTTAAAGATTCCTTTGATACCCTCAATCATATTGAAACTCTGAATTTGCTAAGTGCCAATGCTTCTGATTGCTTAACAGTGGCAAAGACAGTGGAGATACCTGGACATGTTAAAATTGCTTGTCAAATGACAGAAGAGATTGCCATGACAAAAGGCATCATGGGCAATGGAAGCCCCTCAGACACTTAATGGGACAGTGTGCTTTTTAACTCTTGTAATGTAAGCCAGTCAGACTGCGCTTTTCCTCATTACTTAGACATATAGGCAGCAGTTCATGTTATGGGTGCTGTAGTGTAGTTTGGAGATAAGGTTTCTGGTGCAGCTAAAAAATAAAAAATGTGTATAACCTTTTGTGGAATAGGCTTTTGGAGGGGACTCCACTACATCTGGGTATGTTGAGTGTGAGAAGTTGGCCTGATGTATGATGTCACTAGTTATAGTGTACACCTTATATCAGTCCAAATACCCTTATGGTGATTGGTTGTAAAGTCAACCTTATAGACCAGCTATCCTAGTGGTAGCATGGACAAGAGCAGTCTTAGGCTAAACTCTGAATGGCATGTGAAGCCAGCTGTGATACCATATATAATCCCTTGAATACCAAATGAAAGGACACCACAACAGATATATATATAAAATAAAGTGTATTTATTCTAAGCAAACCCTCAGCACTCTTTATGAGATTAGAGGTAAGTACAACACAGTCTTATTTAAGCATACATTAAGTCACACAGGTAAGTAATACAGTTAGGCCCTAGGGGCCACGCAAACCATATACTAAGTAAGTGGTATAAGGACCACTGTCACGGAAATAGAATAGGCCTAGGCCTAGGGAATCGCTGGGGCTACACTATACTACCAACAGTTAGGAAGTGGGAGGCCCACGGGATTCGGATGCAGAGTGGAAACACTCACGCGTAATGCGTAAAAGTCACTAGCAATAGTACAGTTTAGAAATAGATAGATTTAGGACACTTCCGGAGTAGCTAGGAAGTTGAGACTTGAAACTTAGACACTAGGATAGTCACTATCCTGATGAGCACCGGAGTACCCAAGTTACCTAGCCCACAGGCTGCGGGTGCATAGGGTGGAAGTTGCGTCGGGTTTCGTCGTCGACTCCTATGGATGCCTGAAGAAAGATGCTGACGGGCAGTCAGTGAAGAGTGTCCGGTGGATCCCAAGGCTGGGATCAAGAAGAGAGGAGACCTGCAAGCAGAGGGGACAGAGTCAAGGTCACTAGCCAGTGACCACGTGGAACCAGGAAGGAACCAGACGATGTCGTGAAGATTTGCAGGTGAAGGTGAAGCTTGTCGCTGCAGCCAGGAGGACCAGGAAGCGTCGAGGACGACCAGGACCAGGAGGCGAGCTGTCCCACGAAGGCTCTTGCTGTCGGCGGCGTCGAAGTTGGACTAGGACTCACCAAGCCTTGGCAAGCGGAACCCACGCAGAATGAAGGACTTGCTTCTGGAGCAGACCAGGAAGGTCTGGGGTGCTTCTCGTTTTCAAGGAAGCAGGGGCCAGTCTGGAGGAGCCAAACCAGCGCAGAAGATTTCAGGGTGCGTCGTCACAAAGGCCACTAGCCAGCGGGCAAGCAACCGGACAGACGCGGCAAGCAGGAAAATGCTGAAGGGCCCCACGCAGGACTCGTGGAGTGTGGGGGGGCTGATCTTCGGTGCAGATGGTGCTTGTGGGTGGGGCTTCTCAATCCCCGGTGCACAACTTCGAGGGTGCCTCAGAAGCTGCGCTTGAAGATACTAGCCACTTTTCCCAGGTAGCCGGTCCCACGTCGCTCGTCGCCTCCACGGATCTCAGCTCTGCTGTAGATGTGGATCAGGGTCGGAGAAGTCTGGAAGTCAAGGCTCTGGTCGGGCTCTGCAGTCGGTTTCTCGTAGAACGTGGGCAAAGCAAAGGGTAGTCTCTTGATGGTGCCTGTTTGCACAGGGTAGCCACTCCTTGGCCACAAGGGAGATTCTTCAGTCTTCTTCTTTCGTCGAATGTCGAAGGTCCAGAGTTTCTGTTCAAGATTGCAGGTTCAGGATAATCTAATCTCTTGAGGCCCAACTCCCACTCTTCTACTAATCTGGGGGGCTGGGATACCTGCTAGGTCACGCCTTATGGGTGAGACCTGGGAGGGGGTGGTTACACCCACTTCCCTTTGTCCAGTTTCGCGCCAGAGCTGGGGCTGGAGTGCCCCAGCGCCGGTTTGAACTGGACTATGCAAGGAACACCTTGTGTGCCCCAGGCATGTCTCATTCCTTTCAGCCCACCCTGCCCCAATACACTAAAGGCTGTCTGGGGAGGTGCTAGCACCTCCCCAAGCAGGAAACCTATTGTCCAGGCCTCCCTGGCTGGGATCACTCCCAGCAGCAGGAGGTCAGACTTGTGTCTGTGGCAGCAGCATCCATTTTGTGATGCTGAGGCTTTGGTCAGAGGTTAACAGTGAAGTATGATTTTAACATGTCTTTCCCTCTAGAAGGGGGGAATAATATCCTCATGTCCAGAAATGGTATGGGGGTATTATTCCACAGTGTTAGACACCTTACACGACATGTTTCGATAAAGCCAAACCATAGTTACCATAACCGTCTAAGATTATAAGGCACTTTAAGAGTATATGGTAGGCTATATCATAGAACAGCTATAAGGACATGGTTCCGAAAGCTGCAGACAGGCTCAGCTCATGCTAGAGCACCATCTCACATGTTACCAAGCACTCTGCCTCCAGGATTGTTAAGGCCTGCCATAGGAGTGACTGATAGGTACACATGTGTCTATAGATAAGGATAGATATAGGCATACTATATCTAAGCAAGGGGTGATTACACAACCTTGCCCCAGCTGAGTGATCAGCCAGTTGTGTCTGATTGGAAGGCCAGACCAGGGGTGGCACAATACATGCTGCAGCCCCTGGGAGGCCTAGGGTACACCTATGCCCTGGGTACCTAGGGTACACTGTACAGGGTCCAATAAGGTGATCCTTACCAATTGGGAATGTACCTAGGGTACATGGAGTCCATTTTAAAGAGAGAGCAGACAGCCTGAGACCCTGAATGGCAGGATCTCAGGCCAACTAAGTCGAAAAACCAGCTAGACACTAGGCAAAAAGTTGGGGGTAACCATAGTCAGATATCCACCTTCCTACATTGAGTTCTTCACCCTATTTGTGAAATTGTATGCAAATATATTAATATGAAGTTTGTCGAGGTCCCCACATGCAGTTCGGGAATTAGTCTAAAGGTTGACTTCAGTGAAGATTCCTGCGATGCAGAACCAGAACTACAAGTAAGTAACCATTTTGTCTCCTGCATGGTTTGTTTAGTAGCGTTCTGCTTGTGGATTTTCAATTTTGCCCTCTGTTCATACGCACAGATCACCATATAACCTATGTATGGTTCAATACCTTTTCATTCGAATAAATGCCAGTATCTACAACAAAGAATATTAAGCACAACTCATCCCGGCTCCCCCTACTCCATTCAGATCCCCCACCAAACTAGCCTCCCCAGACCATGGTAGAAAACACTATCAAAATCCCACCATGTCAAAGCATATTACTAATAAAAATACATTTCCATATATGCTGCGTGATCCTTCCTTTTCCCTATCTATTCCCTAGGACCTCCCTTACAGTTCATGGACATGCAAGCTCCTTGGCTTCTCAAACAGAAAAAAGGCCTCTAGCAGACCCCAAGGTTTTCTAAAAGTGCATTCCATACCTGCCACGTTATTCATTTTCCACTGTCAAAATCTGCCAGAGTCCATGGGATTTAGTAGGGCCATACAGAATGTATTGTTCCACCACTATTAATCAAAAGAAGACCCAACCTTTACCCCTTTTCCCTGAACCCCACTAAATCTTCAGGAGACAGCCCTGTTAAATTGCATGAGCCGAAGAGAGAGCTCTGCAATTCATTGTGTGTGATGTCTTCCATAACTTTCCACCCAGAAACCTCCCAGTCTAGTACAGTGCCATAGAAAATGCAACAAGGATCCCCACTCTCTGCAGACCCTTCAACACCCATTAGACCTCCTGGTGTATGTAGTGGGGAACCTTTCAGGAGCATAGTGGCCCCTCAGGGGTACTTTTAAACTCATTTTAGTGCCTTGTATGCTAAGGGAGCCCTTCATTGATGAGCACAATATGTTCACACAGTCCTCCTCTACCCAAATGTTTCCCAACTCTTTTGCCCACGATACATGCAATTTTTGTTTTAACATGCTCAATTACCTCTGTCACAAACTTCATTTTCCACATACTGTAAGCATTTTTTTCATGACTAGCTGGAAACCTGAATTACCATAAAGGGGAGTTTTAATAAACTCTTTAGATTTATCAATAAATGTAAAAAAAAATCCATACTATGTCCATTGGCCCTGAAAAGTCCCCAAAAAAGAAAAAAAAGTATTGAGCTAACAAAGGTCCCAACTGTCCCTTACTTAGGGGTACTTTTTGACGAACACGTGTCATGGTGCCCACAAATTATGCAAAAAAAAGAATACCCTTGCAAGGGCTACAGGGGCTACACTAAATTTTGCTAAAAAACTAGGGACCAAACCCATTGCAGCTCTAATGAAGATATACAAGGAAAAATGCATTTCAATGGCAACCTATGGTAGTGACATCTAGGGATACATAGAAGGGAGGCGTATTCAGCAGGAGGAACACAAATTTCTATGTAAGGTTTTGGCAGTTCCGTTTTCCACGCCCACTTGCATAATACATGAAGAACTAGGGATGGGATACATTACAGATCAGATTGCAGTGGCTCCACTGATGTGATGGTTGAGAATTTGGGCAAGTCCCACTATAACCTTAAATCAAATAATAATTACTGACTGTTCAGCATTAGATAGAGCCAAACACATCCCCTGGTTTTAGGTATCTAAAGGAACTGACAACTTGGCTAGGTCGCTCTGATTTATTTTTAAGCCCCAAACCCATGGATAAACTTTTAATTAAAAATATTAGACTGCAGTTTTTGTCTAAGCACCAAGGTTTGAGGGAAGAAGAGGAGCTGCAAAAACCATCTGTAAGACGTTATGTCACATTATCTATGAACAATCAAGTCCAACCTTACTTAGTAAGTGTTTGCAAACCTTTCCATTGTTTTATCTGAACAAGATTTCGTCTGCAGATGGCTCATTGGCTTTTATCTGTACCTCAGGGTTTATCCAAACCTGGCACTCTGAAACCATGTCAGTGTGACAAGTTTTCAGAACAGCATATTATTCATTTTGTCATTTTTGTGATTATGTGCTTTTACGCAAGAAATGTATACTACCACTGCTTAGAGATTGTCACTTTGTCCAAACCAAGCCAGCCCTACTGTATCTTCAGATGTTAGCATCCCCCTTGGTTTGTTTTGGAGTGGCAAGTTTCCTAACTGGAGCCATTAGGCGTAGGAAAAACATGTTTTTTTAAAACTGATATTAAGGCTTAAGATTTGTGTTCGAGGCATATGAGCTGCAGATTACACACTGTGCATAGATTGCCATCTGGTGTTGGGCCCGGATGTTTGCAGTTGTTTTTTTCCTCTTGGAAAGTCTTTGGAAGTCACGAGGTATGTGACTCCTCCTTTGGATCGTATTGCGCATGGGCTTCGGCTCCATCCTTAGATTGTTTTTTTCCGCCATCGGGCTCAGATGTGATCTTCACGCTCCGGTTCCGAACCGTTTTCAGTTCTTCTGATCGGCACGCAATCCTTCCCTTTCCGTGGCATTGTTTCGGTCGCGATCTCCACACTCGACGCGACTCTCATCGTTCGAAGTCTTCGATTCCAGTCGTCGACGAGGGCCTTCGGGCCTACCTGAGCTCCGGTCCTGGCTCATGGAAAGGACTCCATTTAAGAAGTGTCCTCGATGTGGGTCAAAGTTTCCCCACACCGATCTCCATGAGGTGTGCAACCTCTGCCTCTCCCCAGAACACGAGGCACGAGACTGTCCGGCTTGCAAATCCTTCCAGTCGAAAAAGACCATTCGGGACCGAAGGGCGAGGAGAACCATGGCACACTGGTCGACTGCAATCCCCAACGACATCTTTGGAGAAGGCGTCGATGTTCCCGAAGACCAGCACACCGAAGAGGGCCTCGTCAGCACCTCCGAAGCCGACGACTCAGATGTCGAGGACATCACTCTGGCACAGAGGGGTGTGTGTACTAACATCGATCCCCACCCCCCACCCTCGACTGCATCGAAAAAGGCTTCGGTCACGCCTTCGCCCTCGGGCCTAGGCATGACCAAAGACATTGCTTCACATACCTCGCTTTCGGGCCCGGTTAAGAAGCCCATCAAGCCTTCTGGCAGCTCGGGCTAGAGCCAGCCTGCCGTCGGTGCCGACAAACACTCCTCCGCACTGGCACCAAAAAAGAAAATGGCCTCTTTCTCCTCCGCGCCGAGCTCCACACCGAAGCACTCGGCGCCGAAGACAAGCACTAGCTCCACGGTACCGACACCATCCCGGGAACCGAGCAAAAAATCCAAAGCCCTCTACACCCACACCTCGAAGCCGAAAGTCATCTCGGAACCGAGGAAACAACCGGACATTTCTAAGCCACACAGTTCAAACAACGAACCGATGCCAACTCCAAGACTAAAAAACCTACGGCTCCAACACCTTCGGCGCCGACTGGAACTATTTCGGCCCGATCCACTACAAAAAACACTTGTCAAAGACCCTAAAACTGGACATTTGATGCTCAGCATCAAAAAGAGACAGCTGGACAAGCCAGCCCCAGCTCCACCTCCAAAGAGAAGAGACTTTGCTACCTCCCCTTTGAGACTACCCTCACCCCTCCCTCTCCTCCGCCTCCCCCACCTCATCATTCCCCCACACCCTCTCCGGATGAGGATGATGACGATGTCTACGACGACACAGGGGACGGACCCCATGACCAACCCACAGAGGACCCCACTCCTACAAGCTCCCCAGACCCATGGGACGACTACAACATCCCAGACGTCCCCAACGTCCCGCAGGACGACCTTTACCCTTCAAGACCGTCCCCCCTGGAGGACACTATGGGTTTTAACCAACTGCTCCATAGAGCTGCACACTGCCACGGAGTTGATCTCCATACAGACCCCGTGGAGGAGGACTTCCTCCTAGATACCTTTGACACTACACACAGGGCCACTTCCATTCTGCCCATGCTTAAAGGGGTCATCTAACACGCGCCAGAGGTCTTTAAAGACCCGGTCAGGGCCAGGGTCATCAACCCTCACATCGATAAGAAGTATAAGGCCGCCCCTACAGACCCCACCTACATCAGAGGGCCCGCACCACTAGACTCCCTAGTAGTCTCCACTGCAAGGAAACGTGTAAACTCCCAGGCATCAGGCGAGGCCACCACCACCACCTGATAAGGAGTCCAAACTCCTTGACACCTCTGGCAAGCGAACTGCATCCCAGGCTGCCAACATATGGCGCATTGCAAACACCCAAGCGCTTTTGGCACGATATGACAGGGCACATTATGATGAACCAGAAGCCACAATGCAACACCTCCCTGACAAATATAAGAATAGAGCTAACGAGCTAATCCAGGAGGGTAAAACCATCACCAACACCTCCATTCGCTGCGTCCTCAATTTCGCTGACACCGCCTCTAGGGCAATTAACACCAGCGTCCTCCTCCGGAGGCATGCCTGGCTACGAATTTCGGGTTTCAAACCCGAGGTGCAGGCTTCCATCCTCAACCACCCCTTTGACCAGGAACATCTGTTTGGCCCAAACGTTGACGTTGCCCTTGAAAAAATGAAAAAGGATACCGATACGGCAAAGTCTATGGGAGCCTTACAGTCGCACCCTCCCAGGCGCTCCTTTTGCCGCTCTTCCTTTCGAAGCACCTCCAGAGGCTACTCCTCAGACAACGCCTCCACTTCCTATAAAGCCCCTACACAATCCACCTTCACTAGGGGTTCCCAGAGAGGTGGCTACAGGGGTAACAACAATAAAGGCAGAGGCAAAACTAACACCTCCCGCTCTGCCTCCATCCCTGCCCAATGACTTCCCTCCACTCCCCCCAGACCATCCCACTCCAGTCGGGGGCAGACTCCACAATTTCCTTCCTTTCTGGACTACTATCACCTCAGACAAATGGGTAACACAGATAATTCGGTCAGGCTACTGCCTCGAACTAACATCTATCCCCCCAAACATTCCACCCAAACAACGCCCAAGCCACAGGAACATTTGTCACTTCTAAAGCAGGAGGTAATCTCCCTCCTACAAAAGAGTGCGATAGAACTAGTTCCTGCCCACCAACAAAATATGGGAGTTTACTCCCTATATTTTCTCATACCAAAAAGGGATGACACTCTAAGGCCCATCCTGGACCTCAGACCCCTAAATCACTATATACACTTGGACCATTTCCACATGGTCACACTCCAGCAGGTACTTCCCCTGCTCTCCCAAAACGACTTACTTGCCACCCTAGACCTCAAGGACGCCTATTTCCACATTCCCGTTCACAAAGCTCACAGAAAGTTTCTCAGGTTTGTAGTGGACGGTCAACACTATCAATTCAAAGTGCTCCCATTCGGAATCACCACAGCACCGCGAGTGTTTACCAAGTGCCTAGCGGTAGTGGCAGCACACATGCGAAGACAACACATCCACACCTTCCCATACCTAGACGACTGGCTAATAAAAGCCAGCTCATACAACCAGTGTGTACAACACACTCACGGCACTATCCAGCTACTTCACGAATTGGGATTCACAGTAAACCACACAAAGTCCCATCTGCAACCGTCCGACGTAAAACAATACCTCGGTGCCACCATAGACACCTCAAAAGCGCTAGCCTACCCCAGTCCTGCCAGGAAAGCAAGCATTCAGGCTCTACGTGCCAAATTTCAACTGGAACACTCTCTTCCAGCTCGAGTGTTTATGCAACTAATAGGAATGATGGCCTCTTGCATATTCATAGTACCTCACACAAGACTCCAAATGCGTCCTCTCCAAGAGTGATTAGCGCGCCAATGGAACCAGGCCCAGGGTCAATTGACAGATCTGGTGTTGGTAGACGGTCGTGCCCATCGCTCTCTGCAGTGGTGGACCACCAAAAACCTTTCCAAAGGGCGACCGTTCCTGGGACCGGTTCCTTAGATAGTACTGACAGCGGACGCATCGCTCTCCGGCTGGGGAGCTCACCTACTACATCACACCATGCAGGGCAGGTGGACACCTCAACAAAAGTTACTCCACATCAACCATCTGGAGTTACTAGCCATATTCTTAACCCTAAAGGCTTTTCAAACACAGATATCGGGCAAGGCCGTCCTAGTCCGCACGGACAACCTGACAGCCATGTACTATATACAAAAACAAGAGGGCACACACTCTCCACAGCTCTCTCAGCTAGCACAGAGCATATGGAGATGGGCCATACCCCAAAAAATCTTTCTCCTAGCCCAACATGTCCCAGGAGTCCAAAACACTATGGCCGATCTGCTGAGCAAACAAACACAACAGATCCACGAGTGGGAACTCCATCCACAAGTTCTTCACCTGTACTTTCAAATGTGGGGGCATCCACAGATAGACCTCTTCACCACCCACGAAAACACCAAATGCCCAAGCTACGCTGCCAGGTACCCACACCCATTATCCAAAGGCAATGCGATATGGATGAACTGGTCAGGCAAATTTGCGTACGCTTTTCCGCCTCCCACTCATTCCATTAGTGGTGCGCAAACTACAACAACACTCCCTCACTCTCATCCTAGTAGCTCCAACTTGGGCCAGACAACCATGGTACACCACACTGCTGGAACTATCTGTAGTACCGCACCAAAAGTTACACCTCTCTCCATGCCTCTTAACCCAGAACCATGGAGAGATCAGGCACCCGGACCCATCTCAGCTCAACCTTGCGATCTGGCTCCTGAAATCCTAGAATTTGGTTATCTAAATCTTCCCCCAGACTGTATGAACGTCATTAGAGAAGCTAGACGACCTACCACTAGAGCTTGCTATGCAGCCAAGTGGAAACGTTTTGTGGTCTATTGTCACAGCAATAACTTCAATCCCCTGGATGTGTCCATTCAACACATCATAGGCTATTTACTACACCTACAAAAATGCAATCTAGCCTACACGTCTATTAGACTCCACCTTGCAGCCATAGCAGCCTATCTACAAAACAGGCAACATCTATCACTCTTTAGAGTACCTGCCATAAAAGCCTTCATGGAAGGCCTCAAAAGAATAATTCCCCCCAGAGTGCCACTATGACCTGTGTGGAACCTTAACATCGTTCTCACAAGACTAATGGGGCCTCCCTTTGAACCTCTGCACAAATGTGAACTTATATTCCTAACATGGAAAACTGCTTTTCTTGTAGCCATCACTTCCCTCAGAAGGGTCAGTGAGATACAAGCACTCACCATTCAAGGACCATTTCTATAAAAGCACCATAACAAGGTTGTTCTCTGCACTAATCCAAAATTCCTCCCTGAAGTCATTTCTCCTTTTCACCTAAACAATCTGTGGATCTACCCATATTCTTCTCGCAGCTGCAGACCATTGCAGTAAGAGGTCTCCACACATTAGATGTCAAACAAGCCTTACTCTACTACATCGAGAGAACACAACCCTTTCGTAAGACCAAACAACTGTTTGTGTCTTTCTCACCACCACACAAAGGCAACCCCATCTCCAAATCTGGGATAGCTAGGTGGATTGTTAAATGCATACAGATTTGCTACCACAAAGCAAAACAAACGCTATCTCTTCCCCCTAAAGCCCACTCTACACGCAAGATAGGGGCTTCCATGGCATTTTTAGGGAACATCCCCTTAGATGATATCTGCAAAGCAGCTGCATGGTCTACACCGCACACTTTCACTAAACACTATTGTGTAGATGTGCAAACTAAGCAACAAGCTAGTGTGGCCAGGCTGTACTCAAAACATTGTTTCAAACCACTGCAACAGATACTGGTGGTCGCCGTTAGGAGCGAGTACTGCTATATAATCTATGCACAGTGTGTAATCTGCAGCCCATATGCCTTAAACGGCAAATGCTACTTACCAGTATGCATCTGTTCTTGGCATGTAGAGCTGCAGATCTACACACGCCCACCCGCCTCCCCGGCTACCTTTATCTGTTCCAGTTTATCGTATTTAGATACAGCACACATGGGCATCTTCACTGCTTATTACTATGCTCCACCATTTCCCTGCTGGCGAAAAACAATCTGAGGATGGAGCCGAAGCCCATGCGCAATATGATCCAAAGGAGGAGTCACATACCTCGTGACTTCCAAAGACTTTCCAAGAGGAAAAACAACTGCAAACATCCGGGCGCAACACCAGATGGCGATCTATGCACAGTGTGTAGATCTGCAGCTCTACATGCCAAGAGCAGATGCATACTGGTAAGTAGCATTTGCCTTTTATATGGAGGCCCATAATGTGTTAAGGTTTTAGAGATCATCTTAAAATTTTGAGTTTGTCTTATATG
Source organism: Triturus cristatus (assembly GCF_964204655.1). Taxonomy (NCBI): domain Eukaryota; kingdom Metazoa; phylum Chordata; class Amphibia; order Caudata; family Salamandridae; genus Triturus; species Triturus cristatus. The sequence goes on from NC_140591.1 coordinate 1,184,611,339, forward strand.
CACTTAGCACTTTATATAACGTTTCTATATTGTATGTAGAGCAGCCCTTGGCACTCTATATGACCGTTAGGAACGATATTTCTGTAGCTTACCCCGTTTATAGTATATTTTATTTAGCATTTTGTACTCTATAAAACCTTTTACACTTTAAGATGTATTATAGGGAAAGAAACGTGAAGTTTGTGTTTTAATATGTTTGCCCTTTTGCACTTTGAATTTTTATCTTGAGGACTAACATGTGTTATTTTAATTTATGAGCACGTTTAACTGCACTTTGCACTTTATATAAAATTTGTACTGTATGCTTAGCAAAGCTCTAGTATCATAAGATGGATCATAGGCAAAGATAATTGTAGTTTTGTATTTTAACACTGTCTGCGCATTTGCATTTTTGAATCCTGCTCACTAAGTTCCTTTTTCGCATGGATTGTTATGAGTTGGCTTCCAGCTGATATTAGGATGGCCTCTTTTTAAAATGAAATGTAGTTTTGAATGTATTGTTTACTTTTACGACATTAAGTTGTCGAATAAAGCATTCGACCACTAATAAAGGGGAGTAAATCCTGGGTGGTATTTCATTAATCCTCCCACATATCTTTAGTTCTGTATGATCTGATTGATTATATTGTACTGCTTCCCAGTACCTTCATCACTCAGACCCTGGTTAGAACTTGTCTTTATGACAACAAAAATTTAAATGCTGTGATAACCGATATTGTGAAATATGGTTTTGATGTTATAAAAATAAAGATTTTTTTTTATTTAAAAAAATCTTTATTAAACTTTAGTTCTGATTACATAGGTACAAAGTGCATCATGTTCAACAAACAGTTTTTCAAATCTTGAAATTAAGTATCAACACGCATACACCCGAAATAGGTATGTTGGGGAATGAAAATAAAAGAGTTATAGTGGAAATAACATAATTATAGTGGCTTTATGGGCAATTACACGTTTATATTTGTAAGGCTATGACTGCACTCCATCTTAATCGAGATTAGATTCAGCTTTGTAAAAAAGTTGTTCACTTACCAGAAGCATAACATTTGAAGTTTTATAATGGAGAACAAACGGAAATAAACAGTCTGAAAGTTTAAACTAGGGAGACACCATAAAGAATACAGAGAACGAGATTTGATAAGGGTGGTTATTAGGACTGGTATCTGACCACCAAGGTATATGCCGTATTACCAATTAATATCTTGGAGATGGATTGAGTGGTTTGATAGCACCTTTTGTAATTATTACAGTGGTGTATTATTTTAAAGGTTGACATCAATTGAATCCCATATTTTCCTGTGGTAAGAGAGAGGATGTAATTTTTGTAAGCAAGTATTTTCTGCAGTGATGCATAACCAAGCCCAATGAGTATGAAAGGAAATATTAGGGGAGCTTTTCCATTCTGAAAGGATCAGCTTAGTTCTGATAACCAGCATGAGGTTGAATAATAAGTGCTGCATAATTCAGGGGTGGGATATTCGTGGCTGCATAGCTAGGCTGTTGTGACGTTGATTATGAAGTGTACCTTATAGACTTTTTGTATCAGATTTTGTATTTGGTGCCACAGCAGGTGAAATAGTTGGATATCATGTGAGTTAAGTCCCCTGGTTCTAGTTTGCAGTTCCAGCAGAGTTGTGAGTCAGTGTATCCTAGTTTGTGCAGTTTTCCTGGGGTACAAAAGGCATTGTGTTAAATCCACAACCTAGTTTGCACAACTGCATGTGTAATTTCCCCTTTGACGGGAGAATTCCATACTTTTGGCCATGATAATGAGGGTATAATATAGCTTACATTGTCGTACAAAGCCTATGTTAAAGATTGATAATACTGCCCTAGCTAGATTTATTGTACATTGTCTATATATATATATATATATATATATATATATATATATATATATATATATATATATATATATATATATATATATATATATATATAATATATCTGCTGCATTAGGTGCCATGGCTTCGGTTTATGGTGTGACTGTAAAATTGTGTATTTTCTGAAAGTAGGTGGCTTCAACTTGGCTGTTTAAATCAGTCTAGAATGTATCAGAGAATAGAATGATCAAAGATGTGATATTTCTGTGTCTTTCTTTTATTTAAGGGGCAAAGGAGATTACTTCAGATTAGGCCATGGTTCTGATGTTCACGTGCGCAAACCACAAGTTGTTGAAGGTCTGCGAGGGAAGAAGATTATCCATGTGGCCGTAGGTGCACTGCACTGCCTTGCTGTCACCGACACTGGACAGGTAAGAGCTTTTGAGTGAAATGGGATACGCAAACTGTGCTGCTCCGCTTTTAGTTGACAGTCTGTAAACAACGCAAGAGGTCTTTAGTATTTTTGGACCAGCATTAGAACCTAATTCTCTCAAATGGGTATCTTATTGTTAAACTCTGGTTATACACACCGGGCTTGTAAATTCTTTTTTCAGCACAATGTTTCAATGTGGATTCTTTATGGACACCACACCATTCTCTCTGAAGTATTCAAACTGAAAAACACGTCTCGCAATTTGAGGCTTGTCATTTTCTGTTCTTACAAGTGTGCCTTATCAGTGTTCTTCCTTGACAGAGGCATACTGGGATAACATTAGCAGCCCTAGCGGCATGCAGTTATAGGCTTGTTTCAGAACTCTTACTGTATTCACCTTTACATGCACCACTGTGAGCCAGCCATTTATATCCAAACATGACTCATGTGTACGTCAGTTCTAAGTATGCAATAGGTTTATTTTTAGACCTGACAATAAAGAATGTCTCTGCTTGAGTGTTTCCTTTGGTATTGCCATCTACCTTTCCTTCCTGTTTTCCCAGACCTAAAAGATGCAATAGAAATAAGAACGTCTAGGAAAATTGAAGTGTACATTTGCCTTGTCAAATTTTCTCCTGATTGCCTCTGTGAAGTGGGGGACAAATGGCCAAACGTAGCGATATAAGGGCTTGAATCCCATCTCATCAAGTCCTGCTGAGCAGATTAGTGGCTGGAGCCACACTGTGTACCATATAGAGCTACATAGGAGTTATTGCTAAGAAAATAGCATTCCGTATCTAGTCTTGCGCTTGAGAAGAACATTCAAAGATGATCAATTTACATTTTTATATAGTGCAACATAACCAAAATGGTAGCCACGCACTTCTCAGATATTTCAGCAAGTTTAGTGAAATCTCTTACATTGTACGAATTGACATAACTGAGATACAAACCATGACTTCACCAAGGGTTAAAACATGCATGTTGTTTCTTACTGAAGTAACGTGATGGTCATAAATTGGAGACAGCCTGGAGTACTGAAAAAGAAGTGAAGCAGGGACAAGTAATCTTTAAGAACATCAGCAGCAGTTGATAGAAAAGATTTCAAGAGGGAAAAGGGAACAACTTGGTGGACAAGATAATACTGAGCAGAAGGCAGGGATACAGGGAGCCCTATGATAGGAAGAGCGAGATAGTGCACCTGAATTGGAACAGGTGCTAATTTGAGATCCTTGAGAAACCTGACGTTTTTTAGTGGAAGCTTATATGAATGAAAAACTTGCAGTGGAAGGATGATAAGTTAATGTTGAACTTTCATTTGGTTTTTGCCTTAAAGTTATTGCACTAACTGTAACATAGTTGAACTAAATATCAGGGTGTGTTCTGTCATGTGATTGTCTCACCTTAAAAACAGAGGTATCCATAATGTTCAAGGCATGTGTGGTTGTAAATACACATGCTCTGTATACTTCCGCCATCTAGTGTAGGGTCTGGATGTGTGCAAGTTGTTTTTCTTCAAAAAAGTCTTTGGAGTCACGAGGCAAAGTGACTCCTCCTATTGGTAATAATGTGTATGGGTATTGACTCCATTATTATATTGTTTGCTTTCCACCGTATGGTTCAGATGTGTTTTGTGGTGCTCTGGTTTGAGACTTTCTCCGGTTCCTTTCAGTTTGCTTCATTTCCACCCCCGTCGGTATTGCTTTAGTCACCTTTTCCATCCTTGTGTCCAGAAAATCAGAGAACTTTTGCCCATCGCTTCAACATGCTACCATCGCAGCCTTCGGGCCTACTCTTTATTTTAGCCGACTTCAACAGAGAAAGAGCTGTTAATGGAATGAACTCTATTTCGATTCTGCCCTTGCTGTTACATGAAGTACTCGAGAACCGACCTCCATCAGGTTTGCAACTTATGTCTGTCTCAGACCATCATGAAGCGGACTGTGAAGAAGGGTCTATCTTTTTGATCGAAAAAGACATTACATGTCCGTCGGGCACTACACAGAGAAATGCAGCGCAAAGAGATCGAAGCAGCACCAGACATTTTCGGTCAAGGTGTCGAGCAGGAAGAGCTCCATGAGGCCTCTGCATTGGAGGAGGGGGCCTCTGCAGCGGAGGAGGAGGCCTTTTTCATCCATAACTCCAAACCAGGCTCCAACTCAAATTCCGACGTTAACTCTGGACAGTCAGTACCCATGCCTCTGTTCCACCTCCCCAAAAATATTTGATATCGACCGATTCTTGGGCTACTGGGCTACTGCTTCCAGCAGGCCATGGTAGGCACTGGTCATCTGCTATGGACCCATGGCACCAAAAGCCAAGCCGAAACAGATGGCTCCCTCACCGAGCCCCCTACCCAAAGGCAATGCTCTATGGATAAACTAGTCAGGCACATTTGCCTATGCTTTTTTGCCTCTCCCTCTTCTTCTGCTTGTGGTTCAAAGGCTCAGGCAAACGTCTCTCACCCTCATTCTAGTAGCTCCCATTTGGGCTCGCCAACCATGGTTCACTACACTGCTCAAACTCTCAGCAGTCCCCCACCAGAAGCTTCCCCTCAACCTGGACCTTCTCACTCAGAACCTTGGAGAAATCAGTCTCCCAAATCCAAAGGAGCTCAAACTTGAGATTTGGCTCCCAAGGTCATAGAATTTAGATACCTTAATCTTCCCTCTGGATTTATGACCATTCTTAAAGAAGCACGTAGACCTACAACTAGAGTATGTTGCACAGCGAAGTGGAAAAGATTTGTTTTCTACTGTCGCAAAACAAATTAATCCATTTGATGCAATTGTGCACAACCTTGTTTGCAACTGTCTTCATTTGCATACCGCGGACCTTGCTTACACTTACTTCCATACGTCTACATTTAGCCGCAGTTGCTGCATATCTACAAAACAGGCGAGATTTGTCCTTGTTTAAGGTACCAGTTATTGAGGCATTCCTAGAAGGTCTTAAAAGAGTAATTCCACCTAGAGTTCCACCTGCACCAGCATGGAATCTCAATATAGTACTTATGGAACCACCATTTAAATCATTGCACAACTTCTCCCTACAATTCTTGTCTAGAAAGTTGCTTTTTTAGTAGCCATTGCCTCACTTAGACTTTTTAGTGAATTCCAGGCATTAACCTTAAAAGAACCTTTCTTCCAACCACACAAAGATTGAGTAGTCCTTAGAACCAACCCAAAATTCCTTCCAAAAGTCTTTTCACCTACATCAATCAGTTGATTTACCCATTTTCTTTCTATAATCTGATTCAGTTGCAGAAAGAGCTCTGCATACACTAGAAGTCAAAAGAGCTCTAATGTATTTTATTGACAGATCTAAAGAGTTCTGTAAAACTAAACAACTCTTGGTTGCTTTTTTGCCCCCTCACACCGGAAAGCCCATATCTAAAACAAGCATTTCCAGATGTATAGTTACATGCATTCAAACATGCTATGCCAAGCTAAATTGACTTTTTGTTACTCCCCCTAGAGCTTACTCTACTCATAAGATATGGGCTTCCGTGGGTTTCCTGGGCAATATCCCAGTAGCTGATATTTGTAAGGCGGCTACGTGGTCTACACCACATACTTTCACTAAACATGATTGTGTGGATGTTTTAGCATGCCAAGAAGCCAATGTAGGCCAGGCAGTGCTACGTACTTTCTTTCAAACAACTGCAACACCCACAGGATAGCCACCGCTTTTGGAGAGGGACTGCTTTACAGTCTATGCAGAGCATGTGTATCTACAGCCACACATGCCTAGCACTGAATATGCTGCTTACCAAGCATCTGCTCATGGTATGTAGTGCTGTAGACTCGCATGCGCCCACCCTCCTCTCCGGACACCTGTGGCTGTTGTAGTTCCTTTACATTATTTCATTTGCATAGACATCTCTTTACTGAAACTTACTTTGACTCCATTCTCACCCTTCTGCGGTAAAACAATGTAACAATAGAGCTGATGCCCATGTGCATTATCACCGACTGGAGGAGTAACTTTGTCTTGTGACTCGAAGACTTCTTAAAGAAAAACAACTTGCACACATCTGGACCCAACACTAGATGGCGGAAGTATGCAGCGCATGTGAAGCTACAGCACTACATGTCACTAACAGATGCTGTAAGAAACTGGCTCTATATATAGTACACCAACGTGTGGTGTAGTGTGTATAGAGTCCAAGTGTCCCCAGAGGTAGGCAGAGGTTAAAGTTAAATAGAACCTTACTCTCTAATAGTGGTAGCTTGGTCGAGCAGTAAGGCAGTATCAGAGGACAGTGTTAAGCATTTGATGTACACACTCAATCAGCAAATGAATTCACACACTCAAGAACTGAACTCTAGGCCAGTTGTGTTTGTGTAAAAATATACTGTTGTTTGTTTTTAGAACCAAGCAAGCCTGGTACAGGTAACCATTAAATACTTTTCAGTAATTAGTTACTGGATATAAAACAGTTTGAAAATGCAATAGAAATTGTACTTTATTTGGTTTACAGGGGAGCAGTAGTATGCAACACTTAGCAAATACAGTACATTAGAATGAATAGGCTTTTTCAGTAAATTGCAGGTAAGTTAATTTTTACGTTACTTTTCTGACTCAGTGCTGTATACCTAGATTCAGCACTGGGACATTTCCTAGAAACAGGTAAGTAATTCCGTTTTGGTTATTCACATGATTTTTAAAGAATATTTTCAGTTTCCAAATTCCACACTTGGAAACTTTTTGGAGCAGCACATTGAAATGAATAGGCTTCTACAGTAAATTGCTGGTAAGTTACTTTTCACATTACTTTTCTAACTCAGTGCTGGATACCTAGATTCAGCACTGGGACATTTCCTGCGATTTTTAAAGAATATTTTTAGGTTTCAAAACTCCAAACTTTTTGGAGAAAAAGTTTCAATGTTATCCTATGAGAGGAAAACAGGTTAACGGTTCACAGGTAAGTAAACGGCTGTGGGAGTTATGGTTCTGGGGTTAGACTCGGGGGTCCCCCAGGGTCAGTGATGCACTGTTGTTGCACTCTCAGCGGCACTAGGGCAGCCGGGTGCAGAGTGTTGAGGCCCAATGTTATCCAATGGGGGATAAGGGGCCTCCGGCTAGTGGCTGCTGGCAAGCAGGCCACTGGGTTGTGGGAGCAAAGCTCCTAGGGTTAAGCTCAGGGCAAGTTGGGGACCAAAGTATCACCAAAGGTGCACCCTCAGCAGCACTAGGGCAGCCGGGTGCAGGGTGCTGTTTTGAGGTCGGGTGCCCTGTTGTTTTCAGTGGAGAAGCACCGGGACAAAGAAACACTGCAGGCTCAGGGACGAGGATCTTTTGGGGTGCGACCACCACTTCGAGGAGTAAGTTGGGATGTCGTGGGTTGTTTAGGCACCGTTGGTCTGGGCACACAAGGCCGTTGGGCGCCGGGTGCAGGGGTGCCTTGTGACGTCGGATTTTCTTACCGCTCTGGTCGTGGTAGGGGGGGTCCTCTAGATTGATGCAGCAGGCGTCATCTGGAGGCAGGTCAGGGGTTGCCGGATCTCGGGTCAGGATTGTCGGGGTGTGGGGGGGCCTCCCCGTGGTGTTTTTCCACTTGAGCTTGGACCGGGTTCGGTGGGTGCAGAGTGGGCTGGATTCGCCGTCTCTGGTTGGCACCAGAAGCTGCAGTTCAAACACGTCCGGTGTTCATGGGAGAAACAGTCTGGGAAGTGAAGGCAGGCAGGTCCTCTGGGGTTTGTGAGGTTGCTGGCTGCTGGACATGCCGGGATGTCGCAGGAGCGGGTTCGAGGGGAGACGGGCCTGTAGGGCTGGGGCCAAGTCATTGGGCGTCGTCTTCTTGTTAGCTCTGCACGGCTCTTCGTCCTTCTTCTTTTCTTCTTGTAGGTAGGCTGGATCTGAAGAAATAAGGTTCAGGGTGCCCCCTAAATACTAAGTTTAGGGGCGTTACAGGTAGGTGAAGGACAGGGTCCAATGGGTCCCTTCCCTGGGGTGAGTACAGCCCCTATTCTGCCACTCTCCAATGGGAGGGGGACAGGACCCTGTCCCTTGTTGGCTGGGTCCCCCCCATCCTCAAGATGGCAGGGACTCGAGGTTGTGCTTCACCTTGCCTCCCCCACCTGAGGGGTGGAGTTGGCAGAGGTGGGCACACCTCTCTTCATCACTTTTTTTTACTGCCGGTTCTCCCACCCAAAGTAGGGGGTAGAACCAGTGGGGACCAGTTGCTGAAAGCAGCAAATGGTATGGCGAGGCTCACAAAGGCGGCATGCCTTTGAAGCTTCTCCTTCGTGAACCCTACCCATCCTGGGGGAGGAGACTTGGCACCTCGTTCCAGGATGTGCATTGTTTCAGGCCCCCGAAAGCAGCAAGCTCTCGACCCAGGGGTCCAGAAACATGTCTGTTGATGGCAGCCTGAGCAGCCACTCAGTCGGGACACTAGAGGTGGGTTAGTTTTCAGGGGGCATCTCTGAGATTCCCTTTGTGTGCATTTTTCATTAAATCGCATACTGGCATCAGTCTGGGTTTAATGTGCTGAGAAGTTTGATACCAGACTTCCGAGTTTTTAGTGTGCCATTATGGTGCTGTGGAGTTCGTAATGACAAACTCCCAGCACCATATACTCTTAATGGCAACACTGCACTTACAAGGCCCAAGAATGGACTTGGGGCACTGTAGGGGCACAGGGCTCATGCTCGTGCTTTGTAGGCATGGCACACAGGGATGTGTGCCATGTTGACTTTTCACTTTGTTCTGCACCAAGACGCGCAGCCTGCCAAGGCAGTGTGTGAGTGTCAGGGTGCAGGACCTCTAAGGGTGGCGCAATAAGTGCTGCAGCCCTTAGAGGCCTTCTCTGGTCACAGTGCCCTGGGTACCTGTGATACCATTTACCAGGGGCTGACTTGTGGCCAGAGGTGCCAATTGGGTTCGTTTTGGGGAAAGAACACAGGCCCTGGGAACCTGATTGGCAGGGACCCAGGGCACATTAAGTCAAAGTGCATCAGTAGTCTGGCAAAAAGTGGGGGGGTTACTGCAACAGAAACCCACTTTCCTACAGATGCGCACAGGGTAAATAACATATTCCTTTCCAAACATTGAGCTTTGTATGGTGAAGATATCTTTAAATGTAATTTTGAGAAAGTGGCTCTGTATATACGGTTCCCAAATAGGTACAGTGTGTACAGAGTCCACAGTCCCCAGAGGTTTGGCAGAAGCTAAAGTTAGATATAACCTTACTCTCTAAAGTAGTAGTTTGGTCGAGCAGTAAGGCAGTGTCAGAGGACAGTGTAAAGCATTTGTTGCACACACTCAGTCAGCAAATGGCCTCACACACTCAATAACTGAACTCTAGGCCAATGGTTTATATATAAAAAATATATGCTTGTTTTATTTTAGAACCAACAATAGGTATCAAAATGTTCGAGGCATGTGGGCTGCTGAATTCATATCTGTGCATAGATCGCCGCCTAGTGTTGGGTCCGGATGTTTGCACGTTGTTGTCCTGGAAGAGTCTTCGAAGTATCCTGGGATAGGTGACTCCTCCCCTGGACTACAGTGCGCATGGGCATCCTCTCCATCCTCAGATTGTTTTTTTCCGCCATTGGGTTCGGATGTGCTATCTTAGCTCAAGTTAGGAAAATATTTTGTCGAGGACAAAAGGCCTTTAGTTCGCGTCGGTACTGTTTATCGATCGGGTTTCGATACTATCTTGTTAGTTTACTAACTTTCAGCACCGACTTTTTTCGCATTTACCTGTCCATCGACTACTTCGACGATGGAATCGAGGACGCCATTCAAAAGGTGTCCGGTATGCAATGCGAAGTACCCACACATCGACGTCCATCCGGTGTGCAACAAATGCCTTTCGCCGGACCACGACGAATCGACATGCATGGCCTGTGCCCGGTTCCGTTCCAAGAAGACTCTACGGAATCGTCGAGCGGCGAGACTCGAGGCGCAGCACGCGGCACCGGCCCCAGCAGACATCTTCGACGAGGCCGAAGACGTCGAAGAAGTAGAAGTCTTGCCCTCCAGTCCCGTTTCCGAACACGAACCCGGATCGGACGAGGCCGACGAGTCACTCTTCCACAGAGGTGAAGACGACACCGAGGTAGGAGACGTCGAGGAGGTCTTAGGGGCCGAAGAGAGTAGCTCCAATGATGAACAAGGCCTACCTGTTCAAGCCGAAGGATCACCAGTGCCACAGACTATGGCTCCGGTCGAGGGATCGCCTTCGGGCCTTACCCGAGACCTATCCCGCAGTTCTTCGGCCCCGCCCTCGGGCCCGGCCTCGGACGTTCAGCGGCAGCCATTACCGCTTAAACCAGCTGGTTTCCCTTCCACGAAACCGAAACCGAAAGCTGCTCCGGTTCCTACGAAACCGAAACTAAAAGTGGCGCTGGTCGGATCGAGGCCTTCCACGCCTTCGACGCCAGCGCAACGCGTCGGCACCGACCGCACCAAGAGAGACTTCGGTGCCGAACTTGAAGCGGGCGACGTAGGAGTCGACAAACGGAAAAAGGCCATCGGCACCGACAAACCTGCTCGGCTACCGGCTTCGACGCCACCGACACCGAGGGCCGTACCGCCTGCTGCGTCTCGCATCGCTCCCTCGACGACACCAAAACCTCACGTGTCGAAGACGTCGACGGTGATCTCCGCACCTCGACTCGATGCACCACCGGCGCCGAAGAAATCCACGGCCGCCTCTACGAACCTGGCCGGTGCCAAAACCTCAAAGGCGCCCCAAGTACGACCTGGTGCGACGCCAGGCAGCAAAACCACGGCTGCCCTCCAGGACCCGTCGGGTTCCGGTTCGATCGGAGCTCCAGCGGCCTCTTCGGTGCCAGCCAACATTACCTTCGGCTTGCCTCCGTCCACAATCCCAAAAGTGTTTCAACTCAGGACACGGGTCACCCAGACTACGGTTACACCTGTTGAGACGTCTCCGTCACACGTCATCGACGCCGACACTGGCAGGATGATTCTCCACGACCGAAGGATAACTTCGGAACCGCCATTGGACCCTTTCAGGATCCCACTAAAAAGGAAGCTGCCTTTAGAATCAGAACCTCTCCTGTATGAACCTTTCCATTCATCCTACCAGGATCCACACCGGTTCTCCCCCACACGCTCCGACACGGATGCATTGGAGGACTACATGGATGACCAAGTCCCCTACCATGTAGACACAGACCCTGATGACCAGCAGGACCCTGATCAAACTTGGGGCGACCCTGCAGACCCCAGTGCACCTCTCAATGCACAGGACCCACAACTCTATGGGGCAAAAACATCTCCCACAGAGGATACTGCGGCGTTCAACGCTCTTATTGAACGCGCGGCAAACAACCATGGGGTACAGCTTCACTCTGATACCATCGAAGATGACTTTCTAATGGACACCTTTGCATCCTCAGAAAGACATGTAAAGACTCTGCCTATGTTGAAGGGGGTCCTCAAGCCAGCCAAGGACATTTTCAAGGAACCCACCAGGGCACGAGTGATAAACCCCAGGATCGATAAGAAATACAGATCAGCACCTGGGGATCCTACTTACATCAGAGGCCAGTTACCACTCGACTCCATCGTTGTAGCGAATGCTCGCAAGAGGGCACACTCGCAAACGACAGGTGACGCTCCTCCCCCGGACAAAGAGTCCAAGGTGCTAAAGACCTCCGGCAAGCGAGTTGCCGCCCAAGCTGCCAACATATGGCGCATAGCCAACACTCAAGCGCTCCTCGCTCGCTACGATAGAGCGCACTATGACACAATGGAGCAACTACTTCAACACCTCCCTGACCCCTACAAAGAAGGTGCAGAAATCCTTATCAGAGAGGGACAGCTACTCACAAATGCTTCCATCAAATGTGCACTAGATGCTGCAGACACGGCTGCCAGGGCCATAAACACTAGCGTCATGCTACGACGTCATGCCTGGCTACGTATCTCAGGATTCAAGCCTGAGGTACAAAACAATATACTTAACCAGCCCGTCAACCCCGACTATTTATTCGGGCCAGAGGTTGACACCACCCTCGAGAAGATAAAAAAGGACACGGACACTGCAAAGTCCATGGGCGCCCTACAAACTCAGTCCTTTCGGAGCGGCTCCTTTCGTCGCCCCGGAAACAAGGGAGCAGGCAGAGGACAGGGGTCACAACAAACGTATAACAAAGGCAATACGCAGACCACCTACGATAAAAATACCCGAGGTGGATATCGTGGCTCCAGTACAAAGGGCAGAGGACGTGGCTACGGCAACACCAGGTCCTCCCCCAAGAACAAGCAGTGACGCCCTCTCCCTTCCTCCCGACCACATAACACCTGTCGGGGGAAGGCTACAAAGGTTCCTGTCCACGTGGAACTCCATCACCACGGACAGGTGGGTCAAAGATATTGTAAAACACGGTTACTGTCTGGAGTTAACCTCCACTCCACCCACAATACCACCAAGAAGCCGTCCTATGTCCTCAGAGCACTTAACGCTCTTACAGCAAGAGGTGCAAAGTATGCTTCTAAAAGGCGCTATAGAGGTCGTACCCATCCACGAGCAGGGTACGGGAGTGTACTCCCTCTACTTCTTAATTCCAAAAAAGGACGGGTCGCTCAGACCTATATTAGACTTGAGACCCCTGAACCAGTACATTCTTTCAGAGCACTTTCACATGCTCACTCTACAGCAAGTCCTTCCGCTTCTCAAGCAGGGAGACTTCCTAGCCACACTGGACCTCAAGGATGCGTACTTTCACATACCCATCCACCCCTCACACAAAAAATACCTCAGGTTCACTGTTCAGGGGCAGCACTATCAGTTCAAAGTCCTTCCCTTCGGCGTGACAACAGCGCCCAGGGTTTTCACGAAGTGCCTAGCTACGGTGGCAGCACATCTACGGAGGCAGCATATACACGTCTACCCCTACCTAGACGACTGGCTCGTTCAAGCGAAGTCAGCCCAGCAATGTGCAAGCCACATGTCCCGCACCATTCACCTTCTTCACAGTCTGGGATTCTCACTAAATTACCCAAAGTCCCATCTCCAGCCCGCACACGTACAACAGTACCTGGGCGCGACTATAGACACTCTGGCGGCCACAGCTCAGCCAAATTTAGTGAGGATCAACAGCATGCAACTGCTGATCTCCAAGTTCAAACCCAATCACTCACTTCCAGCGCGAGTGTTTATGCAGTTGATAGGCATGATGGCCTCCTGCATCTTCATAGTCCCGCACGCGAGATTACATATGCGCCCACTTCAGGAGTGCCTAGCACGTCAGTGGAATCAGGCTCAAGGACAGTTGAAAGACCTAGTGTTGGTGAGCGGTCGGGCATACAACTCTCTGCATTGGTGGAATCCACAAAACCTTTGCAAGGGCCGACCATTCCAAGAGCCTGTCCCACAGATAGTACTGACAGCGGACGCGTCTCTCCAGGGATGGGGAGCTCATGTACTCCACTACACAGTGCAGGGACTATGGACAACACAACAAAAGAAGATGCACATCAACCTTCTGGAACTGATGGCAATCTTCCTAGCCATGAAGGCATTCAAAGTACATCTATGCAACAAGGTCGTGTTGATCCGGACGGACAACATGACCGCAATGTACTACATACAGAAACAGGGAGGAACACACTCTCCACAGTTGTCTCATCTGGCTCAGAGCATGTGGAAGTGGGCCATTCAAAGGAACATGTTCCTCATGGCGGAACACCTCCCTGGCAAGGACAACCAGATGGCGGATCTGCTCAGCAGACACAGCCACCAGATGCACGAGTGGGAGTTACACCCATCAGTACTCCAACCGTACTTCCAGCACTGGGGTCATCCAGAGATAGACCTATTCGCCACAAGCGAAAACGCAAAATGCCAAAGCTTCGCCGCCAGATTCCCACATCCGCAGTCGCAGGGCAATGCGATATGGATGAACTGGTCCGGCAGATTTGCGTACGCTTTTCCCCCAGCGCCGTTGATACCGCTGGTGGCTCGCAAACTCCGACAACACTCCCTGACACTCGTCCTAGTTGCTCCCACGTGGGCACGCCAGCCGTGGTACACCACCTTCCTCGAACTTTCCGTGGTGCCGCATCAAAGGCTGCGGATCAAACCCGCGCATTTGACGCAGAACCATGGAGAGGTTCAGCACCCAGATCCGCAACAGCTGAACCTGGCGATCTGGCTCCTGAAGTCCTAGAGTTTGGCTATCTCAACCTGCCACCTGACTGTATGGACATCATCAAGGAGGCCAGGAGACCCACTACCAGAGCTTGCTATGCAGCCAAATGGAAAAGGTTCGTCATTTATTGCGGTAATAATGACATCAACCCGCTGGACGCATCCATCCAAAACATCATCTGTTACCTCTTACACCTATATCGATGCAATCTGGCGTACACCTCTATACGTGTCCATTTGACCGCAATATCGGCCTATCTGCAAACCAGGCAGCACCTCTCTCTATTCAGAGTGCCTGCCATCAAAGCATTCTTGGAAGGACTCAAACGAGTCATTCCACCAAGCCACCCACCGGCTCCAATGTGGAACCTCAACTTGGTCCTCACACGCCTGATGGGTCCACCCTTTGAACCTCTACACTCATGCGAGATTCAATTCCTTACCTGGAAAGTGGCCTTCCTTGTAGCGATCACTTCCCTACGAAGAGTTAGTGAACTCCAGGCACTAACCGTTCAAGAGCCATTTATACAGGTTCACGCCAACAGGGTCGTACTACGTACCAACCCCAAATTCATGCCCAAAGTAATATCGCAGTTCCACATGAATCAGACTATTGAACTGCCAGTTTTCTTCCAAAACCCACAAACTGTTGCAGAAAGGGCACTACATACACTAGATGTACGGAGGGCCCTCATGTACTACATCGACAGGACTAAACCCTTCAGGAAGACAAAACAACTGTTCGTTGCCTTTGCCCCACACCACAAAGGTAACGCCATCTCCAAAGCAGGGATAGCCAGATGGATAGTTAAGTGTATTCAAATCTGTTATCAAAAGGCAAAACGCACATTAACTATTCCACCACGAGCCCACTCAACACGTAAGTTGGGGGCTTCCATGGCCTTCCTAGGAAATATTCCCCTGCATGATATATGCAAAGCAGCCACATGGTCCACTACACACACATTTACAAAACACTACTGCGTAGATGTGCAGTCGAAACAGCAGGCAGCTGTAGGACAGGCTGTTCTCAAAACACTTTTTCAGACCGCTGCAGCTGGCACGGGTAGCCGCCGCCAATAGAGGGCACTGCTATGTATTCTATGCACAGATATGAATTCAGCAGCCCACATGCCTCGAACTGAATATGCTACTTACCAGTATGCATCTGTTCTTGGCATGTAGGGCTGCTGACATTCATATCGCCCTCCCTCCTCCCCGGCGCCTGTAGCAGCTGCAGCTCTCAGAATTACTGTAAGCATGGTCATCACTTTCTGTATCTACTCCATCACTGCCACAATGGCGAAAAACAATCTGAGGATGGAGAGGATGCCCATGCGCACTGTAGTCCAGGGGAGGAGTCACCTATCCCAGGATACTTCGAAGACTCTTCCAGGACAACAACGTGCAAACATCCGGACCCAACACTAGGCGGCGATCTATGCACAGATATGAATGTCAGCAGCCCTACATGCCAAGAACAGATGCATACTGGTAAGTAGCATATTCAATACTTTCTCAGAATGAGATGCTTTAGATAAATACTTTTGCAGTATGCAATTGGCTTTTGTAGAAAGTTACAGGTTGTTGCAATAGGCAACAAAAGTTCAAACACAATAATGCATTGAGTTCAGTTGAAGTTTTAAGTTGTATGGATCCTAGATTCAGTGCTGGGTCAGTTCTTGGAAACAAGTGATAAAAGTCGACTTAGTTACTGTTATGATTTTTAGACAATATTTAGCTATTTTAAAAGTTGACACTTAGAAAATTTTTCATAGAATACAGTCAATGATTCCCTATGGAAGAAAATTCAAGTTGCAGGTATAGTATGTTCTCATTACTTTTGTAATCCAGTACTGGGTACCTAGACTCAGTACTGGGACCTCTATCTAAAACAGGTAAGTAATTACGTTTTCACAGTTTGTACGATTTTTAAAGAATATTTGAAGTTTGCAAAAATCGACACTTAGAAGAAATTTCACAGAAAAAGTCAATGATTTCCTATGGAAGAAAATTGGGTTACTGGTAAGTACGGTTGTGAATATTTTTCAGGGTCAGTGCTGGATACCAAGATCCAGCACTGGGAGCTCACCTAATAGCAGGTGAGTATTTTTGTTTTCGTTACTCGGCTGATTTTTGGTGAATATTTTAAGTTTTGAAAACTCCACACTAGGAAGAAATTTCAGAAGAAACCAGTCAATGTTACCCTATGGAGAACATTGTGTTATCGGCTTTCAGGTAAGTACTCGACTGGCAAAGTTAAGGTTCTGGGCACAGACTCGGGGGTCTCCCAGGGTTAGGTAGGTACAGTGTTACACCCTCAGCGGCACAGGGGCATCCGGGTGCAGAGTGAGTTAGGCCCAATGTTATCCTATGGGAGGCAGGGGGGCCTTGGTTGGTGGCTGCTAACTAGCAGGCCACGTGGCTGAGGGAGCTGGCCTCCTGGTCACTTGCTCAGGGCAAATGGGGAAGTAGATGGGTGCAAAGGTTACACTTCCAGGGCCAGTCGGGCGACTGGGTGCAGGGTGCTTTTGAGCCTTCGGGTGCTCAATTGATTTCAATGGGAAAGCTCCGGTTTAGAAAACGACTGCAAGCTCGGGGACGAAGATTCTTCAGGTGCCACCACCACTTCGAGAGGTAGGTTGGAGGATAGGTAGGTACCCAGGAGTTGGGCACAGGAGGGCGCCGGGTGCAGGGGTGCCTTTTGGTGTCAGGAAATCTTACCCTCTGTTGATCACGGTTGGGGGGGGGTACCTGGTTCTGAGGCTGCAGGCGTCGTCAGGAGCGTCGATGGAAGTCCTTGGGTGCCGGTCTCGGCGTCACAGTCGCCGGGGGGTCATCCTCATGGTCTTTGTTCACTCCGGCACAGGCCAGGCTTGGCGGGTGCAGAGTGTGCAGGGTTCGTGGTTCCGGGCTGATGCCAGGGATAAGATGCTGAGTGTGAGCAGAGCCTCTGCTCATGGGAGTCCCAGGTGCTTAGAGCCAAAATGTAGCCAGGTCCTCCGGGGTTGGTGAGGTTGCTGGCCACAAGAGGTGCTGGGTTGTAGCAGGAGCAGGTTCGAGGGTCGACAGGCCGGTAGGGCTGGGGCCAAAGCAGTTGGTGTCTTCCTCTTCTTAGCAGCTGCAGGGCAGGTCTTCTTTCTTCTTGCACTTCTTTGTATTTCAGAATCTTGAATCTGGGGAAGGAAGGTTCAGGGTGCCCCTAAATACTAGATTTAGGGGCGTTATAGGTAGGTGAAGGGCAGGGACCAATGGGTCCCTGTCCTGGGGTGTGGTACACCCCCTATCTCGCCTCTCTCCTGTGGGAGGGGGGCAGTAGCCTAGTACTGATTGGGTAGGGCCTCCCATCTTCAAGATGGCGAGCGCCCGGAGATGTGCTTCATCTCGCCTACCCCACCTGAGGGGTGGGGTTGGCAGGCTGGCACATCCCCTCTCCTTATTTGGGGTTTCCGGCCAGGCTTTCCCCCCAGAGTGGGGGCTGCCAGTGGCCTGGTGAAGCTCACAGAGGCGGCATGCCTTTGAAGTTTCCCCCTGCTCATCCTGGGTGAGGAGATCTAGCACCTCGCCCAGGATGTACATTGTTGCAGGCCCAGGAGAGCAGGGCTCTCCTACCCAGGGGTCCAGCAAAATGTCTGCTGTGTGGCAGCCTCCCAGCCCAGACGTGGATTGTAGGTTAGGTTTCAGGGGGCATCCCTAAGATGCCCTCTGGGGTGCTTGGTACATTAAATACCACACTGGCATCAGTGCAGGTTTAATGTGCTGAGAAGTTTGATACCAATCTTCTCAGTCTTCAGTGCCATTATGGTGCTGTGGAGTTCATGTTTGACGAGCTCTCAGCACCATACACTCTTAAATGGCAGCACTGCACTTACTGTGCCCAGGAATGGACCTGGGTACTGTAGGGGCACAGGGCTCATGCTCCTGTGCCCACACCACTGGCATAGGGCACCCAGCTAGAGGGATGGCTGATGTATGCCAGGGCAGCGTAGGGGGTGGGCATGGCACACAGGGATGTGTGCCATGTCGACTCTTTGTTTTGTCTTGTACCCAGACACTCAGCCTGCAAGGGCAGTGTGTGTGTGTTAGGGTACAGGGCCTCTAAGGGTGGCACAATGAGTGCTGCAGCCCTTAGAGGCCTTCCCTGGTCACAAGGCCCTGGGTACCATTTACCAGGGTCTGACATGTGGCCAGGGTTTGCCAATTTGGGTTTTAGGTTTTTAGGGAAAGAACATAGGCCCTGGGCACCTGATTGGCAGTTGTCCAGGGCACACTCAGGCAAAGTACATTCAGCAAAAAGTGGGGGCATACCATGCAAGAAAGATGACACTTTCTCACAGTAATGCAACCATTACTGTAGTTTTAACTTATTGCCCACCAAAAACTCCTAAAGCTTTTGCACCAAATGTCTTGGATCCACTGCACTGTTCATTATAGTGTAGCAGGGTGAATAAAGATTTCATTTAGTTTGAACAATCACACTGACTCAATAGCCAGTCTTGTGAGGGGTGATTAACTATCCTTGCAACCTTCACAGGGTCATATCCACATTAGACCATTAGGCAATAACATTTGCTTCGATCAATGTGAATACATAATCTCTAAACAGGACAGATCTTGTGTAAATAAATTTGACATAATGGTAAAATAACATTCCAGAAAATATTGCTCCGAACGAGCAGTCTTAAGGATAATGTGCAGTTTATTTGGAGTGATTGCTCTTGTGCTCTGCCTGGAATTATTTAGTTTCCCTCTACTGAGGATCCAGATATATAATACGCATATCTGCAACTTTAGAAGTTTGGAAAATATGAACAAATGGTTCACCCCCAAAGTAAAATTGGCTAATTGTTATATGAATATCAATGCCTGTGTTAAGAATAAGGAAAAAGTGAGAGTTGGAAGAAGCGGATCAAAAGTGAATAATATTATCTGAAAGAGACACGTTAGTGATAGATTCCTTACCTTAGGATATCACCAGGCATCCAACTGGATCCGGAAAGTTTTTCGTCAGCAGTACCCCTGCACGTCGGTAGGTGGCGTCGTGCGGCTCCGCGTCCGTCTATGGCGTCGTAAGCGCGAGATGACGTCACAGAGACTACTTAGGCTGTGCGCTGACGTTAGTTCTTTCTTTTTCCGTGCCAGCAAGCGCAGATCTGGTTAGAGCACGTACCCTAGTCACTTTTTAACTGACTTTTTGAGAATTTTGTCTCCACTTCTTTTGAGTCTTGACTCCTGGTGCTGCGTAGGGATGCCTGGGTTCAAATCCTGCGGGGCCTGTCGCTGTACGATGTCGGTGGCCGATCCCCATGGCGTCTGTTTTTACTGTCTGGAGCGCGACCATGACTTCTGGTCATGTTCTGACTGTCTGGCCATGGCACCGATGGCTTTGCGGGAGCGATCCCGAAAGCTGCTGGAGGCCAGGCAGTCGTCTCCGTGCCGTTCGAGATCCAGGGGTCGCTCGAGGTACGAACCGCGGAGCCATCGTCATCGCTCCTCTGGGTCGAAGTCTTCACCCTCGGAATCTGGTAAGAGACGTCACAAGAAAAAGTCGAAGAAGAGTGTTCGCTCGCCGACATCCCCCCGTCGGTCTCCGGACGCGGACAAGGGGGCCAGGGGTCCTTCCCCTGCGGCTCCGTTGGAGCCTAAAAGACCTGCGGCCTACCCGCCCTATCCGGGTCCGTCGGCAACTCCAGCCTAGGTGCAAGAGTTTCTTGCCGCCATGGACCGCCTTTTCAGGCCTAGGGCTCCCACCGGCGTGCCTTCGGGCCCCGCGGTCCCTATTGAGGGCCCTTGCTTACCACTGGCTTCGCCGCCGAAGGCTCCGGCCATGGCACAGCAAGGTCCTCCGCCGTCGACTCCGGCCCCGGCGCCCCCTACGGTTCCTTTTCCAGTGCCGCCATGGGTTCTATTCGTTCCACCTACGCCCTTGCCAGAGTTTCCGGGCAATTTTGCTCCGGCTTGGGACCCTAATTGGGACATGAAGCCGGCGTTGGAGCCTTGGTTTTCCCCAGTGCCTCCCCTGCCGCTTGTGCCTCGGGCCATGGAGGAGGGGGATGACTGGGAGGGGTCAGAGGACCCTCTTGCAAGGCAGTGTGTGTCTGAACATGAGTGGGCGGAGGACTCGGAGGATGCAGGTGGCCTTGACCTCTCCTCTGAGCCTGGTTTATGTCTCCTCCCGCTGCCATGGAGGAGGGCGCCCCATATACTGTGGTTGCTCCGTAGAGCAGCTGAGTCCCTTGACCTGCCTACTGTCACTCCAAAGACGAACCTCCTTACTGAACTGCTTCAGCCGGCGTCAAGTTCTGTGAAACCTCTGCTTCCTTTTAATGAGGCCTTGACGGATGTTTTGCTGAGCACCTGGTCTAGGCCAGCTACAGGGGTTCCTGTGGATAAGAACGTGGCCAGGCGTCATCGCCCAGCACAGGGTGACCCGGCCTTTTCGACAAATCATCCGACTCCGGAGAGCCTGGTCATTCAGGCCTCCACTTCCCAAAGTGTGTTCCCTACCGCCCCGCCGGATAAGGAAGTGAGAAAGCTGGAGCAGTTTGGCAAGAACTTATTTTCCTCTGCCAGCTTGGGCCTGCGGTCAGTCAACACCGCATGCCTCTTGGGACGCTACTCTCATGCTGTGTGAGACACAGTGGAGCAGACACTGCCCCAGTGCCCGGAAGAGGTTCGGACTATACTTTCCCAAGCTGTTGCGGAGGGGAAGGACGCCGCAAAGTTCGCCATTCGGTGTGGGCTGGACACCGCGGATTCTTTAGGGAGAGCGATCTCCACAACAGTGGCCCTGGGTTTTCGGGGGACATCCAGAGTTTCCTCATGGACATACCTTTTGATGGTACTCGCCTGTTTGGCGA
The DNA here is from genome assembly GCF_964204655.1 of Triturus cristatus. Lineage (NCBI taxonomy): Eukaryota > Metazoa > Chordata > Amphibia > Caudata > Salamandridae > Triturus > Triturus cristatus. Next base: position 1,184,632,591 of record NC_140591.1, read on the forward strand.
TAAGGTAGACAGTGCACTGGAGTGTTTCAAGGACTCGTGGGCTATGGCCAAGTCCTTGGGTCTCTGCACCACATGCCCGTTCCTTTCATGGCCACGCTCGTTCAGCCAGAAGCCTGCGCAGACCCAAACTCAGCGTGGCCGTTGGCACGGAGGCCGCCATGGCAGCACAGGGGGCTAGCTTGCGTTGTCAGTCCACCTCCGCTCCCGCAGCATCCGCCTCAAAGCCTTCCGAGCTTTGAGGTGCACCCCACACCAGTGGGCGGCAGGATCCAACATCACCTCTCCCACTGGCGTTGTGTCACTTCAGATAGGTGGGTGCTGCAAATCGTCCGGAGGGGTTACTCCCTCCCCTTCGAGTCTACCCCCCCAACCATGCCACCTCAGTTCCACCGCATGTCGGGGGATCACTTTGCACTTCAACAGGAACTCACTTCCCATCTGGCCAAGGGGGCCATTGAGCACGTTCCTGGGCCAGAAGTAGGGCGTGGTTGTTATTCCCATTACTTTGTGGTCCCCAAGAAGGACAAAGGGGGCCTGTGCCCCATGTTTGACCTCAGGAAAGTCAATCGCTTCCTCCGGAAGGAGAAGTTCAAGATGTTGACTCTGGCACAGGTTTTGGCTGCCCTGGAGACTGGATGGTAGCGCTGGACTTGTATTTTCACACTCCTGTCTTGCCGGCCCACCGGCGTTACCTGCGGTTCACGGCAGGCCAGGAGCATTTTCATTTTGCCGTGCTCCCCTTTGTCCTTACCAGCACCCCCCTGGTGTTCATGAAAGTGATGGCGGTGGTCGCAGCTCATCTACGCAGGTCAGGGGTGTCAGTCTTCCCTTACCTCGATGACTGGTTGCTGAAGGCGGGCTCGCCCCAGACAGTCATCAACCACATTCAGACTACGGCCGACCTCCTGCATTTGCTGGGGTTCTCCATCAACATGCCGAAGTTGCACCTGAGTCCCTCTCAGAAGCTCCCCTTCATCGGAGCGGTTCTGGATTCAACGCTTTTTCGGGTTTATCCTCCCGAGCAGCGAGTCTGGGATATTCAGGCTATGATTCCGATCTTTCTGCCTCTATCCCGGGTTTCAGTCAGGATGACCCTCCGGCTCCTGGGCCTGATGGCCTCCTGCATCCTGCAAGTGCAACATCCCAGATGGCATTGCGGGCTCTGCAGTGGGAACTAAAGTTCCAGTGGGCACAGCATCAGGGCAACCTGTCCGATCATGTCCAGATCTCGGAGGGCACTGCACGACAATTGCAGTGGTGGCTCACGAATCGCGATTGGGTCAATGGCAGATCCCTCTCCCTTCCCCAACCAGAGCATACAGTGGTGACTGATGCGTCCTTCCTGGAATGGGGTGGCCACTTGGTAGAGGCAGAGATCAGAGGCCTCTGGTCTCTGGCGGAGTCCCGGCTCCATATCAACCTTTTGGAGCTTCGGGCGGTCCGTCTTACACTGAAGGCATTCCTTCCCTCTGTCTGGGGAAGTGTAGTGCAGGTGTTTACGGACAACACCACCGCCATGTGGTATTGCAACAAACACGGCGGGGTGGGGTCGTGGACCCTATGTCAGGAGGCTCTGCGCCTCTGGAAATGGCTGGAACATCAAGGCATTACCTTGGTGGTTCAACACCTGGCAGGTTCGCTGAACACCAGGGCGGACAAACTCAGCCGCCGGTGCTTGATGGATCACGAATGGCGTCAGCACTCGAACGTGGCGCAAGGTCTCTTTCAGCATTGGGGAGAGCCTTGGTTAGATCTATTCGCCACCGAAGAGAATGCGCAATGTCATCAGTTAGGCGCATTGGAATTTCCAAGGCAGCACTCGCTCGGCGATGCTTTTCCTCCCGAGTGGAGTTGCGGTCTGTTGTACGCCTTTCTGCCTATACCTCTTCTGCCCAGAGTGCTGAAGAAGATTCGGTGCGACCGGGCCCAAGTCATCCTTGTGGCTCCGGATTGGGCACGAAGGTACTGGTATCCCGAGCTACTCAGCATGGCAATCGATTCCCCCGATCCGACTGCCTCTTTGGGAGGATCTTCTGTCACGGCAGCAGGGGACGGTCCTCCACCCGAACCTGTCCAGCCTCCACCTCCATGCGTGGGGATTGAGCGGCGACAGTTAACAGCTTCGATCTTCCTCCCAAAGTCTGTGATGCCATTCTGGCAGCCAGGCATCCCTCCACTAAGATGGTATACGCCTGCCGGTGGAACGAGTTTGTGGCATGGTGCACAGCAAAGTCTGTGGATCCCCTCTTTCTGAGGTCCTTCTGTTCCTACTATCCTTGGCCCAGCAGGGCTCTGCTCTGGGCACTATCAAAGGTTATCTTTCGGCCATCTCCGCCTTTCTAAGGCTTCCAGATCAGCCTTCTCTCTTTAAGTCCCCGGTTGTTAACCGTTTCCTGAAAGGCATTACACACACGTTTCCTCCAGTGCCTTTCATAATGCCTCAATGGGACTTAAATCTTGTCTTGACCTATCCGATGTCCGCTCCTTTTGAGCCCCTTCATAACTGTCCTTTACGTCTTCTCACTCTAAAGACTGCTTTCCTGGTAGCTTTCACCGCTGCCAGAAGAGTGAGTAAGCTCCAGGCTCTTTCTTCTAAACCTCCTTCCCTTTCTGTTCATCCGGACAAGGTGCTTTTAAGGACACGTCCTTTCTTGCCAAAGGTTGTCACGCCCTTCCACATTGGGCAGACCATCACTTTGCCCACCTTCTTTCCGCCTCCTTCAAAAGAGGAAGAGAGGCTTCACCGTCTGGACCCAAAAGGTGCGCTCTCGTTCTATCTGAAGCGCACAAAACAGTTCCGGGTGGGTGACCACCTCTTTGTTGGCTACGTGGGCGCCAAATAAAGTCGGGCCTTGCACAAATGAAACCATCTCTCGTTGGGTCGTTTTGTTCATCAAAGCGTGTTACTCGTTGGCTAAGAAGGACCCTCCTGTGGGGCTGCGTGCCCATTCTGCCAGGGCAAAGGCAGCCACTACTGCCTTGGGACGCGGCGTTCCCTTGCAGGATATTTGTCAGGCAGCTACGTGGGCCACGCTGCACACGTTTACCAAGCATTACTGCCTTGGCAGTCAAGTCCGGAGTGAAGGCTTCTTTGGCCGTTCTGTTCTCCGTGACTTTCTGGTGTAATCTATTCGCAGACCCACCACCGGGGTTGGTATTGCTGGGGTATCTATTCTAAGGTAAGGATTCTATCACTAACGTGTCTCTTTCAGATGCACAAGTTACTACTTGTGTAACATATTTTAAAGAGATATGAGAGGCAACACAAAAGAAAAGTATATAGTAATAGTGCAATTCAAGAACAAATGTTCGATCCACACGAAGAATTTGCAGTATTCAGATGTTCTTTATTCCAAGACGTGGTGCAACCATATTCACAGCCAACGCGTTTCGCCCAAACATGGGCTTTTTCAAGGCACGGAAATTTAAACGTAGATGCACGAAAATGTGTTCCACAGGTACTGGATCATACAGTGTAGGTAGAGTCAAAATGAAGAGTAACACGCAAACACTCGTGTCTGAACCGTTCAGACACGACGGCGAGCACGGCGTTACTGACCACCCTTCGGTACACCTTTGGAATACAATACTCCAATCCTAACATTACCAGGACTTCTTGAGAACTTTCATCCCTGACGTACTTCCCTTTATGATTTACGAGTGTTTGCGTGTTACTCTTCATTTTGACTCTACCTACACTGTATGATACAGTACCTGTGGAACACATTTTCGTGCATCTACGTTTACATTTACGTGCCTTGAAAAAGCCCATGTTTGGGCGAAACGCGTTGGCTGTGAATATGGTTGCACCACGTCTTGGAATAAAGAACATCTGAATACTGCAAATTCTTCGTGTGGATCGAACATTTGTTCTTGAATTGTACTATTACTATATACTTTTCTTTTGTGTTGCCTCTCATATCTCTTTAAAATATGTTGCATTTGTGGTCACTTAAGCAGCTGGCCATTTGAGGTGGGCAATACTAGCACTACTGCATGGTGACAGGTCTAGGCTGTGCACTCACGTATAACCTAGCTGCTTTCTTCTCTAAACTACAAAAATACTACTTGTGTAACAATATATCTGTAAGAGACATTAGTTAGTGATAGATTCCTTACCGCCCCACCCATCCTCCCCATTCTGCGAAATGATTTCTAGGGTTAAGGTCATCCCTTTTAGGGACCTAGTTTCTTGGTACCAGTGGTCAGTTTCTTGCATGGCTCTGCATTCCTGTCGCGGAAAGTCGTGTACAGAACTGACGTCAGCATGCATGGCTGGCCCCCAAGTAGTCTCCGTGACGCCATCTCGGCACTTACGACGCCAGCGACGGACGTGGAGCCGCACGACGCCACCTACTGACACACAGGGGTACTGCTAGCAAAACTTTCCAGATCCAGTCTGACGCCTGGGGATATTCTAAGGTAAGGAATCTATCACTAACTAATGTCTCTTACAGTTATATCGTTACACAAGTAGTAACTTGTGCGTTAGTGTTGAACTTGCCAAATTCTTCTAAGCAAATGTTTATAATCTTGAAATCTTTGCTACTCCCAACCCTATCTTAATAGGAAAGAACCAGTCTGCAAATTAGTGCAATTAACTCCCAATTCGTTGTAAAAAATATTACCTCAGTCAGGATGGGGAGTAGTAAACTCTTCATCCCATACCGCCAGTGAGTGACTTATTTCAGTTTATAGAAGAAATAACTGTTGCATTCAGTATATTTTTTTTTTATGTTTTAATTGCAATATTCAAGAAACAGTATAGTCTTAGATAAAGCAGATGTGTGCGGCAAAGGAGATCTCTACCGATACATAAGCTAATAAAGTAATATCGGGAGTTACATATTTGGAGTAAAGCTGGCTCAGCAGTACACCATATGATTTTGCTGGAGCGGTGAAGAACCAGAGGCATAATAACAAAAGAAAACTTTGTAAATGCGTGTCAATTCCACTTCTAACGCATCAAACGTGCACAGGCCCCCACCAGCTCAGGCAACATAAGTGTGACTAGCCAGCAAATGTGATGTGCCAGGATCCGGCAAGTGTGCCACAGTGAGCCTCTCAAAGGGGACCCTGCGCACCTCTCTAGCCTCCTGCCTCCAAATCACCTCCTTCTCACAGTCTGCCCTCTTGGTCACCTCCTTCCACCATCCATACAAGTCAGGGCTTCTGGTAGATTTCCAGCATATTGCCGAATGCCGACGGGCAAGAATAAGTGCCATGTCTGTAAACTGGTCTGTCACTCTGCAGGCAGCTCTATGGTTGTGAAAGCCTAGCAGGCACAGTTGCAGGGGAACATTCTAAGCAAGGCTGGACGGCCGCCAGGGTGGGGGCTGGTTTTGGGCCCCTGGGGCCGTGTTTGTTACCAGGGGCCTGAAATATCGTCCACCCGTGCATAATTGGCAGAAATCGGCCCTTGCAAACATCTCGGCTGCACCCCCTATCACCCCCCCCCCCCCCCCCCCCCCATTCACCCAGGGGGCTGGCCGATCAGTTTGCCAGGGCCGGTTTCTGTTGCGACGTCCGGCCTTGATTCAAATGGCCTGTTCGTGGCTTGGTCGTTAACATGCAGGAAAGGGGAGCCAGTTTTGGGCAGGCCCAAACCATATGATACAAACCCACGTCCTTTGCGCAGTATCAAGGGCAAATCGATGAAGCCCTAGGGAACATGGCATAGATGCAAAGAGGGGTGAGGTATGCCTGGTGCAAGAAGTAGAACCAGATCAATTTCAACCAAGTGTTACAGGATATCTTGGTGGTGTAGGCCAATGTTTCTTCCAGTTAGTCAACAAATAATTGCCCCAGGCTACCATCTTGCACTGGTGCAACTGAGACAGATCCACAGGTGCCCCCCCCTTTAGCAAGGCCTTATAGAAAAGCGTAATAGCCCTCGTCCTCCCCGTTTAAGGAATAGATAGCAAAGGCATTCGTGCTAAGTGATTGTGCGGATCCCAACCCCCTCTATGCACAAATCAACCCCGGCAGGGCCCCATGAAGTAGAAGTATCCAATCGGGACATCATATGTCACTCTCAGATCCAGAAAGGAACTAGCTTAACTCCCATGAACAAATCACCCATTATAGAAAACCATACCTTAGTCCACACCTGCAGACCAACCCTGCCCCCCAGATACTGCCAGTTCTGAGTGATCTGCAAGAGGAGTTTGCAGGTGTATGGGGCCCTGGTGTGCGTCCTCTGTATCGGCAAGAGAAGTTTGCAGGTGTATGGGGCTCTGGTGTGTCTCCTCTGCAGTGCCTTCACCCAAACTTACCTTGCTGTGATAACTAATGCATTCTAGCCATGTACTGCAGTAGGGGTAGGTTTCAGCATGATCCGGGTCAAAAGAGCCTGGGAAGGCAGCCCAAGCTTCCTGTGACCTATAGCATTCCAGGTAAGTGATCACAACTGAGCCAAGTTCGGAGCAGCCATTTCTCCCTCATCCTCTGGGAGCCCAAATTTCCGTAAGGCCACCCAGCGCAGTGTAAGAATGCTATCCAATTCCCTTGAAAGGGCTCTAGGAAGTTCCAGCGGCAGGGCTGCAAACAAGTAAAGGAGCTGTGGCAAAATCACCATCTTACAGAAAGCTATATGGCCACTGACTGATATAGGGAGGGCACTCGAAAATGTGACTGATCGTGGCAGAGCAGAAATAGCCCAAGCAAAGTTACCTTCGAAGCGCAACTCCGCAGACCTATATATGGCTACCCCCCAGATGGCGAGTAGAAGCCTCTTCCCATCGCACTGCCGGAGCGGCTGTAAAAGCCTGTGATTCTCCAGTGTTAGACCGCAGAGAGTAGGCACAGGACTTGTGCCGATTAACATCCAGACCCAACATGTCTCCGTGCTTCGACAGGGCTGCCATCGCCCCTTCCAAGTCAGTAGTCTCACTGCACATATAAAATACCATGTCTGCATTTAATGAAATAAAGGGACAATCAAACAAGGAGGACAGGGGGCATCCCTGCCTCTGGTTTCCTGTCCCATCTGACACGTGCCCCTGGTGTAATGTATCCAACAACCTGGTCCATTTAATGAATGGAAGACCAAACACCATCTGTAGGATGCTGGCTCTTTATGGGATATATCAATAAGTTAATATACTGTGTAAAGAGTCCATGGCTTCCCTTATGAGTAGACAGGGGCTTGCTGTACAATCCCAAAGGGCTCTATTAGGGGGTAGTGTGGTCGAGCAGCCTCAGTCTTAAGACAGAGGTGTGCACGACATTTGCAAATACACACAAAGATTAATAAATGACAACACAACTCAAGAAGGAGGTCCACATCAATTTATAAAAATAGCAAGTATCTTTATATATTTTAGGCATTAGAGAAAAATTGTTTAGGTTACTCCTTTTTTAATATAATTTTTTTTCAGTTCAAAAAGTGGACACTGAGTTTTGCAATTTTATCCTTTAGAAAGAAGAACAAATTCTGCCAACAGATACAGTAGTCAATTTATAGGAGTTAAGATGAGTGGTGGGCAAGGGCAAAGGCAGCACTAACAGTACACCACGAGTGGCCAGGTGCAGGGTGCAAAATAGCGTTGGTAGTCCAGTAATTTTCAATAGGGATCGGTCGCTGTAAAAAGAGGATGCAGGCTCTGCCTAGTAAGCCAGTCGGGGTGAGCCAACTTGGGGTTCAATGCTTGCGATGCTCGGGGAAGTAGGAACACCTGGGGTACTCTTCTCCATGGTCCGGGGCCAACGGATGCAGAGGCATTTTTAGGTGTCTGGTTTCTGTTACCTGGAGCAGTCCCTGTCGAAGGGGGCTTGTGTGCAGAGGCCGCAGGCACCGTCGGAGAGTCCATGAGGGGTGAAACCACAATAGACTCGAGCTCTGTAGGGCTGGGGAACTTTGTTAGCACCGGTGGCCCACTTCAACTAGGGCCGGAGGCGACGAGTGCAGTGGTAACTTTGGGTGTCAGATTTTGGTGCTTCCGAAGGCGTCAGAGTCATTTCTTTTGGAGTTTATGCAGGAAGCAGAGAACAGTTCCGCAGTTCTTCAGGACTTCTTGGTCTTTATTGAAGGCAGGCTGTCCTCCCAGGTTTTGGAGGCACACAGCTGCAGGATGAGTCGTCTTTGGCGCAGGTTGGACAGAGAATGTCAGACAAGAAAGCAGGGCTGGGGCCAAGTCAGGTGCTCTCTTCAGTCTTCTGCGGCTCTTTGTGTCCTTCTTCTTTGTAGGTCGTCAGGATCTGCTTCTCTTTGCCAGGGACTCCTCTAAATACTGAATTTAGGGGCATTAGGGGAGTGTAATGTAGTAGCAAATGGGCTACTGACCCTTGGGGTAACTGCGCCCCCTAAATGACCATTTCCTGTGGAAAGTGGGCATAACCCTGTCCCAGAATTCCTAACTTATGTCATTACAAAGATAGCAACTTCTGAAAATGGTGTCCACCTCAAAGTAGACCACCGTAGGGGTTGTACTATCCTAGAGATGACATTCCTATCTGACTAGCTAATTTTCCCACCTGCCCAGGGGGGCTCTCGACAGGGGAGGTGGCTTCCTTTCCTGTGAGGGGAGCCAAATGCGTATTCCAAAGGCGGCAGCTTCGTTGAAGCTCGCCGGCCCAAGGAGACTAATCAGCAGGCCATCCAATGGAAGGGAGTGTAACACCCCCTTACTGGACAGACGTTTGTTCTGGGTCTCTTGAGAGGAAAGGCTCTCACCCTGGTGGTCAGAACAGTGTCTCAGGTTGCAGGCTGGCAGAAACCAGTCAGGAAGCGCACCAGAGGCCGGTAGGTTTTCAGGGGCACCTCTGAGGTGCCCCCTGGGTACATGTATTGGTAAATCCAACCCTGTCATCAGTGTGGGTTTACCAATACGAGATGTTTGATACCAAACATACCTATTTTCAGTAAAGCAATCATGCAGCGGGGGAACTTGTTTTCACCAGTGTCCAGCAAATGTTTTAAAATGGCTTCCCTGGTCACTTGTACTGGCAGTAATAGGACTGATCAGCACAGGGGCGTATCTGCGCATGCAGGTATGTCCTCACATGTATTATTCAGCACCCTGCCTTAGGGGGGGGTTTGGCCTGCTGTAGGTGTCTTACAAATGGCATGCAGTGGTAGGGGACAGCTCACACAGGGGTATGTGACATGTCGTGTTTTCACTTTTGTCTGCACCAAGACACGCAGGCTGCAATGGCATTCTTGCATATGCTTGGTGAGGGCTGCTTTATGGGTGGCATAATTCGTTCTGCTTCCCTTAGGGACAGTTTTTAGAACCACAGGGGTACTATTTACTAGAGACTTACAGAGGGTGCTAAAGGTTTTGCCAATAGGGTTAACAATTGTACATATTTGGGCAAAGAACACTGGTACTGGGGACCTGGTTAGCAGGAACCCAGTACGCTTCAGTCAAAGGTGCATCAAATACCAGGCAAAAAGTGTGGGGTACTCCGTCAGTTCCTGGCTTCCTACACCATCGATAGTAAAGTGGCGTATAAAAACTCCCAGATGATGAAAATCAAACGCCTTCCTGATGTCGACGGATATACTAGCAAATCCGGTGGGAGGCGCTCTTGCATGTCCAGTATATAAATCAACTGGTGTATATAAGGCAAGGTGCTACGGGTAGGGAGGAACCCTGTATGATCAGGGTGTATCAGTTTACCACAAAACGAAAAGGCGGGGCTGGGAGCTGATAAAGGTCCATTACCCAGGCTCCGAGGGCAATTGTAATGTCAACCACGAAGGTGATAGCTCAATGAGCATGAAGGGGAATCCTACAGAATATTTCTTGTTGCCTTCACACACCCCTAGGGATGTCATGCTTCATTATTGGGCATTGCTCCTCATGGAGCCGGTGCTGCTGTGCCCTACGGGCCCCACAGAGGGTCACTTTGGCAGAGATCTTTTTTTTTGTTTTGCCCTATGATGAAAAGGTGTATGTGTGAGGGTGTAATGGGTGTGTGGGGTAGGCAAAGGTAGGAAATATAAAGAATAAATCTGACTAGGAGAAGCCATAAAACTGATTTAATGTGATGCTTTTCTGACAAGATTAAAAGCACCAAAAAATGGTTAAAGATACTGGTGGGGCATAATGTTCCCTATGAGCGCGAAAAAATGTGATTTGATCTCCATGTTTCATGCCTTTTTAGTCCCTATCGGATCCACTACACTTCGTCAGGACCAGAACAAAGGTGGATGATAAGCCTACCCCACACTTATGATGTGTTGCAGGTATTCCACAGTAGTAAAAATACCTGGACTTAAAGGAGCTAGGTTACAATCATCCACCTAAAGAAAACATGATAAATAAACAAAAAGAATTAGAAAACCGCATACCTCAAATGATATGTCAATGGATTCCTGGAAATGCCAGTGACAAATGTCTATACCTGTAGACATGTACATGCTGTGGGAAGTATTCATGGTTGCCCCAAAGCTGTGTGTAATCAAGGCTGTCATCACTAATGCAGCGCTTCAGAGCAATAAAGAAAAGCACACACAATGCAACAACACTTAGATACCCAAATCACATGCATGCTGGTGGGATACTATGGAAAGTTGTGTGACTCCTATGAATCTCATAAAGGAGCCCTATCCTATGCTATAATCATCAATATCCCATTGGTCGATGCAGAGGTCAACGTACTGCTGCTGACCAGAAAAAATGGGGTCAAAAAATCATTAAGTATTAAAGTGTTTATTAGGGAGCCAAGCATAACGTAAAAACTATAAGGGCCTCGTAGAAATGTACTCACTTATTTCTGGTGCGTGGAAAGCTCTCGGCCTACCCTCCTCCGCTTGTCTGTATAGAGACTGAGCAGAGTAGGCAGTCTGAGATATAAAGTAATCGGCTGAGTACTACCAGGTGTGCTGATCCATGACTGGGGTCAGGTGTTATGCAGTGGGATCCTGACGTGTGTGGCTTGGGCGGTCTCAATGAGTTCTGGCCTTTGTGTGGGACAAGATGAAGTTCCCTAGGCATTTTGATACTCTGCTAGGAGTATACCATTTGGCCTACATGATTCATCAGATACTTTTTCCAGCCAGTCCCATGCCGCAGCAAAAATGTGACTTGTACTATGCTTGTATTCTCAGGTGGGCTGGGAATAGCAAAGAATAGGGTAAGCTCAACTCATGAAATGTCTTCCCCACAGCGATAAACAAAGCCCTCTGTGTTTGGACCTGGAGGGTAGAGTCAGAATAGATAGAAACCCAAGCATTCTCTACAATGAAAGGGCCGTTGCTGTGTGGCTGCTGGAGTAGGAAATCCCTATTGTGGAAATTAAGTAAGTGGACCACCACCGGGCAGGAGGAGAGGGGGCCCGGTTTGGGCATCCGTTTGGGTACTCTATGTGCATGTTCCAGCCTGTAGTACTTTGACAGGCCCTCTGGGATCACAACATCTTCTAGCCAGTCTTCTGAGAAACTAAGCTCCACCTGCTCCGGTAGTCCAACAGCTCAGTGTTCCATATTCAATATCTCACGCGTTAGGGTTTGGACTGGGACCTCCAAGGCAGACACTCACTCAGAATTTTCTTAGAATCTTCACAACAAGGCTCAGTTCAACCGCTGTAGAGTCGGTCTTACCCTCTAGCCGTTCTCCGGTGGAATCAATCCCTGCCAGCAGTTAATCAAATTTGCTGTCGAATTTAGAGGCCTTCCCCGGCACCCTGCTTGATCGCCTTCTGGGGGGAGCCCGCCGAGGCATCGTCTTTAGATCTGAGTGTGACACATGGCGTAGATGAACAAGGGAGATCAAAACATGAAATAGCCCAGTAAGCAAGAGCCACCAGTGGCAGGCCCAATACGTTTAACATTGTCAGCTGTACCCAGAGAGAAAGCAAGAGATGTAGAATGACTAGTAGGGCCTTGTAGGAAAGAGCCCTTTTTTGCATGGTTACCCCCCCACTTTTTCCCTGATGTTGATGCCCTTTTGACTAAGTGTGCCCTCGGTTCCAGCCAACCAAGTACCAAGGGCCTATGTTCTTTCCCTAAAACGGTACTGTTGCACACCCAGTTGGCAACTCTCCTAGCATGATTAATGCCAACTAATTTCCTGTGACCCCCTTCTCCAGTCGGCGTTAAAGAGAATTGAAGCATTCGGGAAGCAGAAGTTTACCTGGCTAGCCTAGCCCTTCCGTCAGTCAGTGCCAGCTGCTTGCCAGGTAGGTACTCCCACCCAGTTAAGAACATGGTAGTCAGCAGTCTTGGAGGAATTCCGTGTCAGCCCGTCTCAGACTGTTCAGGATGCAGCCAAATGTGTTAAAAGATCAGGGCTGGACACTAATGACTATGTAGACAGAGCAGTCGGGGACTAACGTGATGTGCTATGTCCACACATGGATGAGATCCATGGGCTTCTTGAGTGACGTTCAAGCATCACTCTGAGCTATGCTATGAGTCTTGCATAATGGGGCAGGTTTGTTGCTTGGTGTGGCACCCATAGTACTGACCAGTTGTAGACCAAACTGTCAGATGTATTGTTGTTTGTTTTGTCTTTGGCCCAACAAGGACTTGCAGTGGGAACTGTTAAAGTTTATTTGTTACCTCTTTTGGCCTTTTTCGGGTTTACTGAACCAGTTGTGATCCGGTTTCATAAAGGCTTACTTCATATGTTTCCTCCTAAACCCATTGAGATGCCACAGTAGGATCTTAATTTGGTCCTTACTTTTCTCATATGCAGCCCTTTTGAGACGATGTACAGCTGACCTTTGCGCCTCCTGACTCTAAAGATGGTCTTTCTTGTCATAACTTCAGCTCATACGTGAGTGAGCTTTAAGCTTTTTCAGTCCAGCCGACCTACACCATCTTCATTCATGACAAGCTGGTGCTGAGCGAGCGGCCTTTCTGACAAAGGTTTTGACTCCCTTTCATGTCAAACAGTCCATCGCATTTCCGATGTTCTTTGCTCTACCTCTCCGAAAGAGGAGAGACTACATCGTTTGGACCCAAAAGGGTGATGCATTTTTACATCTACCATACCAAGAAACGTTGGATAGACAATCAGCTCTTTGCAAGTTTCTGCGGGTCAAAGAACAGCAAGGCAGTGTAGAAAAGGACTTTGTTCATGTGGGTAGTTCTCTGCATCAAGATCCTTCACTGGTTAAGAAGTAGCCTCCACAAGGGCTAAGGGTCCATTCCACTAGGCTGCTACCACTATGTTGGCATATGGAGTGCTTTCCCTGAATATTTGTCAGGCCACACGTTGGGCATCAGTGCACTTGTTCACCAAGCACCACTGCCATTTCTTAACCATCACTTGATATTCACTCTGATTGTGGTATTTTATATTTTTATTGTTTTGTAATATTTTGATTAATACAATACATTTTACTTCACTACTGCCTTGACAGCTAGGTCGGACTGGAGGGGCATTTTGGCTTTTCGGTTCTTCAGGACGTTTTGTTCTGAGTCATTCTACAGACCCACCACCTGGATCGGTATCTATTTTAAAGGTGAGGACTCTGCAGTTAGAAGTATTTATCAGAAGAACAAGTTACTTACCTTAGGTAACTGTCTTACTGGTGAATACATTATCTAACAGTTGATTCCTTACTAACTTCCCGTGCTGTGGAATATCTTCTTTTCCATCTAAAGCGGGCACAAATTAGAGATCTGTATATTGGCACAGGTTAATTAGTTTTTGCGCTCTGGATCCAAGAATGCGAACAGTGTCAAGAAAGAAACTGATGTCAGTGCGCATGAGTGGTGCTTATATGCGGCTCCAACTGTCACTTCCTGGGCAGAACAAGAATGAAGCAGAGCTCCACAAAGTCACATGCTGTGGCACAGGGAGTATGCTGAAAAGTCTTCCAGATCTAGTCTGACGCCTGGGGATATTACAAAGGTCAAGTCTGCAGTTAGAGTGTCCACCAGAAAAGAGTTACCTATGGTAAGTAACTTGTTCTTCTGTTTCTTAAGGTTCACTGTAAAGGTATATACTTTACTGTCTAATTTTACATTATTACCATGTTCGATATGTTTAACAATAATTTTAGAAAATGTTCTATTTAGTAATGCTAAAGTAATTGATTTTGGTGTCTTGCTAGGTATATGCTTGGGGAGACAACGATCATGGTCAACAGGGAAATGGAACCACAACGGTCAACCGAAAACCCACATTAGTCCATGGCCTGGAAGGGCAGAAAATAACCCGTGTAGCCTGTGGATCCTCCCACAGTGTATCCTGGACAACTCTTGATGTAGCAACACCCTCTGTTCATGAGCCAGTTTTGTTCCAGACTGCCAGGGATCCTCTTGGCGCTTCCTACCTTGGTAGGGTTCCTTGTCACTTTTAACATCGTCCCTTTCCTTGTGCCAGTTCATGTAGCTAAATGTGTGCAGATCCTAAAGACAATACCTTTATCAGAATGCCCAAACTATCTTATTCCATCTTATAATAAGGCAGAAATGTGCTTAACATTATCGACTTTTTACTGCTTTGACCCATATACGTAGCGAGAGCTTTCCATTTATTGTATGCTAGTCTGTGGGTGATGGTGTAATTCTCAGTTGATTCTTCTGCTGTATGCTGCGTGTATGCCAAATTTAGAAAGAAGAGGTATATTTTCCAAAACTAAACGTGGGGATTTACTTTCTACTTTGGTTTGTATTCACGTGGTGACAATTTCAGGTGTGAGACAGGTAAATTTAATTCTTCACTCTGAATTGGGTCTGTTGTCATGCATGCTGGTCTCCTGCCACTTTCCAGAATGTACAGTGTCTAGAAGGCTACACATCTTAAATCTTTCTGGCAGCTGGTTTGGACTCTATGAACCTTGCTACTCATATTAATAATCCCAGTTAGTACAGTATACTACCAATTTAAGGCATCTTGCAGGTAGCTTGTCATGGGGGCCTGTTAAGACAGATTTCCCTCAGTCCTTTAACCTGACCTTTGTTCAGTACTGTTATCATATTAACTTGCATAGGCTTGCATAAATTTATGATGAAATGACAAACATTTTACCTGGCAAAGTACGCTGTCAGAGCTGCAGTCTGTTGAATTGTAGCCCCAGAATGCCAGTGATGAATAAGAGCCACTCTTGCATGTTAAAAGTGTAAAGTCAGCCCTTTATAGCAGCAAAGAGGGGATGTTTATAATGGTCCACGCCTACCTTGTCCACTTATGAAATTAGTCTTTTTACAAAATGTTCATTGGGTACTGGACAGTCTTTTATTTTTTTTGTTGAGGATTTTATATAGCACTCCTATTGATTACTTAACATATCTGATAGACATCTAGCTACAAATTCCTTACCTTTGAATTTCCCAAGCATCCGACTGGATCCAAAAGATTTTTCTTTGAACAATACCCATGCGCACCAGTAGGTGCTATTAGTCGGCTCCATGTGGCGTCGTCCACAGGAAGTGACGTCCTCGTCATCTTTATAGGCGCCACCTCGGCGTGCTGACATCAGTTCTTTTTTTTCCACGCCAATCAAGCGCTAATCCATGAAGAGAGCTACCCTCTGTTACTTTTTGACATGATTTTTCGACTTACTGTCAACCCATGTTTCTGATGTGTACGAAGTGTGTAGGAAGTCACTCTAGGAAGACTTCAAGGTTCAAACCGTGCAGTGCCTGCCATCGTGCCATGCTGGTGAGGTAGTAGCCTTTGGTTTGCTGGTGGTGTCTGGAGCTTGACCACGACTCCAAGTTGTGCTCCAATTGCCATGGCATGGCTCCCAAGACTTGGAGGGAGCGGTCCCTAAAGCTGCTTTTGGCCCGGTTGGCAACCCCATGCCCGACTCCTCGGAGGTCTCAGTCCCGGTCGAGGGGAAGGTTCAGGAACTGCTCCAGGAATCCCAAGCCCTCTCCATCCCTCTAATGATCCTCGGTACACTTGGGTAAGTGGCACAAGAAGTTGAAGTGTGGTTCGCCCTCTCCCATCCGTTAGCCAAAGCGACAGGGGAGCATAGGTGTTCAAGGCCTCGTTCTCTGTAACCTGCGTCTGGGTCGGCCCCGTGCCTCCCTCTTTTCCAGCAGCTGAAGTGACCCTGCTCAAAGTTAAGAATTTGAGACCATTTGCCTGATTTTTGAGAGGCCTGAACCCTCCGGCATGCCTACGGGCATCGCAGGGTAAGAGGGGGCTCCATCGGGTTCCGCACCAGGGGCTCTCGTGCTGATTGCCTCAATCAGCCAACATGACGGGGGAGCCTAGGCCATGTTCTCCGTAACCTCCCCATTCCGGCCATGGATCCGGACCAGCACCGGTTGTACCATTGCGACCTTCCCAGATGCTGATGCTCTCTGCGCCAGCCCTATTCTGATCCCAGACGACACAGAGCTGGTACCGTGTCGACGGACACCGCTTCCGGCGCCGACAGGACCCATTTGCCCTATATCATCTCCTGAGCCTTATTTGAATAGGCCGGGATTGGGAGAAGAATGGGAGGGTTAACTGGACCCTTTAGAATACTAGCAGTATGATCAAGACATAAACTGGTATTGTATAGTAATTGTATTTATATAGTGCTTACTACCCTTGACGAGGTTTCGAATCACTTTTTTTGGCAAGTAGCACGCTACTCCGGAACCCATAATGGATTAGTGGTGAATTAGTATTGTGAAATATGAAAGTAATTTGAGTGGTGGATATGTTAGTCAGTTAATTGGATTGAGAAGGCTAGTGGAGGGATAGAAGAGGGAAAAAGGTTTACATTTATATAGCGCTTTCTACCCTGATGAGGTGTTGAAGCGCTTATTTGGCAAGTAGCACACCTACTCCGGAACGCATAAAGGATTAGTGGTGAATTTGTATAATGAAATATGAAATTAATTTGAGTGGTGGACATGTTAGTCTGTTCTTTGGATTGGAAGGGATAGTGGAGGAATAGAAGAGGGAAGGATTTAGAAATTATTTTTTTTTGGGAGCTCATAGCAGTAGGAAGAAGCTTGGGATGCCTAAAAGGCAGGTGGAGGGGGAAGAGTCTAGGAAGGGTTTAGAAGGGCTTGTTTGGTAGATCTGAATAGTAAAAGAGGCATGAGATGATGCAAGGAGGGGTAGAGTAGGGAAGAGTTTAGGGAGGGTTATTTTGGGGTTCATAGTAGTGGTATGGGGTTTGGGATGAATGAGAGTGTGGAAGTAGAGGATATATTGAGAGTGGTATAGGTTGAGATATAGGGTAGTGCATTGGATATGCTGAATTAGAAGAAAAGTAATACATATATAGATTTTGTTTTTTTTGTAATTCAATAGTGAAGCAATTGTAAATAAATAGTTACGATAAAGGATTTGCTTATTTATGCAGTCACTTATATACATGTTAAAAACCTAGAATAATTTAACTATCATTAATATGTACATTTGTCAAGCAGAACTAACGAATATCTGTATTTTAAAAACATAATTATTATACATGTTTATACAAAACAATACACTTATATAGGTACATATCTATAGTCCAAATTATTTCTTCTGTACAGAGGAATATGCTGTATATTTCGGTTTGTGCATGGTGGTTATGTGGGTATGAGGAATTGAGTGAGGCCAGTGGACTGGATATCCCCCCCCCCAATACTGGCATTATTTCTCCTCCCATCATGGCTACGGAGGAGGGTGCATTTTATGCTATGGTGGTGCTCAAGGCAGCTGAGGTCCTTGACCTTCAGTTACCCACAGTAGTGGTCAAGATTAACATCTTGACGGAGGTGCTACAGCTGGGAGCTTCCTTTTTGGAACCCTTGCTCCCATTTAAGTAATCCCTTACGGACGTCCTTCTGGGAACCTGTGAACAAGCAAGACGATCACCCGCCGCCACCGCCCTGCCACTGGTGTCCTCAACTTCCTCACTACCATCCCCACCTCAGAGAGTGGTGATCCAAGTCTCTACTTCCCATGGCACATTCCCTGCCCCCAACCCCCCCAAGACAGGGAATCCAAGTGGCTGGACACTTTGGGCAAGAAAATGTTTTCTTCTGCCAGCCTTGCAGTGGAGTCAGTGGACACTGCATGCTTATGGGGCAGTTATTCTCACTCTGTGGGAAATGGTTGCACAAGTGCTGCCACAGATCCTGGAGGAGGCCCAGACAATCCTCTTCTAAGCAGTATCAGATTGGTGAGATGCATCAAAGTATTCCATCCAATGTGGTTTAGACGCAACCGACTTGCTGAGCAGAGTGATTTCCATGGTGGTGGCTTTTTGACGCCATGCCTGACTAAAAACATCTGGCTTTTCAGGGACTGTCCAGCCTAACTCACAGACATGCCCTTTGATGGCAGCCGTCTCTTCAGAGATAAGGCAGACAAGACGCTGGACCGCTTTAAGGACAAATGGGCTATGGCCAAGCCCTTGGGCCACTCAGCTGCTCCTCGTTCCCAGTATGCTTTTTACTCCCTTTTGTGGCTACGGAAGGGGTTTTCAACCGTGCCAACCCTATCCCAGGCACTGAGCTGCAAAAGTTCCACAACCTCTGTGCGAACGTTCGCTCCGACCGCAATAGTCGGGTAGACAGTGGTCAGGTCAAGCCTCTCCCGGGTGATCAATAATTTTGCTCCAGGAGAAAGTTCTGACTCTCAGCCAAGGAAGCTATGGAGAGGGTTCTGGCACAAGAAGTAGGTCGTGATTGCTATTCCCGCTACTTTCTGGTCCCGAAAAAGGACAGGGACCTTTGTTCTATCCTAGACTTTCAAGCCCTCAACTACTTCCTCAAAATGGAGAAATTCGAGATGCTCACATTGGCTCAGGTCTTGTCGGCCCTGGCCCTAGGAGTGGAGCTGCTGCACATCCCCCAGCTGCCAGCAGCGTTGGCACTTGTTGGCGGTATAGTTGGGCCTTGCACACTGGTTGCATTCCACTGGATTGTCGGGAGATGTTCAGTCCAACCTGATGGATGTGCCATTTGATGGATCGCCTGTATTTGGTGAGAATTCCGATTCAGCCATTGAGAGTTTCAGACAGGGGTGGTCTGAGACTTGTTACCTGGGCTGCCCTACCCCACCTCTGTTTCACATGCAGTACCACAAGTTGTGTGGTACTCCAAGAGAGCCATTTCGGCAGCTTTGGCCATTCCAGTGATTTCAGTAGCCCAACCAGTTCCTACACTGGTGCAGAGGTTAAGGTGACTCAAGGAGTGAAGCAGCAACTTTCAACCCCCTTTCCTCCCCATCATCAAACTCACTTTAGCTCCCTCCCAAGTTTCTCAAGGGAACACATGAAGATCTGATAGGGGGTTTCGAAGTGTTGGCTTTGTTTTTTCTGTCTGTGGAATTGGCAGGAAATCACAATGCCAGCCTACGACCTGTCTTTCAAGGAGTTCCCCCCACAGTTCCATGTGTTCTCTCGACTTTAGCTGCAAATCATGTGCGATTCTTGCTGAGCATTTTCTGATAGGCTGCACTCACTACCAGTTTTCAGTCCTCTCATTCGGTTTTAAATCGGCACTTCTAGTTTTTGTCTAAGGGAAGTCAGTGGTGACGTTGCATCTCCACAGGGTGGCGATGTGTGTATTCTGCTACCTTTATGTCGAGCTGCTGAAGTTGGAATCCCTGCAGCTGGTGTCTGACCATCCGAGTTCCACAGCATCAACGCTCTTTGGTTTGGGTTTTTCATCAACATGCTCAATTTTAACCTGGAGCCTCACGAGTGCCTCCTCTTCATCAGGGCACAACATCTCTCGTGGATTTTCTTGCCTCCCCAGAGAATTTGCAGCATTTGGGAGTGGGGCATTTTTCCCGGCACCAACAGTCCTCGTACTGTTCTGTCTTAAAACCTCTTGCATCCTGGTGTGCACCCACACTTGTTGGCACATGCAGGACCTTCAGTAGTGCCTCTGTATAGAGAAGTTAAAGTGCAAACTGACAGGAGTCTAAGGATCTTCAGTGGTGGTCAGAGATTGTGGGAGCCCATTCTTACCCCTGCCGGAAATCAACAAGGGTGATGTCGGATGCTTCTACCCTGTGATGGGGTGCACGTTTGGACATCTTGAAAATCACAGGACCTTCCTTTCTAGCAGAGTAGAGATGTACGATTTATCTGTTTGAACTTCGGTAGATGCATCTGACACTGAAGGAGTTCTCAACCTTCCTTCTTGGCCGATAAGTTCAGGTCCTCAAGGACAATGTGGTACATCAATAAACTGTGGATTCGATTTGCATCCCCTGCGATAGAGAGCGATGAAGCTGTAGGCTTATGCTGAGGATCAAAGGATCTGGTTGGACCTCTTTTGCACTCGAAAAGGCACACTGTTCTGCGCTCTTCAATTACTGTTGTTGAGAGCTGTGGGAGTAGCATGTTGCCACACCTGAAGTGGGACTTCTCCGTTGTTTGTTCATTTCCATTCCTGATTCCAGTGGTTTTGATGAAGCTCTGTCAGAATTGTGTTTAGATCATTTTAATTTCATGACTCGCATTGGAGTTTATGGTACGCAGATCTGCTTTGCTTGTCCATGTGTCCTTCCGTTCCTCCCAGAACATACTTCCTTTTGCAGTCAGAGGGCCAGGTCCTGCATTCCAGCCTCCAGTACCTTCCCAATCATGCTTTGAGGTTGAGTGGGACCACCTGAGTTCTTTCAGTTTACTGTCTGAGGTGGTGGACGTCTTCTCATCAGCACATTGCCACTCAGCTAAATGTGTTTACTCTAGACATTGAACGTGGTTTGTGTTTTGGTACGCTAAGGAGGAGATCGTTCCCATTAAAGGAGTCTTTAATATGTGTTGCTCTCTGCTCTTTCTTTAGCCTGGGAAGGCGTTTAAATGAATACAATTAAAGGTTACATTTTGGACTTGTCAGACTTTATTTTGCTTACCTGACCAAACTACACTTTTTAAGTCTTTAATTGTCATGAGGTTTCTTAAAGGGCTGACCGATATGTTTATTCCATCAATGCTCATAATACCTCAGTGGGACCTTAACTTATTACTCACTTTTCTGATGGGATCCCTGTTCTAGCCAGTGCACAG
Organism: Triturus cristatus; assembly: GCF_964204655.1. Lineage (NCBI taxonomy): Eukaryota > Metazoa > Chordata > Amphibia > Caudata > Salamandridae > Triturus > Triturus cristatus. The sequence goes on from NC_140591.1 coordinate 1,184,653,456, forward strand.
CTGCCCATTGTGTCTGTTGACTATATATTATGTTTCTGATAGCCTTCACCTCGGCCTCTTGTGTTAGTGAGCTACTGGCTTTTCTTTCTTCCCAAATATGCTGGTTTTCATAACAAAGACTTAGATACTTCCAAAGGTTTTCACCCCATTTCACATGGGTCATTCGGTCACTCTACATTCTTTCTACCCACCTCCCCATCTCACCATGGAAAAGGAGATTCCCCATCATTTGGATCTTTGCAGAGCTCTCAGTTATGTGCACAGGACCCAGGGATACTGGATTTATGATTAGCTCATCTTTGGCTATACAGTTGCCAAGAAAGAGCCCTTCAGAAGAGAATACTTTCTAGATTGATTGTGTTGTGTATTATATTCTGTTATACTCTTGCCAGAAGAAGACCCTCCTGAGGGTATTGGGCTTGATCCACCAGGACGAAGTCTGCTCCTTTGGTGCTGTTAGAGGGTGTTCTGGACATCGCTCGGTCTCGGACATACTATTCAGTCCTTACCTTCGCCATGTATTGTTGCTTGGACTCAGAAGTCTGTAGGGATGGCTGTTTTGTCAGATCTGTTCTGCAGGAATTTTTGAATTGACCATCTCCTCAGACACACCGTCGGGGAAATACTGCCTGTGTATTAATTTGGCAGGTGATAAATCTGCAGGTTGAAGTATCCATCAGATAAAAAGTTACCTTCTGTAATGATGTTTATGGTGGATATTCCAACCGCTTGCAGATTCCTCACCAATACCACGCCCCCCTCCATTCTGAGGAATTGTCTTAGTAAAGTGAGACACTTCATAGAATTATTGATCTCGTCTGCCTCATCTCCACCTCTAAGGGCATGAAAAATTGATGAGAAACTGATGTTTGTAGACCAGGGTGGCACCTATAGTATGGCTCTGGTTGCCTCAGGACTGGGATGGTACCCACTGTTAAAGCATAGTGAAGAGCTACTTACCGGCTCAGGGGGGGCGATGGAGTGTCTGAAGGGGATTCATGAGGTGAGGAATCTGCAGGTAGTTAGAGTATGCACCAAAAAGATCTTTACCAAAGGTAAGTAACTTGTTCATATAGCCAAGTTTGGATAGTTTATTTTTCAACTATTTCCCGCACCTCATGAAGTTTGATTTGGCTGGCAATTTTCAGATTAGGGCGTTCTGTTATCTCAGGCTGCGGATTTCCAAGGATCTGCCTCTTTTGTTTCAAAGGCTATTTTGTTGTTTTATAAACATTGACAAGCAATAACGAGCATTACCCAGGCCAATATAATTTACAAAAAAACCCTACCCCCTCCAAACATTCCCTGGTGGGACAGCATAGTAATAGTCAAGGAAACTCCAAAATCCAGGACATTCTATATGACTTTTGCTTATACGCTTAAAGCCTCATTCTCATTGATTTATGTAGAAGGCAGCCCTCAGGCTATAGTTTGTTTCACCAGCTTCAGAGATTTCGGACAGCCCAGAAGGAAGGCCGTGTCTCTTCATATTTGTGCTCTATAACGTAGAGATCCCATGTTAGATTGTCCCATTGCTAGTTAGGGCCATCATTTACTTGATCATTTATGAATTATTGGTATTACAGCCAATTCCACCTCTGGCCTATCACCTGCTTCGCCACCAGGATCACAATTCAATCTATTAATCAGCATTTGTAGAGTGTGGCACTGTCACCCCTGCGGGTATCTGGGTGCTGGGGTGCGATGTCACCATTGTGTAATTCACCAATTAGTATTGATAAACTGTTTGTACTCAGCGGATCTCAAATTCAGTAAAATTATGGAATGGTCCGGTCTTACCAGGCAGCCCAGCACTCCTTTCAGGAGGCTAAGAATTTCCTTCCAGAACATTTGAAAGTGGGGAAAGACCAACAAATATGCTTTTCATCCTCTGTTGGCCACATTCTCTCCATCAAACGCCCACAACATTGTATTCATTCCTTTCAACCGCATTGGCATGAAGTGCTATAATGTCATATGTTTGTACAGAGATTCTCTATTTTGTACGCTTCTGTACGGGGGGGGGGGGTATCTGCCTAGAGTTTCTAATTTCCCTAGTGGGATAGCTCTGTTAAGAACACTTTGCCATCACCTCGTATAAGACCATCGTACTGACTAAAACCATTAATGCTGAGTAAAAGCTTGAATTGAGCCCTTTAGGGGGCTAATAATTAGGGAAACGTTTTTCCCACTTGGTGAGCAGGCTAGTGGCTGCTTCCCTGTTGGTAGGTTGCAGCGCCCAGCGCACTATCTGCTAATGCCACATTCAATCAAATCCCCTGATCATAAACTCTTTTTTTGCATGGTTCAAATGTTTTGATCTCATCCACTTCAAATAAATCTTCTAATATTCTGTACCACCCATCTGCCCAGCAGTTTACTTCCTCTCTTGCATTCCCTGCTGTAAATTCCTGGTTTCTTCATTTTGGGGTGAGGAGGGAAATGATCTAACAGCCCTTTCCTGTGGATGAAATCCCAAATTTCCATTGTTGGTCTAATAATCTCAGAGAAATAGGATACCAAGGGTATAGCATGCTTTGCCAGCCAGGGTATCGCCCGCATGCCTGTCCCATCACTGCTGCATCCATATGGATCCAATGTCTCTTTGTCTCTGTAAAGATGTGGCGTGACCACTCACCTGAAATCTCAGAATGTCCGCAGGAACGATGATCGACAAATGTTCCCAATACCTCTTGGAACACCTCTCTGTGCTGCAACTAGAATGCTCTCACACTGGCAGATCTTTCAAAAGGGAAGGGGAAGTGGATGAGAAAGAAGAGAAGAGAAAAACACTGCTTCTTCACTCAGCCTGGTCCAGCCAGGCATCCCGTCTTGGGTCTCTGAGCAATCGACCGCGTTTGTTGTAATGCCTAGGTCCATTGCTAGGCATTGCAAGTGATCGGGAAGCCATCTTAAATGTATGTACTGGACACTGGGTATTACGAGTGAACCACCTACATAATGGCTTCACTGAAAACACTGATGTTTGGCATCAAACATCTTGTCTTAATACTGTACTGGTGCCACTACCAGATTTATTATGACATGCACCCAGAGGGCACCTTAGTGGTACCCCCTGTAGGAAGCTGGCTCTGTATACACTATACCAAAGTGAGGTATAGTGTGCACAGAGTCCAGTGGCACCCAAAAGGTAGGCAGAGGTAAAGTAGATAGCACCTCACTATCTATTTGTAGTAGTGTGGTTGAGCAGTAAGGCTTTGTCATAGGACAGTGTTAAGCATTTGTTGTACACACTCAGTCAGCAAATGAATTCACCCACTCAAAGACTAAACTTCAGACCAAATTGTTTTTGTCTAAAAATATTCTTTTAGTTATTTTATTTCCCAGAACCAAGGAAGCCTGGCAAAGGTAAGTGATACATACTTTGCAGTAAATATACAGTTGTAATACAGTTTAGATTGTAATTGTATATGCACTTTGTTTTGACTTGCAGTATTGTTACAGGGAAATGCAATGCTTTGTAAAAACAGCACATATAATTTGAATTGGCTTCTTAGTAAAATGACCAGTACATTACTCTCAGATTACTTTTCTTACACAGTGTAGTATACCTGGATACTACACTGGAACATTTCCTGTAAACAGATAGGTAAAAACGTTTTTGTTGTTTAGTACAATTTGAAAGAATTTCTTTAGGTTTTCCAGCTCCACACTGAAAAAACTTTTCATAGAAAAGCAGTCAGTGTTACCCTGTGGAGGAAAATAGTGTTACCGGTTTAAAGGTAATTACTTTGTTGTGGGAGTTGGTGTTCTGGGGTTAGACTCAGGGGTTCCCCAGGGTCAAGGGTATGCTCTTGTTACACCCTCAGCGGCACTAGGACGGCTGGGTGCAGAGTGCTGAGGCCCAATGTTATCCAATGGGGGATAGGGGGCCTCCGGTTGGTGGCTGCTGACGTGCAGGCCACTGGGTTGTGCGAGCAAAGCTCCCGGACTTAAGCTCAGGGCAAATGGGGGTTTAGGTCAGCACAAAAGATGCGCCCTCAGCGGCACTTGGGCGGCCAGGGGTAGAGTGCTGTTTTAGCGTTGAAAGCCCTGTAGCTTTCAAAGGGGAGTCTCCAGTTTGGAAAAGCACTGCAGGCTCGGGGACGAAGGTCTTCTGGGTGCGACCACCACTTGGAGAGGTAGATTGGGATCTTGGGGGTTGGTTAGGCACTCTTGATTGGGCCACCCAAGGCTGTGGGGCGTCGGGTGCAGGGGTGTCTTTTAGGGTCGGATCTTCTTACCAGCTTTTGGTCGTGGTAGGGGGGACCTTCCGGTTTGAGGCTGCAGGCGTCGGCTGGAGGCTTGAGGCAGGTCAGGGGTCACCGGATCTCGGGTCAGGATCGCCAGGGAGACTTCCTCTTGGTGTTGGGCCACGCGAACTCCGGCCGTGGGCGTCGGGTGCAGAGTGGTGCAAACTCATGGATCCTTGCAGAGCTGGAGTCTGTTGTTTGAACAAATCCGGTGTTCACAGGAGACAGAGTCTTTGGAATTGAAGGCAGGCAGGTCCTCTGGGTTTCTTGAGGTTGCTGGCTGCAGGACACACCAGGATTTCGCTGGAGCAGGTTTGAGGTGGGGGAAGGGCCGGTAGGGCTGGGGCCAAGTCAGTGGGAGTCTTCCTCTTGTTAGCTGGCTGCACGGCAGTTCGGTCCTTCTCCTTCTCCTTCTTTTCTTCTTGTTGTTCCTGGATCTGAGGAAGCAAGGTTCAGGGTGCCCCCTAATTAATAGATTTAGGGGCGTTACATGTAGGTAAAGGGCAGGGACCAATGGGCCCCTTCCCTGGGGTGGGTACACCCTTATCGTGCCACCCTCCAGTGGGAGGGGGGGCATGAGCCTGTCCCTGGTTGGCTGAGTCCCCCCATCTGCAAGATGGTGGGGACTGAGAGTTGTGCTTCACCTTGCCTCCCCCACCTGAGGGGTGGAGTTGGCAGAGGTGGGCACACCTTTTTCCCTCACTTGTTTTTCCTGCCGGTTCTCCCACCCAAAGTGGGGGTCAGAACCACTGGGGACCGGTTGCTGAAAGCAGCAAGTGGCCTGGGGAAGCTCATAAAGGTGACATGCCTTTGAAGCTTCCCATTCGTGAACCTGCCCATCCTGGGGTGGAGGCTTGGCACCTCATCCCAGGATGTGCATTGTTTCAGGCCCCCGAGAGCAGCAGGCTCTCACCCAGGGGTCTAGAAACATGTCTGGGGGTGGCAGCTGAAAGCAGCCACTCAGCCTGGACACTAGTGGTAGGTCGTTTTTCAGGGGGCATCTCTAAGATGCCCTCTGTGTGCATTTTTCATTAAATCCCACACTGGCATCAGCGTGGGTTTAATGTGCTGAGAAGTTTGATACCAAACGTCTCAGTTTCAGTGCAGCCATTATTAGTTATGCACCAGGCAGTGTGTCAGTGTAATGGTACAGGGCCTCTAAGAGTGGCGCAATAAGTGCTGCAGCCCTTAGAGGTCTTCCCTGGTCACAGTAGCCTGGGTACCTGTGGTACCGTTTACCAGGGGCTGACCTGATGCCAGAGATGCCAATTGAGTTTTGCTTTTAATGCAGGTTTAGGGAAAGGACATATGCCCTGGGCACCTGATTGGCAGGAGCCCAGGGCACACTCAGTCAAAGCACATCAGCAGTTCAGTAAAAAGTGGGGGCTACCATGCAGAATGAGGGCCCTTTCTCACACACCCTGAAACCCTACTAGTCACATAGTGTGCTGGCTGACTTGTATCTGCCAGCCTGCCACCTTAGACAAGGTTCTGACCCCCTGCTCCGGGATCTGAAACAGTGCATGCTCTGGCGGAAGGTGTCCACACCTCCTCAAGAAGGTTAGCTGGCAAATTAACATCTCAAGGCCAGAGGCTTCAAAGCCTCTACTGCCTTTGAAATTCAACCCCGACTTCCCCCAGACGTGGGGAATGCCACTCGCTGCCCTGAGGCTCATTTGACACCGGAGCAGGCTGAAATTAGATATGCAGAAAGGCATGTCACAATTACAAGCTAGACACACCCCTAAGGTGAACCACCTGAAGTGAACAGTGAAAGAAGGGCTTCACCATCTTGGCTTTGGTGAAACTAGGAACTCTGGGTCAGGGTTATGCCTACTCGTCACAGGAGGTGGTCATATCGGGGGTCTGGACACCCCAGGGGTAGGTAGCCCATTGGCTACTGCCCAACACTCCCCTAAAGGCCCCATAAATTCAATATTTAGGGGTCCCCTAGACTCCAGAAAGACTAATTTGTCTACGTGGGAACCAAAGAAGAAAAAAGGAAGAGCCGTCACCGCAAGAATAGAGGACCAACCCCGAACCCAGCACCAAACCCTGCCTGGCTGCTGACACCTCGACAAGTGCACTCACCCACCGACTTGTCCAAAAGCTCTGCATCCTCCCAGGCCCTTGGAGGACAGTTCAGCCCTTCAACAACCACTTAACATCTCCCTTGGGTGGGCTGGCCATCTGGTCCACTGAGGGAGCATCATGACAGGAAGAGGTTTTCGTTGTTCCAAGAGGTCAGCCCCATTTCTCCACTGAGTTTCGAGACGCTAGATCTTCCAGGAGTCCCCCCCCCCCTGCACCAATACCCTGGATACCGGAGCACTTGCAGCAAACAAAGCTTGTTGAGTATTCAGTCCGGACACCACTGCCACTAAAACTGACTTGCCCGACAAGGGACTTCAGGACTGATGAGGCTCCCACAGAGAGTGGCCCTGTGGCCTGTTTTCTTCCCCCCTACACGTCGGACTTAGAACCATGAGAGCAGCATCTGTCTTTCCTCCCATAGGATAACATCTGAAAGAGACACGTTAGTGATAGATTCCTTACCTTGGAATATCCCCAGGCATCAGACTGGATCTGGAAAGTTTTTGTAGCAGTACCCCTGCGCGCCATTAGGTGACGTCGTGCGTCGCTGGCGTCGTAAGCGCCGAGATGACGTCACAGAGACTACCTAGGTGCCACCCATGCGTGCTGACGTCAGTTCTTTCTATTTCCGTGCCAGCAAGCGCAGATCTGGATAGAGCACGTACCTTAGTCACTTTCTGACTGCTCTTTTGACACTTTTTGTCTCCCCACTTTTTTCTCCTGGTGCACGTAGGGATGCCTGGCTTTAAGTCTTGTGGGGCCTGCTGTTGCAATATGTCGGTGGCGACCCCCCACGATGTTTGCCTGTACTGCCTGGAGACCGACCACGACTCCCGGTCCTGCCGGGACTGTCGGGTCATGGCCCCGAAGGCCTTGAGGAAGCGGCGCCGGAACCGGCACTCGTCTCAACACCGCTCCAGGTCCAGGGACCGTTCCCGGGACCGCTCGCGGGGCCGTAGTCGTCCCTCCTCAGGCTCCAAGTCTTCGCCCTCGGATTCCGGTAAGCGATGACATAAAAAGAAGTCGAAGAAGCGCATTCGCTCTCCGACGTCCGCCCGTCGGTCTTCTGATGCGGACGAGGGGGACAGGGGTTCTGCCCCTGCGGCTCCTTCGGAGCCTGGGAGACCCGCGGCCTACCCGCCTTACCCGGCTCCGTCGGCGACTCCCGAACAGGTGCAAGAATTTCTTGCCACCATGGACCGCCTTTTTAGGCCTCGGGCTCCCGCCGACGATCCTTCGGTCCCGTGTCCAGATCCTGTTGGGCCGCTGGCGGATCCAGCTTCGGCGCCACAGGATCCTACGCCGTTGGCTCCGGCCCCGAAGCCACGAGGTCCGGCGCTGCTGGCTCCGGCACCAGTGCTGCCACCGGCGCCGCAGTGGGTGACATTCGTTCCGCCCTTGCCCCGGTTCCAGGACCATTTCGTTCCTGCCTGGGATCCGTATTGGGAGACGGCCCGGCCCCAGCCGGCGCCGTTCATGGCGCCGTATGTTCCTTCTCCGGCTCCAGCTCTGCCGCCGTGACCTGTTCCTCCTGCAACGGAGGTGGAGGATGACTGGGAGGGGTCCGAGGACCCTCTTGCTCGTCAGTGTGACTCCGAGCAGGACTGGGTGGATGACTTGGAGGACGCCGGCGACCTCGATGTCTCTTCTTACCCGGGGTTTGCCTCTCCCCGCCTACCATGGAGGAGGGCGCTTCCTACACGATGGTGCTCCGTCGGTCAGCTGAGATCCTCAACCTCGATCTTCCTACGGTGGCCCTCAAGACTAATCTCCTCACTGAGGTGCTCCAGACTGCGTTCACTTCGTCAGAGCCTCTGCTTCCCTTTAACGACGCCCTTACTGACGTCTTGTTGGGCACTTGGTCGAGGCTGGCCACAGGGGCCCCTGTGGATAAGAATATCACCAGGCGTCACCGCCCGGCGCCTGGTGACCCCGCGTTTCTGACCACTCATCCCACGCCTGAGAGTCTGGTCATCCAGGCCTCGACGTCGTAGAGTGCCTTTCCCACGGCTCCGCCGAATAAGGAGTCTATATGAAGCTGGAACAGTTCGGTAAGCGTTTGTTCTCTTCGGCCAGCTTGGGGCTCCGGTCGGTGAACACTGCCTGCTTATTGCGCTGCTATTCCCACGCGTTGTGGGATACCGTTGCTCAGGTGTTACCTCAGTATCCTGAGGAGGTCCAGGCGATACTTTCCCAGGCGGTTGCTGAGGGTAAGGATGCAGCTAAGTTTGCCATTCGGTGTGGTTTGGACACCGCTGACTCATTGGGCAGGGCGATTTCTGCGACTGTGGCGCTACGCCGCCACTCCTGGTTGCGATCTACTGGGTTCTCGCCCAATGTCCAGAGCTCGCTCATGGATATGCCCTTTGATGGCACTCGCCTGTTTGGCGATAAGGCAGACAGTGCACTGGGGCGTTTTAAGAACTCACGGGCCACGGCCAAGTCCTTGGGTCTTTCCACGAAGAGCCCAGCCACTCCTGGTTTTCGTTCCTTTCGTGGCCAAGGCAGGGGCACCCAGGCACGTTCCTTCAGCAAGCCTGTGCAGAACCAGTCTCAGCGCAGACGCGTCTTCCACAGGGGCGGGTCTGGGAATCTGCGTGGGGGTCAGTGCTCCTCTGCCCCCACTGCTTCTACCTCAAAACCTTCCTAATCCGAGCTTTATGGAGCACCCCACGCCGGTGGGTGGCAGGATCCGCCACCACCTTCCCCCACTGGCGCGATATCACATCGGACAAGTGGGTGTTGCAGATCATCCGCAGAGGTTACTCTCTTCCCTTTCAGTCCTCCACTCTAGCCATGCCACCTCGGTGACACCGCATGTCGGGGGATCACTCGGTACTTCTCCAGCAGGAATTCACAGCCCTCTTGGCTAAGGGGGCCATCAAGTGCGTTCCTGGGCCGGAAGTTGGGAGTGGTTGTTATTCCCACTACTTTCTGGTCCCCAAGAAGGACAAAGGGGGCCTGCGCCCCATCTTGGACCTCCGGAACGTCAATCGCTTCCTCCGGAAGGAGAAGTTCGAAATGCTGACTCTGGCTCAGGTCCTGGCTGCCCTCGACCCTGGAGACTGGATGGTAGCATTGGACTTGCAGGACACATATTTTCACTTCCCCGTCCTGCCGTCCCACCGGCGTTACCTGCGGTTCACGGTTGGCCAGGAGCATTTTCAGTTTGCTGTGCTCCCCTTCGGACTTACCAGCGCCCCGCGGGTGTTCACGAAGGTGATGGCGGTGGTCGCAGCTCATCTGCGCAGGTCGGGGGTGTCAGTCTTCCTGTACCTCGACGACTGGTTGTTGAAGGCGGTCTCGCCCCAGGCAGTCGTCAACCACCTTCAGACTACGGACGATCTCCTGCATTTCAACGTGTCGAAGTCGCACCTGAGTCCCTTTTAGAAGCTCCCCTTCATCGGAGTGGTTCTGGATTTGACTCTGTTTCGGATTTATCCCCCTGAGCAGCGAGTTCGGGATATTCAGGCTATGATTCCGATCTTTCAGCCTCGGTCCCGGGTTTCAGTCAGGATGACCCTCCGGCTTCTGGGCCTGATGGCCTCCTGCATCCTGCTAGTGCAACATGCCAGATGGCATATGTGGGCTTTGCAGTGGGACCTGAAGTTCCACTGGGTGCAGCATCAGGGCAACCTGTCCGATCATGTCCAGATCTCGGAGGGCACTGCACGACAATTGCAGTGGTGGCTCATGAATCGCGATTGGGTCAGTGGCAGATCCCTCTCCCTTCCCCAACCGGAGCACACAGTGGTGACGGATGCGTCCCTCCTGGGATGGGGTGGCCACTTGGGAGAGGCGGAGATCAGAGGCCTCTGGTCTCCGGCGGAGTCCCGGCTCCATATCAACCTTTTGGAGTTCCGGGCGATCCGTCTTGCACTGAAGGCATTCCTTCCCTCTGTCCGGGGAAGTGTGGTGCAGGTGTTCACGGACAACATCACCGCCATGTGGTATTGCAACAAACAGAGCAGGGTGGGCTCTGCGCCTCTGGACATGGCTGGAATATCAAGGCATTGCCTTGGTTGTTCAACACCTGGCAGGTTCGCTGAACACCAGGGCGGACAAACTCAGCCGCCGGTGCTTGATGGATCACGAATGGCATCTGAACTCGGACGTGGCGCAAGGTCTCTTTCAGCAGTGGGGAGAGCCTTGGTTAGATCTCTTCGCCACCGAAGAGAACGCGCAATGTCATCAGTTCTGTGCGTTGGAATTTCCAAGGCGGCACTCGCTCGGCGAGGCTTTTCGTCACGAGTGATGTTGCGGTCTGTTGTACGCCTTTCCGCCTATACCACTTCTGCCCAGAGTGCTGAAGAAGATTCGGCGCGACCGGGCCTAAGTCTTCCCTGTGGCTCCGGATTTGGCACGAAGATACTGGTATCCCGAGCTACTCAGCATGGCGACCGATCCCCCGATCCGACTGCCTCTTCCTGAGGATCTTCTGTCGCAGCAGCAGGGGACGGTGCTTCACCCAAACCTGTCCATCCTCCACTGCGAGGAGATTGAGCAGCGACACTTGACGGCTTTCGATCTTCCTCCCGAAGTCTGTGATATCATTCTGGCAACCAGGCGTCCCTTCACTAAAACGGTATACGCCTGCAGGTGGAACAGGTTTGTGGCATGGTGCACAGCAAAGGCTGTGGATCCCTTTTCTGCCCCTCTTTCTGAAGTCCTTCTGTTCCTTCTTTCTTTGGCCCAGCAGGTTTCTGCTCTGGGCACTATCAAAGGTTATCTTTCGGCCATCTCCGCCTTGTTACGGCTTCCAGATCAGCCTTCTGTTTTTAAGTCCCTGGTTGTTAACCGTTTCTTGAAAGGTATTACGCACCCGTTTCCTCCGGTGCCGTTCATAATGCCTCAGTGGGACTTAAACCTTGTCTTGATGTATCTGATGTGCGCTCCCTTCATACCCGTCCTTTGCGCCTTCTCACTCTTAAGACGGCTTTCCTGGTAGCTATCACCTCTGCCAGAAGGGTGAGTGAGCTCCAGGCTCTTTCTTCCAAGCCCCCTTTCCTTTCTATTCATCCGGACAAGGGGGTTTTAAGGACCCGTCCTTCTTTCTTGCCAAAAGTTGTCACTCCCTTCCATATCGTCACTTTGCCCACCTTCTTTCTGCCTCTGCATCCTTCAAGGGAGGAGGAGAGGCTCCACCGTCTGGACTCAAAACGTGCGCTCTCGTTCTATCTGAAGCGTACACGGCAGTTCCGGGTGGATGACCAGCTCTTTGTTGGCTACGCGTGCGCCAAAAAAGGTCGGGCTGTGCACAAACGGACCATCTCTCGGTTGGTCGTTCTGTGCATCAAAGCATGTTACTCCTTGGCTAAGAAGGAGCCTCCTGTGGGGGTGCGTGCCCATTTTACCAGGGCGACTGCAGCCACTACTGCCTTGGGACGCAGCGTTCCCTTGCAGGACATTTGTCAGGCAGCTACGTTGGCCTCGATGCACACGTTTACCAAGCATTACTGCCTTGACAGTCAGGTCTGGAGGGACGGCTTCTTTGGCCGTTCTGTTCTCCGTGACTTCCTGGTGTAATTTTGTTCGCTGACCCACCACCGGGCTTGGTATTGCTGGGGTATTTATTCTACGGTAAGGAATCTATCACTAACGTGTCTCTTTCAGATGCACAAGTTACTACTTGTGTAACGATATATCTGTAAGAGACATTAGTTAGTGATAGATTCTTTACCGCCCCTCCCATCCTCTCCATTCTGGGAACTAATTTCTAGGGTTAAGGTCATCCCTTTCAGGGCCCTAGTTTCTTGGCACCAGTGGTCAGTTTCTTGCATGGGTCTGCGTTCCTGGCACGGAAAGTCGTGTACAGAACTGACGTCAGCGCGCATTGGTGGTACCTAAGTAGTCTCCTTGACGTCATCTCGGCGCTTACGACGCCAGCGACGGATGCGGAGCCGCACGACACCACCTACTGACGCGCAGGTGCACTGCTACAAAAACTTTCCGGATCCAGTCTGATGCCTGGGGATATTCTAAGGTAAGGAATCTATCAGTAACTAATGTCTCTTACAGATATATCGTTACACAAGTAGTAACTTGTGCATTACCGCGTTTGAGGCTCATATCTCACAAAAAGTTCAGTATTTTACTGTTTTCATGTAAGTTCTTACCTGTTTTCTATGATCTTGGTGTCTTAAATTATATAAAAATCTGTTATTTTTTAAGTAGGTTTCAGATTTTTTCGTGTCTGTGTGTGTACCATTTATTGACTCTGTGTGCAACAAATGCTTAACACTTCCCTCTAATAAGCTGAAGCTGCTCGACCACACTACCACAAATAGGGCATTTGGGATTATTAAGTAAGCCCCTGTAAACCAATAAGGGTTCTCTCGACCTTTTGCACGGTGTGCCTTTACATTGGCACACTGCATAAGAAAACAGCGTCCTACATTCCCACAGTGGATTCTTAACTTGGTCCTCATGTTCTTGATATGCATACTTTTTGATCCTATGCACAGCTGTTCCTTGAGGTTGTTGACTATTAAGACTGTTTTCCTCATTACAGTGAGCTGCAGGTAATGTTAGGATAGCCATCATATTCTGCTTTTCACATGGGCATTTTTCCTACCAAAAGTAATATTGGCAATTCATCATGCTCCTTGCTTTTTTCTCTAATCCACATCAGTCAATGCCCCCTTTTTCCGATTTTCCAAGCCTTCGACCTTGGACTCAGCCATCACCCCCGAAACCTGGGTCACTCATTTCAGCTCTCTATACAATCCTACTAACTTGGTCACTCTACCTTCTGAAACTGATTCTGTATCCATTTCCCCTCCTGATTCAACTACCCCCTTTTCTTTTCCCCTAAATATTGTTTTTGACCATGATGAAGTACTAATGGCTTTAAATGACAGCCCCTCCGGGAAAGCCCCAGGCCCTGACTGCGTCCCTATAGACGTTTTTAAGTCTCACCCTGACTTATGGGCCCCAATGCTCACTAACGCTTTGAACTCTCTGAATTCCACTGGTTTCATTTCCACCTGGCCATCGGCTGTTGTCGTCCCGATTTTTAAAAAAGGCGCGAGGGATAATCCCGCCAATTACCGCCCTATCTCACTTTTAGACTCCCTCATGAAGGTAGCTGGGCGAATTATTTTAAATAGATTACATGATTGGCTAAGCACTCAAGATATTATCTCCGAAATGCAATATGGTTTTAGGCAAGGCAAAGGCACCATTGAGCAGGGTCTTAATCTGTCCCTTATTATAGCCAAATATACTCAGGCAAAAAAAGGTAACCTCTACATAACCTTTGTTGACCTCAGCTCAGCATTTGACTGTGTTGATCATGGGCAGTTATGGGACTCCCTCACAGAAATTGGCTTAGACCCTACCATTATATTATTCATTAAAGAGCTGTACAGGGATGCATCGGCCCGCGTGAGATATGGCATCAACGGGGAATGCTCCGACAGTTTCGCTATTAGGCGAGGTGTAAGACAGGGTTGTATATTAGCCCCTTTACTTTTCACCCTTTATATCAACTCTGTCAGTCACCACCTGTCTAGAACTTACCACGATTACCCAACAATTAATGGTAAATCGATCCCCATCTTGCTTTATGCCGACGACGCGGCAATAATGTCCCAGACTCCCATGGGGCTTCAGAGGGCTGTTTCTGAATTTTCTGACTTTATGTCAAAGAGAGGCCTAAAAGTTAACACCTCCAAAACCCATAGTATGTCCTGTGGCCCAGGGATTGGGAAAAAGCCATGTACTATCTTTTTGAATGGCAACAAATTATCCAATGTCGATAGCTTCCCTTACCTGGGCATTACTTTTAATAAGAGGGGCACCTGGAGAGCTGCGGCCCAAGCCAGAGGCTCAGCAATGACTAAAGCAATAGGTGCACTGACAAACTTTTCAAAAAAATTAGGGGGTCGCCCATTACGCCCCTTACTCCAGATCTATCGGGCGAAGTGCACCTCAACCGGCACCTATGGGTCAGGGATCTGGGGGATTGAATCTGTCGAACATCTTCAGCGCCTCGAGAATGCTTTTCTATGTTATCTCTTGGCTGTTCCCCCCGGCACCTCTACCCATATGGTGCACACAGAACTGGGCCTCACATACATTGCAGACACAATTAACTCCTCTCCCCTCATCCTATGGCATAAAATTTGGATCAACGAAGATACACCATTTAATAGGGAAATCATAGTAGACTGTCTAAAACTGACAGAGGTCAGGAACATTAAATGGCTGAACTATGTAAAAGGGTTATCCACTGACATCGGGCATCCGGAATTTTTTGCTGATCCATCAACCTTATCTCACATATCCAAAGCCGAGCTTAAGCGACTTGTTTTAAATCATCTGCACCGTAAACGCTGGCTCTTAGAATCACAGAAGTCCACCACTGTTGATTACCAAAATTCGATCACTGTGACTGGCATACAGCAATACTTATTACTAGAACCATCTCCATTCATTCGTATGCTCCTGACCCGTCTTCGCACTAACACGTTCTTCAGACTCCTTACTTTCCCTAATCCAAATTGCTGGGACACTGACCTACAAAAATGCCCCTGTGATGGCCTCTCGCCCCAATCCAACATCCATTGCATCCTTTTCTGCAGATTTTATCACCTGCCAAGGACTACTTTTTTAAAACCACTGCTGAGATCTTGGGGTATACGCACATGCAAACTGGCATACTGCAAATTAAAATCTTTGGAAACCCCTTTAGTCCTGGCAGCTATGTCATCTTACCTGAAAATGACGATGAGGCTGAGGTCATCAATGCAACCCTAACCTGTTTTAAATTTTGTTGCTTAGCTGTACCTATCTTTTTAACTTTTGTGATTTTACTTACGTTATTGACTGCATGTTATTTAAGCTGTTTTAAGGATTTTTATTCATGTGTACTTTTTTGATATTGTATTTACATATCGAATAAAGCTTAATATCTATCTATCTATCTTAATCCACATCACTCTAAGGAGGCGGAGAGACTTCATCATTTGGATCCCAATACGGCCCTTAATTTTTAAATTGACCAGACCAAGGAGCACTGGGAGGATCACCAGCTTTTTGTTGGTAATCCGGGACTAAGAAAGGATGGGCGTTTCATAAACAAACCTTGCCCATATAGATGGTCCTGTGCATAAAAAAAGGGGTATGCTCTGGCCAAGAAGCAACCTGCTGAGGGCCTTCGGACTCATTCCTGCAGAACCCAACCTACCAATATGTGCTGGTGAAAGGTGTTCTGGTGTTGAACCTCTGCCAGTTTTGCTGATGGTCCTCCATCCACACCTTCGCCAGGCATTATTGTCTCGATGCTTGGGTCAACACGAAGGGCCCTTTTACCCGCTTAGTCCTCCAGTACTTCCTGGCAAAAGTACATGCCTCTGACCCCCCTTCCCTTTGAGCTATACTACTTGGGTATCTACTCAAAAGGTGAGAGCAATCTGCAGGTAGACCTATTCTTCAGAAGAACAAGTTGCTTACCTACGGTAACCCCCTTTCTGATAAATACTCTCACTGCAGATTCCTCACTTCCTTCAATCCTCCCCGTTCTATGCAGTGGACTATTAGGGTTCTGAATGTGTCCCAGCACCTAGTCATTCTTCCAATTAGTCATGAGTGAACACCTGTGAAGGTATGAAGGAGTTCAAAGAAAAACTGACATAATCATGCTGGGCTAGTGCCTATATATATATTAATCTAAACCATCCCTTCCATAGGCAGAGAGAGATCCAACTTGTTCTTCTGGTGGACACTCTCTAATCGGAGATGTCTTATCACTCTTGTCAGATCCTTCCTGTTAGGGCATACACGAAGATTCAAGTGTCCGCCTCCATTTACCACCAAATGTGATTGCCACTATGGCATAGATAGTTGGAGTGCCCAGGCAAGGGAAAGAGTTTGGGATAAGAACAACAGGGAAAGAGATTTGAAAAATAGTAGCTAATTATTCACAATTGTTTTTGTATTTACCCCAATGTCCCTTCCTCAGTGTCGCTAGCGGTGATATTCAGCAATAGTCACCTGAAAAATAAGGGGATTTGTGATCCTTTTTTTGCTTTTTAGGGAACTCTTAATACCAAGACTGCAGCTGCATGAAATAAACGTTAAAAGTTTTGTTCTACATCTGTCCCTCTTAACAATCACTAAACATTCACAGAATTTCAGGAACTTATGTACATACTACAACTTGGTTTATCTACAATCTCTAGAACTTTATTTATACTAGCAATGATTGCAGCACCCTGTTTGTGGAAACCAAGATATGACCAAACAGGATCACTAGTCTTTTATCCAAATGACAATTGGTACTTTACTTTTGTACCAACAACGATTGTCCCTAGAATCATGCAGATTTACTCTTTGCAGGACCTCAACAATTCCTGGTCAAGTTCTTGAGCTTTATACTACTAGGAAATAAAATGACTGCCATGCAAAAAGTGCCACATTTAAAGTAATCCTTGTTTCCAGCATTTGAATTATTTCACTGTCATCTATGATTATTTTCAACTAAAATAAAAAGTGCACTAGTCCTCTTACCGTTGAGACCAGTTAAGTCTCTAAATATATAGCCAGTCATCTTCTAGCGCAATGATAGAATAAGTGCATCACTCCACTGGATACCTGTAGAATAGTGAGCAAGTGTTCATGAACAAAGATGACTCTATAGCAATGACCTGCCCAGGATGACCACTACACATGGCCTCCTGGATCTTGAAGTCCTAAATCAAAAGTTGATTCTTTTTAGCAGTATACATGACTTATGCTTTCAATAGTAGGTACATCTTTTCCAGTTTTAACTGTAAGCCTTGTGGCTTATAGATACAGTGGGAGCCTTGGCAGTTACCCCATAGCGTCCCAGGTGGTTTTCCCCAATTATTGTGATCCTCAATGCTTTTGCAAGGTTACCAGTGGCCCTAGAGATGCGAAAAGATAAGAGTGCAATCCCCCCCCTCTTCGATCTGTGGAGTAGATTTTATGGTTCCAAAAAGGTGCCAAGTTAGATTTTGCATACTTATGTCACGATTGACATGCATCTGATGGCATTGGGGAGTTAAAAAAAAAAAAAAAAACTGACATCAGTGAGCAGGGATGGTACCATTATACTGCTCTGTACCATCAGTTCATCATGCGATACAAAACACTAGCAGAATTTCATTGCACCAACTACAGTTGTGTAGTAGCAATTGCTGTGAAAGTTCCGGATCAAGTCTGGGTCTTAGGGAATCCAAAAGGGGAGGAATCTGTGACTAAAGTATGCACCAGAAGGAACCTTTTTGAAGTTAAGTCACCTGTTCATCTGGAACATTACACCTGCCTGACCTGCTCGACTTGCACAAAAGCTGCCACCGCTTCCACGTTCAGTAAAGTTCCATTTTTTTCCCACAAACACGGTACCAAGTGCATGTACTTCCTAAAACGTGACCCAGTAAATTGCAGAGCTTAATCTGGAACTATTGAGATCTAGAAAGGACTGGCATTCTTACGAAGTTAGGTCGACCAATCACAGGGAAAGTGAGGTTGACGAAAGAGAGGCAAAAAAATGTATCTACCAGATAGTCTATGTATTGAATGGAAGTTTAGACCAATCTACACAACTGGTGGGGGTGAGGGGTGTAGGACCTGATTTTTAGTCTGCTTTCTTTTTTTCTGGGTGTGCTTTGTTACCTACTACCTCCTCATGCTCTCGTTTGTATTTTATTTTTTTATGAAGTTGTCTCAAGGCATAGATGGGACCAATGGCCATTTTGACTACAGTTCCATTCTTTTAAACCATCCCCATAGCTCCTGACACAACTTCATGTATTGTTTCCATTAATATTACTGGCTTTGCATCAGAATACCGGTACTATGACACAGCCAGAGAAGGCAAACATTTAATACACTGTTTTTTCAGGAAACACATTTGTAGGCCATGTTCATGCCTCTTCAAAGAACACTTTACAGCTAATGCATGAAAAACAAATTTAGCTATTTTATGGGATTCCATAAAGATAACGATTTGTGGTAAATGCACCAGCTGTAGAATAGGCCTTCAGTGACCACGGCATCCACAAAATATCAATAAGCAAAAGTGCATGTATGTGTTGCTGTATAGTCACTATAACGCAGTTTAAGGAGGTGAAGTAGCTGAGGTGTCTGGATAAAGTGGGTATAACAATTGTTGAGTATCATTCTAGAAAGAAAAGAGAAAGCTCCAGCTGTTGACTGGCCAGTGACAAATCGGGATACAGGCTGTGTGTTATGACAGACAGGTTTATTAATGTTCATGCACAGACTTTAGAACCTTTATGGCTTATCCCTTTTCATGAATCGTTTCCTAGTACTGTTAATCTTCACAGACAGGGTTGTCTTTGTGGCTTTGCTTATGGATCTCAGTTCATAACTCTCATAGTCTGAGCTTGGGCTTCATTGGGGTTAACTTCTACCCTTTGCTTTGTGTCCTACCCCCCCTTGGCCCACCGGGTTTGGGCTTCTCTTCCCAGCTTCTCACTCCCTATATTTCTTTGTCATGGTGGGCTCTAGCTCCTTCCACCTAGAAAGAAAAAGAACCTGTGGTAAGGAAGGGTGTTGCTTCGTAGCGAGTCTCTAGCTCTGCTGATAGAAACCTGGCTTTTTAGGCCCGAACCCCACTTCCTACCGTTGTTTGTTCCTCCCCTTCCATTCTTATTGGTGTATGAACTTTCTTGCAAGTTCTTGTCTCTCCTTACTCCTCCACTCCTCATCATCTTCTCACGTGACTATACCTCTACAAAACTCATGGCCCTGCCCCCTCCTTTCCACCAGCAGTCCTTTGCTTTTCAGGGTTCAAATTTTTTCCTGCTCTAGGGTTACTCTCGCTCCCCGAAACCTGCTCCTCCTTCCTTCGCAGGTAAGTAATTTAGCTCTTCCCATTCTGAAACCCTTTTTCTGGTGAAAAATGAATTTACCTCTTTAATTTTGGCACGCTACAACAGATTGTTCTCTGTTGTTGATGGTGGCCTCTAATCTTCCCACTGCGGTTCCGCTCACAACTACAGAGGTCCTGTCTCTGACACGTCTTCCTCCTGAGGGTAATCATACTTCGAGGGAATTCAAGTTACGCCGGGTGTGAGAAAGTGGCTCTGTATATACTGCACCAAAGTAAAGTTCACTGTGTACAGACTCTAACAGTCCCCAGAGGTTTAGCAGAGGTTAAAGTTAGATATAAACTTACTCTCTAAAGTGGTAGCTTGGTCGAGCAGTAAGGCAGTATCAGAGGACAGTGTAAAGCATTTGGTGTACACAGTCAGCAAATGGTCTCGCACACACTCAAGAACTGAACTCTAGGCCAATGGTTTTGTATATACTAATATCTGAAAGAAACACGTTAGTTAGATTCCTTACCTTAGAATATCCCCAGGCGTGAGGCTTGATCCAGAAAGATTTTCGTCAGCAATATCCTTGCGCGTCGCTAGGCGTCGTCTGCGGCTCGGCGTCCGCGGCTCGGCGTCCGTTGTCGGCGTCCTGATCGCTGGGATGACGTCGTCGGAGTACTTAGACGCCGCCCTCGCGCGCTGACGTCAGTTCTTCTTTTTTCCGCGCCAGTAAGCGCAGATCCGGGAAGAGCATACCCTTTTAGTCACTTTTTGACTAAT
Source organism: Triturus cristatus (assembly GCF_964204655.1). Classification (NCBI taxonomy): domain Eukaryota; kingdom Metazoa; phylum Chordata; class Amphibia; order Caudata; family Salamandridae; genus Triturus; species Triturus cristatus. The sequence continues at coordinate 1,184,673,392 of NC_140591.1, forward strand.
TTTGCACTTTTTTGTTCCCATTTCGAGTCGACCTTGACTCCTATTGCCGGTAGGGATGCCCGGGTTCAAGCCGTGCGAAGCCTGATCACTGCCGGATGTCGGTCACGGATCACCACCGCCAGTGTCTCTACTGCCTTGGGGTCAACCATGATGCTGAGTCATGCCTCGACTGCCGGGCCTTGACCTCGAAGGCTAGGTAGGAGCGGTCCCGCAAGCTGCTCGAGATCCGGCAGTCGGCTCCGTGCCGCTCAAGGTCCCGGTCGAGGGACCGGTCGCGGAGGCGCAGCCATCACCGCTCGTCGGGGTCGAAGTCCTCGCGTTCCGGTAAGTTGAGGCGCAGCAAGAATTCGAAGAGACGACATTGCTCTTCTGACTCCCCTTGCCGGTCGCGCGACTCGGCTGAGGGTTTGGGTGGCACCACCCGCGCGGCACCTTCGGAGCCGCAGGGGTCGCATCCGGCCCCAGTCCCTGGGCCTGATGCGACTCCGACGGAGATCCGAGACTTCCTCGTGGCCATGAGGAGTCTCGCTCCGCCGTCAAGGCCTGCCAGTGTGGCTTAGGGCCCCGCAGGTCCGACTGGGAGGCCTAGCGAGCCGGCGGCTCTGGCCCCGGTACCGTCGTCTACTTCGGTACCGATGCCGCAGGCCCCCGTGGGATCCAATCCTGGATCCCGGTCGACGCCGGTCGACCTTAAGACCCCTCCACCGGCGCCGTCTTCGGACGACGTCGTCCCCAGGTTTAGTCCCGGCCCGGCGTCGGTGCGGCGCCATATGACAGATTCATCTTCCGCCCGGCTCCGACCTTTCAGCCTGTCTACCACGAGTCGGATGACGGGGACGACTGGGAGGGGTCTGAGGACCCTCTGGCGCAGCAGTGCCAGTTAAGCCAGGACTGGGCAGAAGAGCCGGGGGATGCCAGTGGTCTTGACACCTCCCCTGACACTGGCTTCATCTCTCCTCCCTCCGTGGCTATGGAGGAGGGTGCTACCTATTCTGTGGTGCCGCGCAGGGCTGCCGAAGCCCTTCATCTGGAGCTCCCTGCAGTGGCCGTGAGGACTAACCTCCTCACTGAAGTCCTTCAACCGCCAATAAGCTCCTCGGAGCCTCTACTGCAGTTCAATGAGGCACTGACAGACGTTCTGATGGGCACCTGGTCCAAGCCCTCCACAGTCCCTCCTGTGGACCGGAACGTGGCCCGGCGCCACCACCCCGGGCCACCCCAGCTTTCTGTCGGTGCACCCCACCCCTCAGAGCCTGGTTATCCAGGCCCCTACCTCCCAGACCGCCTTTCGGTCCGCTTCTCTGGATCGGGAATCCAAAAGGTTGGAACAGTTTGGGAAGATACTGTTTTCCTCCCTTAGTTTGGGGTTGCGGTCTATCAACACCGCGTGCCTTTTGGACCTTTACACCCACTCTTTGTGGGATACGGTGGCATACATGCTGCCCCAGTGTCCGGAGGAGGCCCAGACACGGCTCGCCCAGGCTCTTGCCGAGGGGCGGGATGCAGCACGGTACGCGATACGATGTGGGCTTGACACAACGGACTCGCTAGGTAGGGCAATTGCGACCACGGTGGCGATTCATCGCCACGCCTGGCTGAGGTCCACGAATTTCTCCGGGGATGTCCAGAGCACCCTCATGGACATGCCCTTCGATGGCCGTCGCCTTTTTGGCGAAAAAGCGGATAGTGCGCTGGAGCGCTTTAAGGACTCCAGGGCTATGGCCAAGCCCTTGGGCCTCTCGGCCCGCGCCCGCAAAATTCTGCTTTTCGCCCCTTTCGTGGCCAAGGAAGGGGCGCCCCCTCACGTCCGTCTAGCCACAGGCCGCAGAACCAGCCTCAACGTGGATTCCGCCGAGGCGGAGCAGGGGGACAGAGAGCCGGTCCGCCCACATCTGCCCCAGCAGCATCTGCCTCAAAGCCTTCCTAGTCCGAGCTTTCAGGCCCATTCCATGCCAGTGGGAGGCAGATTTCACCATCACCTGCTCCACTGGCGTACCATCACATCGGACAGGTGGGTGCTGCAAATCGTCCGAAGGGGCTACTCCCTCCCCTTCGAGGCGACCCCTCCAGCCATGCCACCGCAGTACCACCGCATGTCGGGGGATCACTTGCAACTTCTGCAGGAGGAAGTTACGGCCCTCTTGGCCAAGGGGACCATCAAGCGCGTTCCTGGCCCAGAAGTAGGTCGGGGTTGTTATTCCCACTACTTTCTGGTTCCCAAGAAGGGCAAAGGGGGCCTACGCCCTATCTTGGACCTCAGGAGCGTCAACGCCTTCCTCCGGAAGGAGAAGTTCAAGATGCTCACCTTAGCTCAGGTTCTGGCTGCCCTAGACCCTGGAGACTGGATGGTAGCGTTGGACTTGCAGGACGCATATTTCCACATCCCCGTCCTGCCGGCCCACCGGCGTTACCTGTGGTTCACGGTAGGCCACGAGCACTTTCAGTTTACCGTGCTCCCCTTCGGCCTCACCAGTGCCCCTCAGGTGTTCGCGAAAGTGATGGCAGTGGTCGCAGCTCACTTGCGCAGATTAGGGGTTCCAGTCTTCCCCTATCTCGACGACTGGCTGTTGAAGGCGGGCTCGCCCCAGGCAGTCATTTCCCACCTCCAGACTACGGCCGACCTCCTGCATTTGCTGGGGTTCTCCATCAATGTGTCGAAGTCGCATCTGAGTCCCTCCCAGAAGCTCCTTTTTTATCGGAGCGGTTCTGAACTCGACGCAGTTCCGGGTCTATCCTCTGGAACAGCGGGTTCGGGATATTCAGGCTCTGATTCCGATCTTTCAGCCTTCATCCCGGATTTCGTTCAGGTTAGTGCTGCGGCTGCTGGGTCTGATGGCCTCCTGCATCCTGCTGGTACATCACGCCAGATTGCGGATGCGGGTTCTGCAGTGGGACCTGAAGTTCCAGTGGGCCCAGCAACGGGGCAACCTGTCCGACCGCGTCCTGATCTCAGAGGGCACTGCAAGACAGTTGCAGTGGTGGCTCACGGACCGCGATTGGGTCAGTGGCAGATCCATCTCCCTACCCCAACCGGAGCACGTAGTGGTGACGGATGCGTCCCTCCTGGGATGGGGGGGCCACATGGGAGAGGCGGAGATTAGAGGCCTCTGTTCAGCCTCCACCTCCGTGCGTGGAGATTGAGCGGTGACAGTTGACAGCTTTCGATCTTCCTCCGGAAGTCTGTGATGTCATTCTGACAGCCAGGCATCCCTCCACTAAAACGGTATACGCCTGCAGGTGGAACAAGTTTGTGGCATGGTGCACAACGAAGGCTGTGGATCCCCTTTCTGCCCCTCTTTCTGAAGTCCTTCTGTTCCTTCTTTCTGTGGCCCAGCAGGGCTCTGCTCTGGGCACTATCAAAGGCCCTGAGGGATAATTTGCCCTTTGGGCAATTCCTCCGCCTGAGGAGGAACTGTTCTAACACCAATGACTACTTAATTGAAGCTGACCAGTTGAGTAAGAACCTTAGGAAAAGAGGCTACCCTGAGCGCCAAGTAAAAAACTCATTGAAAAGGGCTCGCAATAACCCGCGAGAAGTTCTACTACAAACTAACAATAAGGAGAGGACAGAAACTTTGACCTGTGTCACATCTTTTACTCCCAATTCCACTACCATCAAGGGTATAATCAAGAAGCATTGGGGAATACTCACTGCAGGTGACCTCACTATCCCGCCCCCTCGCTTTGCATTCAAGCGCACACAAAATCTGAAAGATATTCTTATCAACACGAGGCCTAGACAGACTCACCACCATGACCAAAACACTCTCTGGGGTCTCCCCCCTGTGAGAGGACACTACCCCTGTGGATCCTGTGCTGTATGCCATCAAACTTCGGTGACTAAAGAGGTGGTTTTTTCAGACTCATTCACATGGAGGCTACAACGTCATACCAATTGCAACACCATGCAGTGTATCTATTTAATTACCTGCCCCTGTGAACAGAGATATATAGGCATGACCATGCGAACAGTAAAAACACGCATAACTGAGCACAAGAGCAATGTGAGATGTCAGAGAGTCACCACTAAACTGTACACCCACTGCAAAGAAAACAACCACACACCAGACTCCCTTAGATGGGTAATCCTTGAGGCACATCCTAGGATTGCACAGAGAGCACTGTTCAAGATCGAACAGCGATGGGTGCATCGCCTTAGGACAGACCGAGAAGGCTTAAATGATCAGATCCCGTGGGCAGCACTTATGGACAGATAAAGCAGTCTTCCACGGTTCTTAGCGGCTTACACTTGCCGTGTCTTCACCTGGTTACTACTACCCCCATTTTTAGAGGGTCCCATAGATTCCAGTGTATACAGACACCATTCTATGATGGCCGCTGTATTTGACACCCTGTGTGGGATTCCAGCCATGCTGTTCAACTTAACTACCATACTCGTTTTCTAAGGGTAACTTAGTCTTGAATGTATACAGACACCATTCCAAGATGGCCGCTGTAGTTGACACCCTATGTGGGATTCCGGCCATGCTTTTCAACTTTATCACCAGACTCGTTTTCCAAGGGTTACTTATACTTGAATGGACCTAGACATCATTCCAAGATGGCCGCCATTGTTTGACATTCTCATGCGAGGCTGTGTCCACACTCACGCATTCTACACACTTCCGGGTATTAGACACGCCCTCCGCTAAACGATTCAGCCGGTATATCTGTTTTGGCACCACACCGGCCATCAGCATTCCCGGGTCGAGTGGCGCGAGGGTAGGTTGATAGCACTTCCTGCAACAACCTTAAAGTAAGTAGATCGGCGATATGACTGCACGCCCTGAGGGTACTGACTGGTCAGGTGAGTGGTGTGTTTGCGCTTTCAGCATTGATTGGGATATCTGTTGGTGATCGTATCTCCGCCGCCAAACTGACAATACATGACTTGGACACATTGTTGTCAGTGCCTGCTCCATTTTAGATTTTGTCACAATATCTCGCTAGTAAGTGACACGGGACACACACTACGGGCGCAATTACGCGTCTCACTCGATACTGGGGAGAGCTGGTGGTTCCTTGTTATTTTGCCGATTAAACACTCACGGCAGATCCGGACTTGCCCCGGACTCTCCGAGTGGTACGAGCGAGTGTGAATTGGTGCCTTTAGTCAACGGTCACGCGGTTTCTACTGGCTGATACCCTGACCGACCTTGGCATTAACAATTATTGTGACTTCTTCTTTATTTATTTTTAAGTTTGCTCCGTGGTGCTTTCCCATCATCTGATTACCTCCAGCGGGCTGAGACTCGCATCACAGCAGCTCATGTAACTGGACCACACATGGGCTTTAGAGTTGATGTTTATATTTGCCTTCAATACCTGTCGGACCAGTTGTTGTCACCCCATGTATCATTTTATCTTTACTAGGACACCAGAGTCTTGGTGTCCAGGTGGCGCCACGGATAGGAGTATGGTACTAAACCATATTAGGTGAGTGTCCCATGAGTTTCACTTTGAGCCTCTAGAACACCTTAGTCACTCTATCCTAGTATCGATATGGATAACGTGTGAATTACAGTCTTCTGTTTTTTAAAAAAAATTTAATTGGTTTTTAATTTCACTAGTTGTAGGTCTATCACTACTTACTGTATGGAGTCACTGACACTTCGTGAATAAAGACATCATGTTAGACCAATTAGTCAATAGGGGGTTTATATCACTTTGTGAACTAGACCTGTGTAATACATCCACTTTTTACATTGCCTCTGCTTGGGATGCCTTGCTTATGATCTTCTCTCCTTTTAGGTTTCCCTAGGCAGATGGCGAGACCGCTTCCTAACAACAGGTAGTAGGTAACAGCTGTACTTACCACCCAGTGTAGATTATTGACAGCTTTTAGGTCCTGAGGAATTGCCACGGATCACTAGGACCAACAGGCAAGAAACATGTCGACCAGCGCAGATGAGCATAGCCAAACTGAATCTTAACATCAGTTAGCTGCCATTCTGTTCCCACACATTTTTATTCAGGTAGAGAGCCATCCCCAATAAAATTATTTTTGGACTCTCTAACTTGTTTTAATTCACTTACCTGCACTCACATCTACACCACTAGGTCCCTCTCACACACACTGCATCATACGGCCAGGAACTGAAGATCTCCGCCAAAGAGCCCCTTTTAGGGTGCCCGTCGGGCATTGCAGCGCCGGCCCGACGAGGAGCAGGTCCATATGATGAAGCATGACACCTAGCTTGCTGGGTGTGTGAGGACCCTAGTTCCGAATAGAGGTATTCCTCTGTTTCACGGTCTCTTCTTTCCTTTGGCACCCCCCCGCCTTCTCTTTGAGGAACTGCATACTCTTTTCTTTACACATGACTAAACTGGGCATGTATGCTGGACCTCCTTGAATAAAAGCCCATCAGTCCCTCTCTTGTTTACATACACTATCAAAGGTTATCTTTCGGCTATCTCCGCCTTTTTACGGCTTCCAGATCAGTCTTCTCTTTTTAAGTCCCCGGTTGTTAACCGTTTCCTGAAAGGCATTACGCATACGTTTCCTCCCGTGCCATTCTTAATGCCTCAATGGGACTTAATCCTTGCCTTGACATTTCTGATGTGCGCTCCCTTCGAGCCCCTTTATATCTGTCCTTTGCGTCTTCTCACTCTCAAGACTGCTTTCCTGGTAGCTATTACCTCTGCCAGACGAGTGAGCTCCAGGCTCATTCTTCCAAGCCTCCTTTCCTTTCTGTTCATCCGGACAAGGTGGTTTTAAGGACCCGTCCTTCTTTTTTGCCAAAGGTCGTCACGCGCTCTCCGTGACTTTCCGGTGTAATCTTTTCGCAGACCCACCACCGGGGTTGGTATTGCTGGGGTATCTATTCTAAGGTAAGGAATCTATCACTAACGTGTCTCTTTCAGATGCACAAGCTACTACTTGTGTAATGATATATCCATAAGAGACATTAGTTAGTGATAGATTCGTTACCACCCCACCCATCCTCCCCGTTCTGCGAACTGATTTCTAGCGTTGAGGTCATCCCTTTCAGGGCCCTAGTTTCAATGCACCAGTGGTCAGTTTCTTGCATGGCTCTGCTTTCCTGGCACGGAAAGTCGTGTACAGAACTGGGTCAGCGCGCATGGGTGGCACCTAAGTAGTCTCTGTGACGTCATCACTGCACGTACAACGCCAGTGACGGACGCGGAGCGCACGACGCAACCTACTGACGCGCAGGAGTACTGCTACAGAAAACTTTCCGGATACAGTCTGACGCCTGGGGATATTCTAAGGTAAGGAATCTATCACTAACTAATGTCTCTTACAGTTATATCGTTACACAAGTAGTAACTTGTGCATATAGGCAACAAAATCACTGATTACGTTTGTGATTGCTTTAATACCCATATCTCTATTGTAGGTGTCCCCTCAGATGCTGACTCCTCTACTGCCAGTAATAAAATCAGTGGCGGGAACAATTCCAAACCCAATCGCCCTTCTCTTGCCAAGATTCTTCTGTCCCTTGATGGGAACCTTTTGAAACAGCAGGCATTGTCTCACATATTAACAGCTTTGCAGATAATGTATGCCAGGTAAGATACTTTGTCTGTCTTCACTGTTTGTTTTTTACTTTGCCCATTTCACATGCCAAATTATTAAATGCTCATTATTTGTGTAGTTCACTGCATTTTTAGGCGGTATACAATCTAGTTAATTACATCTTTGAAATGAAATGACCAGCCTACATCAACATTCTTAAAGTACTTTCTTCTCACTGCTTTTTTCTCAGCAAAATAATTGTTGCAGATTTTAAATTGAGTACGCACTATAAACAATGTGATCAAGTATTGCATGCTTTATTTTTAGTACAATTTCCCTTACAAATATACCACATGCACCAATAGAGGATCTAAAGTTTGATATTTGAAGAAAAAACTATTAAAGGTAGCCTCTAGTTGTCTTTTCCTTTACAGCTATAAAGATGTACTGCAAACAGTCTGAATCATTCTTTAGTATTGAGAGCCTAGAGAAAGGAATGCCTGTCTAAGATAGTACTTGCAGGCACTCAGACTGACATTGTGTGCATGAAAGCCTTCTCTGAGGCAGCCTTCAAAGGAGAATCAGCCATGTGCTCCGAAGTCCCACTGGAATGTATCCGAAAGATCTCCAAATACAGTATGACTTCGGCATATAAAATGTCTCAAAAAACGACCTTCAGCAGATGTTGATTGCTTGAAACATTCTGTAGTACAAATATTGCAAGTGTTTAAAACGTCCATAACTAAGTATGGGGGCTATCTTTGACTTTCATCTTTTCCCACAAACTTGGTTGTTAGCTTTGTTGAGGGCTAATTACATATTTATAGTACATGGTTTTAATTCTTCCAAAAATACAGAGAGAAACAGAAGTGGGCCTCTGTTGTTGATAGTGTGTGTTTTCATATAACAATAGTCTGTGGATGAATGTAATTTTTTTCCTAATACTCACTAGAAAGTGTGAGTGGGGAAAAACTTTAACAGACTTTTTGAATACCCTAGGGTGCCAGTCTTGAGCCAGATATTTTTGTCAGTATTGCTCCTGTGCTCCAGCAGGTGGCCGTTTTATGTTTCAGCGTCGATTACGTCCCACCCTGGAAGTGACGCTGGAGCTACACATAAGCGCCGTCCATGCAGCCTGATGTCGGTTCCTTTCTTTCCACACCATTGGATGCAGTCCTGGATCTCCCTCAACCTTTTCCCTTTTTTTTTATTGCCTATTTTTTATCGCAATTTTACTACAGTGTGCAAGACAACATTTCGCCTTCCAAAGCTAAAAGGTTTAAACGTTGTAGGGCCAATCACAACCAGATGTCTGTGACAAACCCACCATAAGGTAAGAGTGCGGAGCCTAGTGTCTATGCTCAACTCCAAGTCCTGTGTGGACTGTGCACATATGAATACCAGAGTGATCTGTGACCACAAAGGCAAGCTCTACGTTGCCAAACACCAATGAAAGACACAAAGTTTAAGTAGATGATGCTGAACCGTTCCAGTTCTCAAAGCCATTACTAAAAACGTCCCTCTTCACTCTCCAAATTGAAAAACAAACACAAGAAGTTGAATCGTGATGCTTCATCGTACCGCCACTCTCATTCTGAGAAGTTGCAAGGATGTTAAGGTACGTTCTGGTCTCCTAATAAGTAACTGGTTCCAGAGCTCTTCCTAATGCAACCTGAAATCCTGCGTACATTGACAACACCACAACAAGTAGAGGGTTTCAAGTAAGCCATGTTATGGACTTTTCTGTCTCCCTCTGGCACCCCATAGTGACTCTTAAGAGGCCTCCAGTCGAAATACAGTTGTCGGATCCATCCACGCCCCAGGTTGCATCTCTTGACTTCCTTGCAGGGCCTGTCCTGACTCTGGGGCCAATTCCCAACCTGACTTTGAATCTGGCACTACAATCCACGCTGGTCCATGCCCCATTGATGCTAGAGGAAGAATACCTTGTCTTATTGGATTCCGAGACCAACCCTACATGACCTCGACCTAACTCGCGCCTTCCACAGTCTTTAGTGCAGCCAGTCCAACAGCATTCTGACTTGAAGAGAAAATTCTCAAAAGAAAAAGATATGCTGTTCCTAAAGTGGACAAAGAACAAAGGGGAGTAGGTCAGAGAAAAGAAGTCAATACAAGGGAAGTAGTTCCTTTTTGGAAATGGGGCCCTCACACACCCTTGCGGGTGTCATGCTTCATCATCGGTCTTGCTCCTCATCGGGCCAGCACTGCAGTGTCTGACTGGCACCCACACAGGGGCTCTTTATCGGAGATCTTTTTCCAAAGCCGTGATGTGAAGTGCAAGTTAAGGGCCCTTTGTGTAGATTGAGGAAACATAGGTGTCGATGTAGTGATTAGTGACTTAAAAAATGCTAGGCAAGTTTCAAATCAAATTTTAATCCATGAATATGTTTGGCTTATTAAAAACATGTTGTCACTTGTGGGGAAAGTGATCCCTGGCGACTTGTAAGGTCAATATGTTTCATGCTGTCAATTAGTCAAGATGTGATCTAGGGCAATTCTTCAGGACCCTACAATTTATAACTAATCTTCACAGTGTCTGGGACCAAGGATGCAACAAGTAGTGTCCAAACACTAAGTACCCTATAAGTGTACCTGCAGAATGTAAAATCACTGAACCAATGAGGGTGACGCCATCACCTCCTCGAGAGAAACGCTGAGATGAACGCTAAAATGTTTAGCTTGGTCATCCATTCGAGAACGTAACCAATGACCTACCCCTTCTCATGTGCCTCAGGAAAATTGTTAGCGTTTATCTCAGTGTTTCTCTCTCGGGGAGGTGATGACAGTCCTTATTAAAATCACCTATTATGCTTATTCTTCGGGAAGTGGACAATATGTTTCCACCAAAGCCTTTTTGATGCTACAGTGGGGCCTTAATTTATTCCTCAATGTCTTACCCCATTTCTGCCAAAGCATAACTGTCCTCTGCGTCTACTGACTTTCAAGACTTTCATAGCGATAACTGCGGCTTGTCGTGTGAGTAAGCTTTAAATTCTATCCATTCTTTCACTTTGTACCACCTTTTTCCAGGACAAGTTTCTTGCGAAAATTGTGATGCCTTATGTCAGACAATGCATCACCCTTCTGACATTCTTTGCTCCACCTCATCCCTTGAAAGAGGAGGAGAGGCTCAATTGCTTGGCCCCCAAATGAGCATTGAGTAAGGGCTAATTACTATAGCGATCTATTAAAGACATCTAGCTGCAGATTCCTTACCTTTGAATGTTCCCTGGCATCAGACTCGACCCAGAAGATTTTTAGTGAGCAGTACCTCTGAGCGCCGGAAGGTGGCATTGGTCAACTCCACGTGGCATCGCCCACGCCGTTAATGTCGTCTGCGTCACCTATATAGGCGCCACTTTGGCGCACTGACATCAGTTCTTCTCTTTCCTCGCCATCCAGCATTGATCCGATAGCAGAGCTAGCCCTCTGTCAGTTTTTGACAGGATTTTTGCAACGTTTTGTTGACCTTTTTTTAGCTATTTTGCTACTGGTTTGTCAAGGATGTCCTCGAGGAAGACCTGTTTATACCCTGTGGCACCTGTCACCATGCCATGTCGATGACGACCCGCATCTCTTGTGGTTGTGGTGTTTGCCGCACGACCATGACTCCAAGTCATGCTCAGACTGCCGGGCCATGGCGCCGAAGGTTTTGAGGTACAGGTCCCTGAAGCTACTAGTAGCCTGCATGCGACTCCACGAAAGTCACAGTCCCACTCGAAAGGAAAGTCTCTGACCCAGGTGTCCAAAGTCCTCTTCGGCCCATTCAAAATCGTTCGGGCACTCTGGTAAGAGCACAAAAAACACAAGAAGTTGAACCACACTTCGACTTCTCCTTATCTGTCGGCCAACGCGACGAAGGAACATCAGCGACCAAGGCTGGTCCCACGGAAACTCAGCCTGTGCCGACTCACCGCCTCTCCAGTTTTGCTGGAGCGACCTCCTCTCAAATTAAAGAATGTTTGAGCACACGCACCTCATTTTTGACCGTCTGACCCCTCTGCAGTGCCTTCAAGCCCCACAGGGTTGGAGGGGGGGGGCATCTGATATGGCACTGGCGGCTCCGGCCCTGATGGTCATGGATCCAGACTGGCACAGGTCATGCCACTACAACCTTCCCCGGCACTAGCCCAGACACCAATGCTCCTGGTGGTGCCAGCCCCATTGTGATCCCAGACGAGACGGAGCCGCGTCTGCTGACTCCAGTTCTGGTGCTGACAGGACCTCTGTGTCTTAGGTTGGAGCCTAAGCCCTATTCTGAAGAACCAGTCCTCTGGGATGAATGGGAGGGGCCACTAGACCCTTAAGAATACCAGTATGAGCAGGATATGGACTTGTGTGAGAAACTGGGTAGACACTTCTCCAGATACTGGCATGCGTTCTCCCCCTGCCGTGGCTATGGAGGAGAAAGCTACATATGCAATGGTGGTGCAGAGGTCGGCTGAGGTCCTCGAACTTCAGTTGCCCTTGGTAGTGGCCAAAACTAACATCTTGACATAGGTGCTGCACCTGGGAGTCTACTCCCAATAAACTAAACCCTCACCGATGCCGTTCTGGTTCAAACTTCGCAAACGTGCTCCAGTGAATAGGGCGATTGGATTAGTTCTTCTCTTTCCTCGCCATCCAGCGTTGATCCGATAGCAGAGCTAGCCCGCTGTCAGTTTTTGACAGGATTTTTGCAATGTTTTGTTGACCTTTTTTTTTTTTTAGCTATTTTCCTACTAGTTTGTCAAGGATGTCCTCAAGGAAGACATGTTTTAAACCCTGTGGCACCTGTCACCATGCCATGTCGATGACAAGTGCTGCCACAGGTCCCATAGGAGACCTGGGCAATTCTCTCTCATGCAGTCACAGACCGGAGAGATGCAGCAAAGTTCACTATACAATGTGGCTTGGACACAACCTACTTGCTGAGTAGATCGTCCACTGGCCTCAGGCTCCACACCTGGCTGGGAACATCGGGTTTTTTGGGGGATGTCCAGGCTTCCTTAATGAACATGTCCTTAGATGGAGCCCGTCTCTTCGGATACAAGGCCGACTCGGCTTTGGAACGATTTAAGGACTTGCGGGCTATGGCCAAGTCCTTGGGCCTATCCGCTGCCCCACATCCCCAGTCTGCCTTTTGCTCCTTTCATGGCCACTGAAGGAGCTTTCAACTGCGCCAACCCTATACTAGGCTGCGAGCCGTGCAAGTTTCCCATCCTCTGCGTGGACAAGGGTTCCGGTTCATACCCACCTCATGGGTCAGATAGCTACTGCTCTGTTCCAGCCACTACCCCTCCCCACAGCAGTTGCAGCCTCCAAACCTTCCTAATCTTGCCCTTCTAGATCATTGGCATCCAGTTGGTGGCTAGATCCGCCATCACCTCCACCACAGGCAGTCCATAACATCAGACAGGTGGGTTCTGCAGATGGTCTGAACGGGGCTACTCCCTCCCCTTCAAGACAACCTCTTCCTCCATGCCTCCCTCTTACAACCTGCCAATGGAGGATCTTTTGTCACTGTTCTTCGAGGAAGTCATGACTCACTTGACCAAGGAAGCCATAGAGAGGGTTCCGGTGCTAGAAGTGGGCTGTGGTTGCTAGTCCCGCTACTTTCTGGTCCCCAAAAAGGACAATGGTCTTCGTCCTAACCTAGATCGCCGAACCCTAAACTGATTCCTCTAAAAGGATATGCTAACATTGGCTCAGGCCTTCTTTGCCCTGGACCCAGGAGACTGGATGGCAGCGTTGAACTTGCAGGACGCCTATTTTCATATCCTCGTATTGCCTGCCCGTTGGCGTTGCCTGCAGTTTACAGTACGCATTAAACATTTTAAGTTCATCGTGCTCCCTTTTGGCCTTGCCAGTGCCCCTCGGGTGTTCACCGAGGTGATGGCTGTGGTTGCAGCTCATCTGCGCGGATCTGAGTTACCAGTCTTGCCCTGTCTCAACGACTGACAGCAGATGGCGGGCTCGCCCCAGACTGTTGTCACCCACCTCCAGACTACAGCTGGCCTCCTGCATTCACTGCTGTTCACTATCAACATGCCGAAGTAACACCTGACTCCCACTCAGACTCTCCCTTTCATCAGAGCTGTTCTCGACACAGTGCAGTTTCAGGCTTATCCTACCTAATGGCGAGTCCAGAATATTCAGGCTATATCCTGGGTTTCGATGAGACTGACTCTGAGTCTGCTGGGCCTCATGGCCTCCTGCATCCTGCTAGTGACACATGCCAGATGGTATATGCTGGCTCCACCATGGGTCCTGAAGTTCCAGTGTGCACCGCCTCAGGAGAATCTCTCTGACATGGTCCAGATCTCAGAGGGAACTGCAAGGGACCTGCATTGGTGACTAACAAACCGCGATTGGGTCAGAGGCAGACCTGTCTCGCTTCCCCAACCAGATCTCACAGTAGTGACAGATGCGTCACTCCTGGGATGGGGTGGCCATCTGGGAGAGATGGATTTCAGAGGACTCTGGCCTCCAGCGGAATCCGGACTCCACATCAGCCTTTCTACCCTCCATCAAGGGAAGGCTAGTGCAAGTTTTCACGTACAACACCTACATGTGGTACTGCTATAAACAGGGCGGGTGGGTCGTGGATCCTTTGTGAGCGGCCCTGCATCTCTGGACATGGCTGGAACAGCAGGGCAGTTCCATGGTGGTTCAGCACTTAGCAGGTTCCCTGAATGCCAGGGCTGACCAACTCAGCTGTTGATACCTAGCAGATCAGGAATGGCATCTCCACCCAGCGGTGGCGCAAGGACTCTTTCAACAGAGGGCAGAGCCTTGGTTAGATCTCTACGCCTCTGCAGAGAATGCGCATTGCCAGCAATTGTCTGTGCTGGAGTTTCCAAGATGCGTCAGAGATGCTTTTCCTCGAGTGAATCTCAAACTTCCTGTATGCCTTTCGGCCCATACCACTCCTGCCCAGAGTTCTCAAGAAGATCAGGAATGAAAGATCCCAAGTCATCCTTGTGGCTTCGGACTGGGCATGAAGAGTCTGGCATCCTGAGCTTCTGAATATAAGCATCGATCTTTCGATCAGGCTGCCTGTAAGAAACTGGCTCTATATATACGACATCAAAGTGAGGTACAGTGTGAATAGAGTCCAAGGGTCTCCAGAGGTTTGGCAGAGGTTAAAGTTAGATAGAACCTTACTCTCTAAAGTGGTAGCTTGGTCGAGCAGTAAGGCAGTATCCGAGGACAGTGTTAAGCATTTGATATACACTCAGTCAGCAAATTAATTCACAAACTCAAGAACTGAACTCTAGTCCAATTGTTTTGTATAAAAAAATTATACTGTTGTTTTATTTCTAGAACCAAGCAAGGTACAGGTAAACGTAAAAATACTTTTCAGTAGTAAACTACTTGTATGAACACCGTTCAAAATTGCAGTGTAACCTGTACTGGTTTTGGTACAGTTTTAAGTAAGCAGTTTGCAACACATTGCAGGTAAAGTACATTTGAATGAATGGTCTTTTTAAGCAAAATGCAGTTAATTACCTTTCAGACTACTTTTACTAACACAGGGCTGGATCCTAGATTCAGCCCTGGGACATTTCCTGAAAACAGGTGAGTAAATGCGTTTTAGTTAGAGGTACGATTTTTTTAAAGAATATTATTGCATTTCAAAAGTTGACACTTGGAAATGTTTTCACATTGAATCACCAATGTTATCCTATGGGAGGAAATTCCCTTAGCAGGTAAGTTATGTTAACGATACTTTGTCTTACTCATTGCTTGATACCTAGATTCAGCACTGGGACATTTCCTGAAAACAGTTGAGAAAATGGGTTTTGGTTATTTGTGTGATTTTTAGATTCTGCAGGAGCCAGCGCATGCGCAGCGAGACATTTAGTAACGGGCTTTTAAAAGTGCTACCACAGCTTTTGCTGGCCTAGCGCTTGCGGTTACGCACGTGTGCAGCCGCCAGCTTTCAGCACCCGATCAGGCGCCATCTGGAGCGCGATCACTTTCACTTTTGACGCTGCTGCGCGCCCACAACTCGCGAGCTTTTTAAAAAAAATCCTTTTTGCGCGCGCGCGCAACTCGCTCACCACTCGCGTGTATTTTATTTTATTTAATTTTTGCACACGCGCGCACATAACTCTCGGGCTTGTTCAATTCGCTTCTGTCGAGCGCACAATCTGACGTGAGTGTGGCATCGCAGCGACAACATTCACAGCCTGCAGTGTGAGCAGCAGGTGAGTGCGCCTCCTTGGGCGTATGTGGTCGCTCTTATGCCTGTATGGTGAGTTGGGCGCTCCTGTGAGTGCTGTTGTCTGTGTGCCACCCTAGGCCAGAATATTAGGGGGCCAGGCTGCTTGAGTGAGTGAGTAAATGTCCCTCATTAGAGTTTGGACATGCACGTTACGAGAAGCCCCATGATGATTTACCTCACCCTAACTCTTGCTCCCCAGAGCCCTGTAACTCCTGTGCAGCGACCGGCCGTGCTGAGCGGCCAAGTACTCGCTATCACTTCCTCTAATGGCCGCGTTTACCCTCCCAGGTCCCGCTGGTTTGTAAGAGCACGTACTGGGCAAGCAAGGCATAACTCTCAAACAAAAGGAGGGAAAGGAGGGCTTTAAATAATAATAGACAATCTTATTATCATCACAGGTCCAGCATACATGCCCGACAATAATGAAAGCAAAAGGGTATGCAGTTCCTAAAGTACGCGCAAGGTAGAGTCACTAAGGGGTACCAGGGTGAGGGTGAATAAAATGATGTGAAAGACAGGAGTCAAGTTTACTCCTTTTTGGAAAAGAAGACCCTCACACACCCAACAAGCGGGTGTCTTGCTTCATCACCGGGTCTTTGCTCCTTATCGGGCCGGCAGGTGCAATGCCCAATCAGGCACCCAATGGGGCCTTCCTAGCTGAGATCTTTATTTCCAACGCCGGTGAGTGAGGTGTGTGTGGGGGGAAGGTATCAATTACAACAGTGAGTGTAGGTGCAAATGAGGTGAAGGAGAGTGTATTAAAACAGGGGTAGGTGATCCACTAAACAATTTTAATGAAGCATGGTCACCATCCTGATTAAAACCAAAGATAATCCGCACATATCTCACCTTAAGCTATGTGAGTGAATGTGCTAGGGGGGTCAATAGGTCAACATGTTTCTTGCCTTAGATTATATTAAATGGCAATTCTTCAGGACCGGGGAATTATACGGCTACCTACACCTTTTTGGTGGTGCCCACAGCCTCTAAGAGGTGACAATGGTGGGCACACATACAGCACCCTAAAAAATGTGTGGTACCGTGGATAAAAGAGCACACCCTACTAGGCTGTGCTGCTTACAAGGCCGGGGTGAGAGAGCACTAAATTTTAGTGTCAGTTCCTTTAGATTGGAAACACCGTCCGCCTAAAATCTCGCCAGCCACTGGAGTCCAGTGGCTGGCGAGATTTTAGGCGTAGGGTGTGCTCTTTTATCCACGGTACCACACATTTTTTAGGGTGCTGTATGTGTGCCCACCATTGTCACCTCTTAGAGGCTGTGGGCACCACCAAAAAGGTGTAGGTAGCCGTATAATTCCCCGGTCCTGAAGAATTGCCATTTAATATAATCTAAGGCAAGAAACATGTTGACCTATTGCCCCCCTAGCACATTCACTCACATAGCTTAAGGTGAGATATGTGCGGATTATCTTTGGTTTTAATCAGGATGGTGACCATGCTTCATTAAAATTGTTTAGTGGATCACCTACCCCTGTTTTAATACACTCTCCTTCACCTCATTTGCACCTACACTCACTGTTGTTATTGATACCTTCCCCCCCACACACCTCACTCACCGGCGTTGGAAATAAAGATCTCCGCTAGGAAGGCCCCATTGGGTGCCTGATCGGGCATTGCACCTGCCGGCCCGATAAGGAGCAAAGACCCGGTGATGAAGCAAGACACCCGCTTGTTGGGTGTGTGAGGGTCTTCTTTTCCAAAAAGGAGTAAACTTGACTCCTGTCTTTCACATCATTTTACTCACCCTCACCCTGGTACCCCTTAGTGACTCTAACACACCTTGCGCGTACTTTAGGAACTGCATACCCTTTTGCTTTCAAGCAAGGCATAACCCCCATCCAACTCCCCCCACCTTAGCCATTTTACTTCTGTTCTTCATTTGTTGACCTGTGAGTTTTTATAGCGCCAACTACACCAAAAACCTCAAACCCTCTGCTCTCAGTGCAGGTATACGTATGTGTTCACCCCCTATTTACAAATTTTTATATCGAAAATAAAACTTTGCTTAGATAAGACTGCAGATTGTTGTAGGCTTGCCAGATCTTGCCTACATCATTGAAACCCCATGTTGTTAGTTGCCTTTGCTTGTTTAGTTTGACCGAATTTAATTTTAAAGGGGCCATTCCAGAGAAGGCAAGGACTTGACAAGCAAGGTAATTAAAGACTCCCATCTCCCAGAGGAAGTAGTGCTTCTTTCCATGGAGCGGCCAAGGTTTGAATGGGCATCAACATTCCACTGCCTTCTGCTACAAAGTGTGAGACCAGGGTGGATTTCGGCCTGTTGTTTCACTCACTTTCCCATGTTTTCCCAGTTCTGTAAACATTGGTAACCCTGGGAACAGAAAGACGCCCTTTGGGAAAAATTTGCAGAAGTTGCTGTATTTGCAACATTCCATGCATGTTTTCCATGGGAGTTCGGCTGCTCTTATTTTAATGGGGTATCCGGGGACACTCAAAACAGCACAAAGCCTAAATGTCTCCAGAACCAGTTGAAGATCTGTCTAGCTGGCCAGGTAACCATTCATTTTCTAGGCATATATGCATTTTGTCTAGAGTAAAAAAACAGCACTGCCGAGGGACTGCACAACTGGGCATTAATTTCTCAGTGACTATACGTTTAACCATATTGTGGTGTTAGGTACTAGATGTACACGTTTCACACATGCCACTTCCCATACTGTGATACCAAAGGGGATGACGGATGGAGCGTTTGAGCAAATCAAACACTTACCCCCAGTCAACTGATCTGGGTTTAATCCATCATCGTTCTTTAGCTCACTCCACCACCCCAATTCAGACATGGCCATACTGTAGCAGTCACTCAGCACTAGTCTTCCGCGCATGCCCAGATGTGTGCTCATCCCCACTAATTCTCAATGACTGCTCAGATCTGCCTCTCATGTAATCTGAAAGGCATGCTCAGATTTGCCCCATCGCTTCGCAATCTACCAGGGTGTGAGACTCTTGTGCAATTAAGAACGGATGATTACGGACAAATGACAGGCACAGTAGCTGCAAAGCATCCACCCACGCGCCATGTTCCTTCTGACTTTACGTTTTTTTTTTTTTACACTCAGTCTTTGGAAGGGCATGGAGACTGGAGTATTTCATAATTCACTGAGACGCCAAATATCAAATGGGCACGAGTTCTGTACTCTTTACTCCTGAATGCTACGTAAATTCCATAAGCGCTAAATCTGAAAGAAACATGTTAGTTCGATTCCTCACCTTAGAATATCCTCAGGCGTCAGGCTGGATCCGGAAAAATTTTTGTAGCAATACCCCTTGCGCGTCGCTAGGCGTAGTCTGCGGCTCTGCGTCCGTCGTTGGCGTCGTGCGCCGGAATGACGTCGTCTGAGTACTTGGACGCCGCCCTCGCGCGCTGATGTCAGTTCTTCTTTTTTCCGCGCCAGACAGCGCCGATCCGGGAAGAGCGTACCCCTTAGTCACTTTTTGACTAAACTTTTTTGCCTCTTTTTGGTCTTCTGTCGACTCGACTCTGGTGCCGGTAGGATGCCTGGGTTTAAAGCCTGTGACTCCTGTCATCGACTGATGTTGGTGACGGACCACCATCGCCGGTGCCTTTACTACCTGGGGGTCGACCACGACGCGGAGTCGTGCCTCGATTGTCAGGCCTTGACCTCGAAAGCTAGGCGGGAGCGGTCCCGTAAGCTTCTCTAGCTTCGGCACTTGGCTCTGCGTAGTTCACGGTCCCGGTCCAGGAGGAGGTCCAAGGACCGGTCGCGGAGCCGCAGCCACCATCATCGCTCGTCGGGCTCAGTCTTTGGGTAAGTCGAAGCGATCAAAGAAGTCCAAGAGGCGACACCGCTCTTCGGACTCCCCTCGCCGGTCGCGTGACACGGCCGAGGGTCAGGGTGGTCCCACCCCCGCAGCTCCGTCGGAGCCGCAGGAGCCGCGTCCATTTCCATACCTGCCGGTCCCTGGGACTGATGCGACTCCGGCGGAGGTCAGTGCTTTCCTCTCTGCCATGAGGGGCCTGGCTCCGCCGTCGACGCCTGCCGGCGTGCCTTCGGGCCCTGCGGGCTCGACTGGGCGACCTCGCGTGCCGGCGGCCCCGGCGGCGTCGACGACTTCGGTCCCGACGCCGCAGGTCCCCGAGGGATCCAGGCCTGGATCTGTGCCAGCGCCGGTCGACCTCACGGCGCCTCCTCCCCCGGCGCTGTCCCCGGACGACGCCGTACCCCGGTTTAGCCCCGGTCCAACGCCGGCGCGGCGCAGCTCGACGCCGCACCTGGCGCCGATGGATGTGCCTTTCATCTACCGCCCAGCTCCGATCATTCCTCCTGTTTATCAGGAATCGGATGACGGGGGTGACTGGGAGGGGTCTGAGGACCCTATGGCCAGACAGGCCCAACTTTCACAGGACTGGGCAGACGAACTGGGGGATGCCAGTGGTCTGGACACCTCCCCGGACGCTGGTTTCATCTCTCCTCCGACTGTGGCCTCGGAGGAAGGTGCAGCTTTCTCAGTGGTGCTGCGCAAGGCGGCCGAAGCCCTGGGGCTCGAGTTGCCTGCTGTGGCCGTGAGGACTAACATCCTCACAGAGGTGCTTCAACCGTCAGCAAGCTCCACAGAGCCTGTGCTGCAGTTCAATGAGGCCCTCATAGACGTTCTGCAGGGCACTTGGTCCAAGCCCTCCACAGTTTCTCCTGTGGATCGGAACGTGGCCCGGCGCCACCGCCCTGCTCCGGGCGACCCCAGTTTCCTGTCCCAACACCCCACCCCCGTGAGTCTGGTTATCCAGGCCTCAACTTCCCAATCCTCCTTCTCGTCCGCTCCTCTGGATCGGGAATCCAAGAGGTTGGAACAGTTCGGAAAGAAGCTGTTCTCTTCCCTGAGTTTGGGCCTGCGGTCTTTGAACACCGCTTGCCTCTTGGACCGTTTCTCCCACTCTCTGTGGGACGCGGTGGAGAACGTGCTGCCCCTGTGCCCGGAGGAGGCCCGGACATGACTCGCCCAGGCGCTTGCTGACGGGCGAGATGCGGCACGACATGCCGTACGGTGTGGACTAGACACCACGGACTTGCTGGGTAGGACGATTTCCACCACGGTGGCGCTCCGGCACCACGCCTGCTGCGGTCCACGTCTTTCTCGGGGGATGTCCAGAGTACCCTCATGGATATGCCCTTTGATGGTGAGAAGGCGGATAGTGCTCTGGCTCGTTTCAAGGACTCCCGGGCTACAGCCAAGTCCTTGGGCCTCTCGGCCCCGCGGCCGCAAACTTCTGCTTTTCGTCCCTTTTGTGGCCAAGGAAGGGGCACCTCCTCACGTCCGCCTAGCCACCGGCCACAGACCCAACCTGCACGCGGACGTGGATTCCGCCGAGGCGGTATTGGAGGACAACGTGCCGGTCAGTCCACATCCACCCCGGCAGCATCCGCCTCAAAGCCCTCCTTGTCCGAGCTTTCAGGCCCATTCCACGCCAGTGGGCGGCAGAGTTCGCCATCACCTGCTCCACTGGCGATCCGTCTCATCGGACAGGTGGGTCCTGCAAATCGTCCGAAGGGGCTACTCCCTCCCGTTCGAGACGACCCCTCCAGCCATGCCACCGCAGTGCCACCGTATGTTGGGGGATCACTTGAATCTTCTGCGGGAGGAAGTTACGGCCCTCTTGGCCAAAGAGGCTGTCAAGCGCGTTCCTGGTCCAGAAGTAGGTCGTGGTTGCTATTCCCACTACTTTCTGGTTCCCAAAAAGGGCAAAGGGGGCCTACGCCCTATCTTAGACCTAAGGAGCGTCCACGCCTTCCTCCGGAAGGAAAGGTTCAAGATGTTAACTTTAGCTCAGGTTCTGGCTGCCCTAGACCCTGAAGATTGGATGGTAGCGTTGGACTTGCAGGACGTCTATTTTCACATTCCTGTCCTGCCGGCCCACCGGCGTTACCTGCGGTTCACGGTGGGTCAGGATCACTTTCAGTTCACCGTGCTCCCCTTCGGCCTCACCAGTGCCCCTCGGGTGTTCACGAAAGTGATGGCGGTGGTCGCAGCTCATCTGCGCAGATCGGGGGTTCGAGTCTTCCCCTATCTCGACGACTGCTGGTGAAGGCGGGCTCGCCCCAGGCAGTCGTCTCCCACCTCCAGACTACGGCCGACCTCCTGCATTTGCTGGGGTTCTCCATCAATGTGCCGAAGTCACACCTGAGACCCTCCCAGAAGCTCCTCTTCATCGGAGCGGTTCTAGATTTGGCGCAGTTCCGGGCCTATCCTCCGGAGCAACAGGTCCGGGATATTCAGGCTCTGATTCCCATCTTTCGGCCTCTATCCTAGGTTTCGGTCAGGTTGGTGCTGCGGCTTCTGGGGCTGATGGCCTCCTGCATCCTGTTGGTGCATTACGGCAGGTGGCGAATGCGGGCTCTGCAGTGGGACCTGAAGTTTCAGTGGGCCCAGCATCGCGGTATCCTGTCCGACAATGTCTTGATCTCGGAGGGCACTGCGAAACAGTTGCAGTGGTGGCTCACGGACCGCGATTGGGTCAGGGGCAGATGCCTCTCCCTACCCCAACCGGAGCACGTAGTAGTGACGGATGCGTCCCTCCTGGGATTGGGGGGGGGGGCCATATGGGAGGGGCGGAGATCAGAGGACTCTGGTCTCTGGCGGAGTCTCAACTCCATATCAACTTGTTGGAGCTGAGAGCAATCCGGCTTGCACTGAAAGCCTTCCTTCCCTCTGTCCGGGGAAGTGTCGTGCAGGTGTTCACGGACAACACCACCGCCATGTGGGATTGCAACAAACAAAGCGGGGTGGGGTCGTGGACCCTTTGTCAGGAGGCTCTGCGCCTCTGGACATGGCTGGAACACCAGGGCATCATCCTGGTGGTTCAACATCTGGCGGGCTCTCTGAACGCCAGAGCAGACGAACTCAGCCGCCGGTGCATGATGGATCACGAATAGCGTCTGAACTCGGACGTGGCGCAAGGTCTCTTTCTGCAGTGGGGAGAGCCTTGGTTAGATCTATTCGCCACCGAAGAGAACGTGCAATTTTAGCAGTTCTGTGCGTTGGAATTTCCAAGGCGGCACTCGCTCGGCGATGCTTTTCGTCGCGAGTGGAGTTGCGGTCTGTTGTACGCCTTTCCGCCTATACCACTTCTGCCCAGAGTGCTGAAGAAGATCAGGCGCGACCGGGCCCAAGTCATCTTAGTGGCTCCGGATTGGGCACGAAGATACTGATATCCCGAGCTACTCAGTTTGTCAATCGATCCTCCGGTACGACTGCCTCTTCAGGAGGACCTTCTGTCGCGGCAGCAGGGGACGGTCCTCCACCCGAACCTGTCCAGTCTCCACCTCCATGCGTGGAGATTGAGCGGCGACAGTTGATGCCATTTGACTTGCCTCCTGAAGTCTGCGATGTGGTTCTGGCAGCCAGGCGTCCCTCCACAAAATCGGTATAAGCCTGCAGGTGGAACAAATTTGTGGCATGGTGCACAGCAAAGGCTGTGGATCCCCTTTCGGCCCCTCTCTCTGAGGTTCTTCTCTTTCTTCTTTCTTTGGCCCAGCAGGGCTCTGCTCTGGGCACCTTGAAAGGTTATCTTTCTGCAATCTCTGCTTTCTTACGGCTTCCTGATCAGCCTTCTCTTTTCAAGTCCCCTGTTGTTTTGCGTTTTCTTAAAGGCATTACTCACATGTTCCCTCCTGTCCCCTTCGTAATGCCTCGGTGGGATTTGAATCTTGTCTTGACCTTTCTGATGTGCGCTCCCTTGAGCCTCTTCACAATTGTCCCCTTCGTCTTCTGACTCTTAAGACTGCTTTTCTGGTAGCTATCACCTCGGCTAGACGGGTGAGTGAACTCCAGGCTCTGTCATCTAAGCCTCCTTTTCTTTCTGTTCATCCGGACAAGGTTGTCCTCCGGACTCGTCCTTCTTTTCTTCCAAAAGTGGTGACCCCCTTTCACATCGGGCAATCTGTCACATTGCCCACCTTCTTTCCGACCTCCGCATCCTTCCAAAGAGGAAGAGAGGCTCCACCGTCTGGACCCCAAACGTGCGCTGTCCTTTTATTTGGACCACACCAGACAGTTCCGGGTGGACGACCAACCTTTTGTTGGGTATGTAGGTGCTAAGAAGAGGAGGGCTGTACACAAGTGGACCATCTCACGGAGGGTCGTATTGTGTATAAAGTTTTGTTATTCCTTGGCGAAAAAGGACCCTCCTGTTGGGCTGAGAGCCCATTCCACCCGGGCCACAACGGCAACTACTGCCCTGGGACGAGGAGTTCCCTTGCAGGACATCTGTCAGGCGGTGACGTGGACCTCACTGCACACGTTCGCCAAGCACTATTGCCTGGACAGTCAAGTCCGGAGATATGGCTTCTTTGGCCGTTCTGTTCTCCAGGACTTTCTGGTGTGATCTTGGTTCGCAGACCCACCACCGGGGTTGGTATTGCTGGGGTATCTATTCTAAGGTGAGGATTCTAACTAACGTGTTTCTTTCAGATGAACAAGTTACTTACCTTCGGTAACGATGTATCTGTAAGAAACATTAGTTAGTTAGATTCCTCACCGACCCACCCATCCTCCCCGTTCTGCGAACTGACATCTAGGGTTAAGGTTATCCTTTTCAGGCCCCTAGACTTTTTTGGCACCAGTGTCGGTCTCTTGCATGGCTCTGCGTTTCTGGCGCGGAAAGCTATGTACAAGAACTGACGTCAGCGCGCGAGGGCGGCGTCTAAGTACTCCGACGTCATTCCGGCGCACGACGCCAACGACGGATGCGGAGCTGCAGACGACGCCTAGCGACGCGCAAGGGGTATTGCTACAAAAATCTTTCCGGATCCAGCCTGACGTCTGGGGATATTCTAAGGTGAGGAATCTAACTAACTAATGTTTCTTACAGATACATCGTTACCGAAGGTAAGTAACTTGTTCATTAGAGGCGCCGTCGCACTTATGAGGGTAATGTTGACATAATAGGATTCCCGTTTTTGGAACCATATACTTTAGCCACACTACAGCAATTTACACAAAACCTGTCAAACGGCATGCGTTCCTCCTTCATTAAAGTAGTCAAATTTGATTCAGATTGCTAAAACCAATCAAAATTTATAAGGGAGGGGCATAAAAACGTGACTTTATAAAAGAACTTGTTTCGTCCAGTGCTTTTTTGGTAGATGTAAGCAAATGTGTGAGCGGTCAGTGAGCCGTGCACCAGTTATATATATCCGGATATGTTCACGATTCTCAAAATAGAGTATTTTTTTAATTTATTTTTATTGATTTTCAGAGACAACAACAAACATGTTGCATTCAATGCATGCTGTACAGTACGTTAATACTTGTATCCGTATCACAAGTGAGCAGTAAACATAATATATCATAACCTATGGTGGCGCCCAGGGCTTTAAGTGGTATGAAAAAATGGGGGGAGGGGGGGGGGTCTCTCAAAGGGGCGTGGCCAATGTAATTTAGGGCGTGGCTTAAAACACATAAGCTAAAAATCAGTGCTTAGCATAGTGTGCCGCCTGACTTGTATTTTGCTGCTTCTGTCATTGCATCTAGATCATACCCAAGTCAGGACTATTGGCTTTGTCAATGGTTGTTAGTTGCATAAGATAAATAAGCAGCAACTATGGCTTGTATATAATATTGAAAAAGCTTCCACTTAAAGCCCTGGTGACCCAAGACAATGTTGATGTTCCTGAGTTTCAAAAAGAGGTGTCAATTTGCAGTGTGCTCTATTCAATAGGGCACCCGTCACTCGTAACAGCGGTCAGAGTCTTGTGTTATAAAAAGCAAACACATGGGAGATGTAAGCAGCAAGGATTTCCCTTCCCCTACAACGCTCCCCTGGCATGACGTCCTGCCGTAACTTCTCCACTAGTGAGAAGTGAGCAGTGTGAGCACGCGCACATCGATGTCACTGCTGTCACTGCAGTCCCCAAAAAAACGGACCGCTTGTGCCAGGGCACAAAACAGAGCCCGATAGAGACCCGTTTAGAGCCCCCCTTTAAACAAGCTTTGGCATAGCCAATCGGTCTCGCTTTTGGGACCTTATAAGTATTTAGTTATGCAGAACAATATTCTGGTGCAACAACATCAACTGTTGCAATAAACACTTATAAGGTCCCAAAAGCGAGACCTATTGGCTATGCCAATGCTTGTTAAGGAATATTCATAGTTTTCAAAAGTCGACACTTAGAAACTTTTTGAGAGAAAAAGTGTCATTGTTATTCTATGAGGAAAAACAGGTTATCGGTTTCGAAGTAAGTATTCAGTCTTTGGAGTCAGGGTTCTATGGGTAGACTCAGGGGTCTCCCAGGGTCAGTGATGCACTGCTGTTGCACCCCCAGTGGCACTAGGGCAGCCGGGTGCAGAGTGTTGAGGCCCAATATTATCCTATGGAGGATAGGGGGGCTCCGGTTGGTGGCTGCTGGCAAGCAGGCCACGGGGTTGTGGGAGCAAAGCTCCTAGGGTTAAGCTCAGGGCAAGTTGGAGAACAGGTTAGCACAAAAGGGGCACCCTCAGCGGCACTAGGGCGGCCGGGTGCAGGGTGCTGTTTTGGGGTCGGGTGCCCTGTTGATTTCAATGGAGATTCTCCGGGACAAAGAAACACTGCAGGCTCTGGACGAGGATCTTCCAGGAGTGACCACCACTTCGAGGGGTTAGTTGGGATGGTGAGGGTTAGTTAGGCACCGCTGGATTGGGTAAGGCCGTGGGGCGTCGGGTGCAGGGGTGCCTTGGGACGTTGGTTTTTGAGGTTGCTGGTCGTTTGACACGCCTGGGTTTTTGCAGGAGCAGGTTCAAGGGGAGACATGCCTGTAGGGCTGGGGCCAAGTGAGTGGGCGTCGTCCTCTTGTTAGCTCTGCATGGCTCTCGTCCTTCTTCTTCTCTTCTTTTTCTGGTGGTTGCTGGATCTGAGGAAGGAAGGTTCAGGGTGCCCCCTAAATACAAAATTTAGGGGCGTTTCAGGTAGGTAAAGGGCAGGGTCCCTTCCCTGGGGTGGGTACAACCCCTATCCTGCCACTCTCCAGTGGGAGGGGGACAGGAGCCTGTCCCTTGTTGGCTGGGTCCCCCCCATCCTCAAGATGGCAGGGACTCGAGGTTGTGCTTCACCTCGCCTCCCCCACCTGAGGGGTGGAGTTGGCAGAGGTGGGCACACCTCTCTTCCTCACTTGTTTTTACCGCCGGTTCTCCCACCCAAAGTGGGGGGTAGAACCAGTGGGGACCAGTTGCTGAAAGCAGCAAATGGTCTGGAGAGGCTCACAAAGGCGGCAGGCCTTTGAAGTCACTCCTTCGTGCGTGAACCCTGCCCATCCTGGGGGAGGAGGCTTGGCACCTCGTCCCAGGATGTGCATTGTTTCAGGCCCTTGAGAGCAGCGAGCTCTCGACCCAGGGGTCCATAAACATGTCTGGTGGTGGCAGCCTAAGCAGCCACTCAGTCAGGTCACTAGTAGTTTGTCGAATTTCATGGGGCATCTCTAAGATGCCCTCTGTTGTGCATTTTACGTTAAATCCCACACTGGCATCAGTGTGGGTTTAATGTGCTAAGAAGTTTGATACCAAACTTCCCAGTCTTCAGTGTAGCCATTATGGTGCTGTGGAGTTCGTAATGACAAACTCCCAGCACCATATACCCTTAATGGCAGCACTGCACTTACAGTGCCCAGGAATGGACTTGGGCACTGTAGGGGTACAGGGCTCATGCACCTGTACCCTCACCACTGGCATAAGGCACTCAGCTAGAGGGGTGACTGAGGTATGCCAGGGCAGTGGTTTGTGGGCATGGCACACAGGGATGTGTGCCATATCAACTCTTCACTTTGTTCTGCACCAAGGCACTCCGTCTGCAAGGGCAGTGTGTGAGTGTCAGGGTACAGGGCCTCTGAGGGTGGCACAATAAGTGCTGCAGCCCTTAGAGGCCTTCTCTGGTCACAGTGCCCTGGGTACCTGTGGTACCATTTACCAGGGGCTGACATGTAGCCAGAGATGCCAATTGGGTTTGTTTTGGGGGAAAGAACACAGGCCCTGGGAACCTGATTGGCTTGGACCCAGGGCACACCAAGAAAAAGTGCATCAGTAGTCTGGCAAAAAGTGTGTGGGGGGGGGTTACTGTAACAGAAACCCACTTTCCTACACTGCCCCTTAGGGAAGATCTCCTGTCACAGCAGAGGTGGGTCATCCAGCTGAACCTGTCAACTCTTCGCCTTCCTGCGTGGAGATTGAGTGGCAGCAGTTGATAGCTTTCGAACTTCCTTGTGAAGTCTTTAATGTTATTCTGGTAGCCAGGCGTCCCGCCACCAAGATGGTATATGCCTGCCGATGGAAAAAGTTTGTATCATATTGTGCAGAAAAGTCTGTTGAGCCTCTTTCTGCCTCCCTTTCTGATATTTTGCTTTTTATTTTGATCCTTACCAAGCAGGGCTTCTCTCTGGGGACTTTGAAAGGGTATATTTCTGTGCGGTCTGCCTTGTTGCGCCTCCCTGACTAACCTTCCTTATTTAAATGTCCCATTGTAAATAGATTTCTAAAAGGTCTTGTTCCTATGTTCCCACCTTTCCCTTTCATCATGCCTCAGTGGGACCATCAATCGGTTCTTATATTTCTGATGTGTGTTCCCTTCTAGCTTTTACACAGTTGTCCCCTCAAGCTCCTCACCATCAAAACAGCCTTTCTTGTGCCGATTTCATCGGCCAGGAGCGTGAGTGAGTTGGAGGCTTTATCATCCAAGGCTCCCTTCCTATCAGTTTTTCCTGACAATCTGGTGCTTCGCACTAGGGCCTCTTTCCTGCCAAAAGTGGTAACACCATTTCATGAGGGGCAATCTGTCACCTCGCCCATTTTCTACACTCATCCACATCACTCTAAAGTAGAGGAGCGACTTCACTGTCTGGACCCATAAAGAGCATTGTCTTTCTCAGTTGACCACACACAAAAGATTTCTGGGTAGACAACCAACTCTTCGTGGGGGTATGCTGGTGTGACGAAAGGTTGGGCGGTGCAGAATTGGACCATCTCTCAATGGGTCATTCTCTGCATCAAGATCTGCTGTGCTGTGGCAAAGAAGCAGCCTCCTGAAGGCTTAAGAGCTCATTTCACCAGAGCTAAGGCTGCGACCACTGTGTTAGCCTGTGGAGTTCCAGTGCTGGACATCCGTCAGGCAGCAGCGTGGGTGTCCCTGCACACATTTATCAAGCATTAATGCCAGGACAGTCAGGTGTGCTTGGACAGGCATTTTGGCCCTTTCTGTCCTGCAGGACTTCTTAGTTTGGGTTGGTCCGCAGACCCACCTCAGTGAATGGTATTGTTTGGGTATCTTTTCAAAGGTAAGGAATCTGCGGCGTGATGAGTCTATCAGATGTGCAAGTTACTTACCTTCAGTAATGCCTCATCTGGTAGAGACGGGATCTAGCCACAGATTCCTTACTGACCCACCCATCCTCCCTGCTCTGCAAACTGATTCTGCTTTTCTTCCAGATCCCTTATATGCACTCTTGTGCCTTCATTGATAAAAAATAAAATAATTGATATAAACGTTTCCCAAAAAGAAGATTATTTTTGGGTTTCCATACCAGTTTCTATATGTGGCTCTCAGTTTAGCGCAGAAGGTTGTCGTAGAAGAAACGGATGTAGGCGCGTTGGGCGAGGGCTTATATGGGCTCTGTTAAAGCCACATCCGGTGGACGATCTCATAACTGAGTCGCTCAACGCCCTTTACTTTCGTTCAGAGGTACTTCTGTATAAAAGTTTCCGGATACAGGCTGGCTCCTGGAGATAATTCAAAGGTAAGAAATCTGCATCTATATCTTATCTCTACCAGATAAGGCTTTACCGAAGGTAAGTATCTTCATCTGAAAGAGACAGTTAGTTATAGATTCCTTACCTCAGAATTACCCCCAGGTGTCAGACTGGATCCGGAGAGTTTCTTCTCTTAGCAGTACCCCTATGCACCAGTCGGTGGCGTCGGTCGACTCCGCTGTCTGCGTCGTGGTTGCCGGGATGACTTCATAGTGCCTACTTGGATGCCCCCCCTGCTAGCTGGTTCTTTCTTTTTCCACGCCGCCGTAGTGCAGATCCGGAGAGAGCTTACCCCTTTAGCAATTTTTTGGCTAAGCTTTTTTTCGACTTCTTTCAACTTCTATTTTTTGAGTCATCGACTCCTGGTGCGCGAGGTATGTCCCATTGTTGGACCGGCTTCAAGCCTTGTGAGGTCTGTCACAAACTGATGTCTGTGATGGACCCCCAACCTCATGTGCCATTGGTGTCTGGAGTGCGACCACGACCCAAGTCGTGCTCCGACTGCCAGGTCATGAATTTGAAGTCTTTCCGGGAGCAGTCCCGAAAGCTCTTGGAGGCCCGGCAGTCAGCTCCGCTAGAGGGGAAGGTCTCGAGACCGCCCGTGGGGCCACCACACCTCATCCAAGTCTTCGCACTCCTCGGGTAAGTCGAATCACAAGAAGAAGGCGAAGAAGCACTGTTGCTCTTCGCCTTCTCCCTGTCAGTTGGCTGACGCAACGTGGGATCTGGAGCGTCGTTGTTCTAAGGCTCCGTCTCTGGTGCCTAATTCATGGACGACTCCGCGCCCCCCGTATCCGGGAGCCGAGGTGTTCCCTGCCCAGCTTCGTACTTTCTTCTAAGCCCTCCACCGTATCTTTGGCCAAGCCCTCCACCGTATCTTTGGCTAACCCAACTCTGCTGGCGAGCCTTCGGGCCGCACAGAGTTGGTCGAGGGTCCTGGGCCTTCCATACCAGCAGCTCCAGCCAAGGCGGGCCCCAGTGTATCCAGGCCTGGAACCTAATCGACGCCGGTCAACCTTACTCGACCTTTCCCGGCATCGTCTGTGCCCCCAGCTGATGCTGTCCCCATCCCCGAGATGGATTAAGAGCCGGGCCAACGTCGAATCCGACGCCAGAGGGTACTTTTGTTCCCTTGTTCATCTCAGGTGTTCCCTATCGCCCTGAAGGTGGTATTAAGGACTGGGAGGGGCCGCAGGACACTGTCAGACAAGCTGGAGAGAGGAATTGGGTGACGCCAGTGATCTGGACACTTCTCCAGACCTTGGCATGCTTTCTGCCCCTACTGTGGCTACGGAGGAGGGAGCGTCCTCTGCTCTGTTGGTGCGTAGGGCAGCTAAGGCCTTGGGCCTGGAGCTCCCTACATGGCAGTCAGGACTAATCTCCTGACGGAGGTACTTCAACCTGCGGCAACTTCCTCAGAACACCTCTTGCCCTTCAACGAAACCCTTACGGACATCTTTTTGGGCACTTGGTCCAAGCCACAAGGGCTCTTGTGGAACAGATGATTGCCCACCGCCACCGCCCAGCTCCGGGCGATCTCATTTTCCTCACCCAACACCCTTCACCCAAGAGCTTGGTGGTCCAAGCTTCTTCTTCCAAGGGCGCATCCCCTTCTGCTCCTCCAGACAGGGAATCCAAGAAGCTGGATCATCTTGGGAAGCGCATGTTCTCTTCCTCCAGCTTGGCATTGCGGTCCGTGAATACCGCATGCCTCTTGGACCGATATTCTCATACAATCTGGGATACGGTTGCGTAAGTGCTGCCTCTGTGTCCCGAGGAGGCCCGGGCCATTCTCTCACAGGCTGTGGCAGATGAGAGAGACGCAGCAAAATTCATGTTTGCTGTGGACTGGATACAACCGACTCTGAGCAGAACGATTGCCACGTCGGTAGCCCTTCAGCGCCATGCCTGTTTGACGACATTGGGCTTTTCGGGGAATGTCCAAGCAACTCTGTTGGACATGCCCTTCGATGGCCGACGCCTTTTTAGTGACAAGGAAGCCTCAGCTCTAGAGCACTTTAAGGATTTTTGAGCTACGGCCAGGTCCTTAGGCCTTGCGGCATCCTCCTGTCCACCACAGTCTTTAGCCCCTTTCGTGGCTACGGAAGGGGCCCCCCACCACGTCTGGCCCAGTCTAGCCACCGGTCCATGCAAGCTGCCCAGCCTGTGCGTGGCTGCAAGCAGGCGTGCCAGACCCCACTCCACCCCCCTCCCCCCCCCCCCCCCCTCCCCCAGCAGCCTCCAAACCCCCCTAGTCTGACCTTTCAGGCCCACCGGCGGCCAGTGGATGGCAGGATTCGCCATCACCGCCCCCCGCTGGCAAACCATCATGTCGAACAGGTAGGTTTTGCAGATAGTCCGAAGGGGCTACTCCCTCCCCTGTCGCATGTTGGAAGTTTCAGTTCTCTTGGCCAAGGGAGCTATCGGAAGGGTTCCTGTACCAGAAGTAGGTTGTGGTTGCTATTCCCGCTACTTTCTGGTGCCCAAGAAGGACAAGGGCCTGCATCTTATCCTAGACCTCAGGGCTCTCAATAGCTTCCTCCACAAGGAGAAGTTCAAAATGCTCATGTTGGCTCAGGTTTGGTCTGCCCTCGACCCTGGAGACTGGATAGTGGCGTTGGATATACAAGACTACTATTTCTGTATTCCCATCCTGCCAGCCCACAGACACTACCTACGGTTCACGCTAGGCCACAAGCCTTTTCAGTTCACCGTGCTCCCCTTCGGCCTTACCAGCGCCCCTCGGGTGTTCTCAAAAGTGATGGCGGTGGTCGCAGCTCATCTGCACAGATCAGGGGTTCCAGCCTTTCCCTATCCCGACGACTGGCTGTTGAAGGCAGGCTGGCCCCAGGCTGTCGTCTCCCACCTCCAGACTATGGCGGACCTCCTGCATTTGCTGGGGTTCACTATCAACGTGCTGAAGTCACACATGACTCCCTCTCAGTCGCTCCTTTTTATTGTGGCTGTTCTGGACACAGTGCAGTTTTGGGACCATCCTCCCGAACAGCGAGTCTGGGATATTCGGGCTATGATACTGATGTTTCAGCCTCTCTCCTGGATTTCGGTGAGAATGACCTTGAGGCTGCTGGGCCTCCTGCATCGTGCTGGTGAATCATGCCAGATGGCATATGCGGGCTCTGTAGTACCAGTGGGCGCAGCATCAGGGGAATCTTTCCGACTATGTCCAGATCTCAGAGGGAACTGCGCAACAACTGCAGTGGTGGTTAAGGAACCAGGATTGTGTCAAAGGCTGATACACCTCCCTTCCCCAACAAGACCTTACGGTGGTGACTGATCCATTACTCTTGGGATGAGGCGGCCACCTGGGAGAGGCGGAGATCAGAGGAGTCTGGTCTCTGGGGAGTCTGGGCTCCATATTAACCTGTTGGAGATCTGGGCGATTCGCTTTGCACTGAAGGCATTCCTTCCCTCCCTCAAGGGAAAGATAGTGCAGGTGTTCACAGACGACACCACCACCATGTGGTACTGCA
Organism: Triturus cristatus; assembly: GCF_964204655.1. Taxonomy (NCBI): domain Eukaryota; kingdom Metazoa; phylum Chordata; class Amphibia; order Caudata; family Salamandridae; genus Triturus; species Triturus cristatus. Next base: position 1,184,706,355 of record NC_140591.1, read on the forward strand.
ATAAACAGGGCGGGTAGGGTCGTTGACCCCTTGTCAGGAGGCTCTTTGCCTTTAGACATGGCTGGAACATCAGGGCATGACCCTGGTGGTTCAACACCTGGCAGGTTCTCTGAACACCAGAGCGGACGAACTCAGCCGTCGGTGCCGGGTCACGAATGGCGTCTTCACTCCGAGGTAATGCAAGGTCTCTTTCAGCAGTGGGGAGAGCCTTGGCTAGATCGGGTCTCCACCGAAGACAACGTGCAATGTCAGCAGTTCTGCACGTTGGAGTTTCCAAGGTGGCACTCACTCGGCGCCGCTTTTCATCGTGAGTCGAACCGCGGCCTTCTGTACACCTTTGCGCCTGTGCCACTTCTGCTCCGAGTGCTGAAGATCAAGCATGACCCAGCCCAAGTCATTCTTATGGCCCCGGACTGTGCACGAAGAGTATGGTACACAGAGCTCCTGACCATGGCCATCGATCCTCCGAAAGACTGCCCCTTCGGGACGATCTTCTGTCGCAACAGCAGGGGACGGTCCTCCACCCGAACCTGTCCAGCCTCCACCTCCTTGTGTGGAGATTGAGCAGCGACAGTTGACAGTTTTTGACCTTCCACCCGAAGTCTTAATGTCATCTTGGCAGCCATGCGTTCCTCCACTAAGACTGTATACACCTGTCCATGGAACAAGTTTGTGGCATGGTGCACAGCAAAGGCTTTGGATGCCCTTTCCTCCACTCTTTCTGAGGTTCCTTTGTTCATCTTTCCTTGGCCCAGCAGGGCTCTGCTCTGGGCACTCTTAAAGGTTATCTGGCAGCCATTTCTGCTTTTCTCTGGCTACCGGATCAGCCCTCTTTGTTCAGTCCCCTTTTGTTAATGTTTTTTTTTTTTAAGGTCATTATTCACCTCTTTCCTCCATCTCCTTTCATAATGCCTCAATGGGACTTGAATCTTGTCTTGACTTACCTTATGTGTGCTCCTTCGAGCCTCTTCACAACTGTCTTCTTAGGCTCCTTACTCTGAAGACTGCCTTTCTTGTTGCCATCACCTCTGCTGGCAGCGTGAGTGAGCTTCAGGCTCTTTCTTCTAAGCCCCCTTTCTTCTCTGTGCATCCGTACAAAGTGGTGCTTAGGACTTGTAGTTACTCCTTTTCACATAGGACAAAGTATCACTCTGCCTACCTTTTTCCCACCTCTGCACCCTTCTAAGGAGGAGAGACTCCACTGTCTGGACACAACGTGTGCTGTCCTTCTACTTTTGTCTCACTAAAGATTTCTGGGCAAACGATCAACTCTTTGTTGGCTATGTGGGTACCAATAAAGGTCATGCTGTCCAAAAGCGTACCATCTCAAGATGGGTTGTCCTTTGTATGAAGACTTTTTACGCTTTAGCAAAAAAGGAACCTCCAGTGGAGTCTATAACTAAGTCTCTTTCAGATGAACAAGTTACTTACCTTCGGTAACAATGTATCTCTAAGAGACCTAGATTAGTTATAGGTTCCTTGCCGCCCCACCAATCTGCACTGCTCTGCGAACTGATTTTTAGGGATAGGGACTCCCTTCCTGGGCCCTAGTTTTGGCGCACCAGTGGTACGTGTCTTTCATGGTTTTGCAATTCTGGCATGGAAAGTGGTGTCCGAACTGATGTCAGCACAGAGGGGCGGCATCTAAGTAGGCACCTCAACATCATCCCGGCAACCACGACGCTGACGACGGACGTGGAGCCGACGGATGCCACCTACCGACGCTCAGGGGTACAACGAAAAGAGAAAAAATTCTCTGGATCTAGTCTGACGCCTGGGGGTAATTCTAAGGTAAGGAATCTAGAACTAACCTATGTCTCTTACAGGTAAATCGTTACTGAAGGTAAGTAACTTGTTCTTTTTGTCTTGGTTGTACGAGAACCTGCTTGCTAAGGTCAGTTATGGCCCTAGTGGAGAATACTCGATATTGTTTAAAATCAAGAGGGGAATTAGATGGCTGTGTCTGGCCCCATTTTATTTTCCCTTTTCATTAATGGTATTGATGACACCTTCTGGTCTCTGCAAGTCGACATGCCTATATTTGCTGCTAGTCGGATCTTGTGCTACTGTATTCCGATGACATAGTCCTGATGTCAAGGATCCCCGTCGGTCTGCAGAAACTGATTGACACATTTTCTGACTTCATGGAGGCTAGAAAATTGAAGGTTAATAATGCCAAAATATTCATAATGGCAATTGGGGGAAAAACAGAAGTGCAGGACTTTCTATATTAAGGGCACCCCAATTCTGAGGGTTAATACATTTTGCTTCTTGGGTATTCTTTTTTACTAACAATGTTTCATGGTCCCAACACATACTGTTGTGCAGTTCCTACTAATGAATAGGATCTACACATTGTTCGGACAGCAAAAACTAGGAGCTTTGTGTCAAGACTGATTCCAGACTCCCCCGCAGGATATGTTGGCCTATAGACCAGCTAGCTCACAGTGACACTGTAAGCCTCCCCAACTTACCAGGGAACGAAATGGTTTCTAGCAATCACTGAACATGACAACCCTGTCCCCTCAGTGATCATGGAAACAGTGCAGAACCTTTCACTCAGTCACTCATGCTTACTTATTCTCAGAGAAGTATACAGAGAATGCACAGTAGGACGTTTTCAATATATTTTTTGAATCATCGATATTCTCGTATAGAACATGTGCTGCAAGGATTAATAGACAGAAGCAGATAAAAGTGATATCTGAAAGAAAATTTTGTTATAGATTCCTTACCTTAGAATTACCCCCAGGCATCAGACTGGATCTGGCAAGTTTTCGTCAGCAGTACCCCTACGCGTCGGAAGGTGGCGTCGGTCAACTCTGCGTTCATCGTGGTCGCCGGGATGACGTCGCGGTAGCTACATAGACGCCGCCCTCGCACGCTGAAGTCAGTTCTTTCTTTTGCCGCACCAGCAAGCTCAGATCCAGAGAGAGCGGTACCCCCGTCACTTTTTGGCTGACTTTTTTTCGACTTTTGTCGACATCCTTTTTTGAGTCCATCGACTCCTGGTGCACAAGGGATGCCCGGCTTCAAGGCTTGCGGTTCCTGTAACCGACTGATGTCGGTCTCGGATCCGCACCGCGTGTGCCTCTTCTGCCTGGACCACGACCCCAAGTCGTACTCCAACTGCCAGACCATGAATCCGAAGTCTTTGTGGGAGCGGTCCTGAAAGCTTCTCGAGGCCTGACAGTCGGCTCCGTGCCGTTCGAGGTCCCGGTCGCGTACAAGGTTGAGGGAATCGGTCGCGGAGCCATCTTCATTCTTCGTCCAATTCTTCGCACTCGGGGTCAGGTAAGTCGAAGCACAAGAAGAAGTCGAAGAAGCATCGTCGCTCTTCGACTTCTCCCGTCCGTCGACTGACACCACCTTCCGATGCGCAGGGGTACTGCTGATGGAAACTTTCCGGATCCAGTCTGATGCCTGGGGGTAATTCTAAAGTAAGGAATCTATATATTACCGAAGGTAAGTAACTTGTTCTACAAGTTCAAAAAGCGTGAATATTGGATTTAGTTCCACCATAGTGCCTAAATAATGTATATATGCAGCTATATAAAACAAGGCCGTATTAGAGCGTACTCCTACTATGCGAACCCTACTCTAAATGTACCTAGAGTGTGTGTATATGTATAGAGCCAAGAATCCCCCCAAGGGATGATCCACCCCATTACCTGGTGGGAGAGAATGAAGGACCCTGTTGTGGTCACGAACTGGACAGCCCTCACAAGATGTCAGCTCGCTGTGTGGTGAATTCTCAGCATGCACAGACCTCTGGTGTCAGCTGGAGTGCCTCCTCTGCTAATCTAATGGAATGCTCTTCTTTTACAATAGAAAGCAGCCTTGCAATGTGCGTATAGATTAAATATGTTATGAATATGTAGATGGCCCTGTCGCCCAGTGGATGAAGCTAGAGATGTCATTTGTACATAGTGCGAAATGAGACCTTGTACATGATGTTCAGGGTATTGTGATAATATTGTGCAAAGCTAGATGTGTGAACAAGTTTAGTTTCAGGGAAACTAATCCAACATTTTCGTGCACGCAAAAATTTGCAAAAGGTTACTGCTGAAAAATAGGACAATGTAAGAAATAAGCTGCTTCGCTACATGGGCCTAACTAGGGAATTTAACAATATAAAATGCCAGAAATTCAAAAATGATGGTGGACTCCTTTTCATGTTTTAGTATTGTTTCATATATCTGGGAAGCGATCTGAATTTGAAATTGTAGTATCGAGGTTGGGGGTCGCATGGCCACAAATGGAGCATTGCTCGGTTAGCAGACTAGTATTTACCTACTGGAAGTCAGTTTTAGTATTGTAGTTAATATCTGATACAGACTACTAGCTGCAGATTGCTTCACGTAGAATTATCCCCAAGCGTGAGACTGGATCCGGAAACTTTTTTGCCACAGCATCTCTGCTCGCCGGGGGCGGGTCGACATCACGCGACTCCTCCCAGGCGTTTTCCACGTACGTGACGTCAGCGAGGTCACATAAGACCCGCCCCAGCGCGCTTACGTCAGATTTTCCCTTTTCCGCATGCAACGCGGATCCGATCCTTGCTTCGGGCCTGTTTAGGGCCCCTTTTTCATCCATTTCCTTTTGGAACAGAACAGTGTGCGAATGCCTTCGGGCTTTAAAACTTGCACGTTTTGTGGGCGTCTTATGTCGGGGACGGACCCTCACCTCATTTGCATGTGGTGTTTGGGGGAGGATCACGGCACCACAGATTGTGCTGTGTGCCAACAGTTGAAGCCGAAGTCGCGGCGGGAGCGCCGGATGAAACTTCTCTCTGCGTCTCTCCAGGTCGACGTCCTCCCCTCGGTCTGCTTCGGCAGACGGCTTCAGATCTGGCCGTGATCGTCGTCTTCGCCCTTCTCCGATGTCACGTGAGCGTCACTCCCCGGTGGGTAAGTGTCACAGTTTGTCCCTGGGGGCTGGTTTCCGGCCTACTGGGGGCGTGGACTCTCCACGGGTGATGCGGCCCGCGTGTCGTCCTATCCACCGTTTTCCCGGTGTTGGGGCGTCGAGAGTCCAAATGGAGACATACGCGGCGGCTTTGCAGGCCTCGCTGGCGTCTCCTCCTCCTACTCCCCCTCCTGTGGCGTCGGCGGATCCCCCGCCCTGCGCAGGGCCCTCCGCGGCGCCGCCGGTGGCTCCGGCCCCGGCACTGACTGGTTCGGATCCAGGCTTGGAGGATGTGGTGCTGTTGGGATGCGGCTCCTCTGGGGCACCTCCTTCAGCCCACGGCGCCTCTGCCTCGCCACAAACTCCTGCGGGGGTCCCTGTGGTGTCGCGGGAGGTCGCCGGGCTCGGGTTGCATCCCCGAGCCCCCTCTTTCGGTCCTTTGACAAGGTGGTCCTGTCTAAGGCCGAAGTGACGCCGCTACAGCGCCGGCAGCAGCTGGACCGTGCGGAGCCACAGGGGTCGGTGGACCCTCCGTGTCCCGCTCCAGGTTGAGGCCGAGGGAGGACCCCTCATCCCTCTCCGGGCCCCTCGCATCCCTCCCCACAGGCGTCTGTCTCGTTGGAGGGCGAGTCGGAGGTTGAATCGTCCCTGGCGCTGCCACATGGGTTGCCGAGCGATATTTGCCTCATTCTGGGCCGCAGCTGGCGGAGGACTTCGTGCCACTCCCCAGGCCCGTCTCGTTCCCCCACGCAGGAGGCAGCCTCGGCGCTTGTCGGGTCGGCGTCATTCCGGCGCCGCCTCGGAGCGGGTGCAGCTCCAGCTCTACTCCGGTCTCCGCTCTGGTCCTGACGTCCTGCCTCAAGCAGCGGACTCTACGGCTCCGCACAGGAGTAGTACCGCGGATTCGTCTTCGGACGCTCCTTCTTCTCCGGAGGCAGGCTGTATATTGGTGTCGTCCTCCCCGGAGACTGGTCGTCGTGTGGTGTCTTTCTCACCGACCTCGAAGGGCGGCTCCCCGCCCTTCCTGAGGCAGAGGTGTTTGTCGGAAGAGCGGCAGGTCCCTCATTCTTCGGCTCCTTCTGGGTTCCAGGTCTGGCCCTTGCCCATCCCGCTTGGCCTCGGGGACGGCCGCCTAAGTTTGCAGCCGTCTCCCATGGAGGAGCTGCTTTCTCCACCGCGGGGCCCTACGGAGGCGGGTGCGGCATTCGCTCACGCGGTGTCCACGGCTGTGGGCATCCTGCGCATTGGTGACCCGGTGGCTCACCTTCCGGCGGACCATCTATTGGAGGTCCTCCACCAGTGCTATGGTGGGCGGGAAGTCTTACTTCCCTTTGAAGGTTCGCTCCTTTCTTCCTTGTCGGGGGCTTGGAGGCGTCCTGCCTCAGGGGACCCGGTGCGTCAGCATCTTCTGCACCGGCACCTCCCGGCGCCGTGTGACCCGGCGTGCCTTTCCCTCACCCCTCGGCCGCCAGCCCCCTTTTGCGGACTGCTTTTCCCTTCCTGCCGCCACTGTTGACTCTGTCGTCCCGAGAGGCCCGCTGGCTGGACTCTTGGGGGCGCAGCATGTTCGCCTCGACCAGTGCGGCCCTGCGGGCCCTTAACACCTTGTGTGTGCTGGCTAGGGCCACCTCCTGTTTGTGGGATTTGGCTGGGTCTCTGGGATCTGCAGCGTCCCAGGAGTCTGGTCAGGTGGACTTACGGCATCATGCCTTGGATGGCCGGGAGCCTGCGGCGTTTATTCTCCGCTCCGCTCTGGACGTCTGAGGCGCTGGGCCGGGCCATGGCTTCCTCAGTCGCTCTCCGGCGCCATGCTTGGCTTTGGGACGGAGTATTCCCTGACAATATTCGGGAGCAACTCATCGACCTTCCATTTGATGGCAGCCTGTTGTTCCATGCTCCGGCGGACTCCGCCATCCTAAGGCTCTTGGCGGGGCTCTGTCCTCCTCCTCTTCCTCCGCCTTATCCTCATCCTCCTCCTCAGTGACTTCTGAGTTGGGTTGATTCTGGGCCTTCTTAGGCCGGTTGCTCTGTCTGTGAAGTGTGTTTTCTGGCCGTTTACGTCCTTTCTTGGGACATTGGCATTGTTGGCTGCTGGACGGCCCTTGTGTTGATTGTGTGTGGGTTCTGCAGGAGTTGTTGCGCGGACTTGGCCCTGAGATTGGGCCTTCTGCTTTGCTTGGGCTGCTTATCACGCCTTCAGTGGGGGTGTTTTTTTCCCCATGGCTCTTTTGTTTTTCCTTTGCTGCGGAAGTTCTTCCAAAGAGGGTTCCCATATCTTGGGACTTCGCTACCCTATGAGGGGTAGTGGTAGCTGTCATATAGCTTGCGCTCTGCTAGAGGGTTCTGGTCGCTAGAGGGTTCTGGTCGCCTTCGGGTGCCTGTTCTCCATGGCATTGAGGTCGGTTGCTTTTGCTTCCTGAGGTCCTGTGCGTGGCCACTCGTAGTGGTGTGCCCGGGCATCTCTTCCTCTCCCTGCTCCTGTCCTAATGTCTGGAATGATCCTGTGTTCTCCCTTGCCAGGCGTCGCCTACTCGGCCTTCCTGGGGCCTCGGGCTGTTCTTCTTGCTTCTGGCGGCTTTCACTGCCGGTGCTGTTCTGGCTGGCAGGCTGCTCTCGATCTGGAGTGGGCTCGTCTTCTTTTCCCTCGTTTCCTTGGGCCCTCTAGGCTTCTTCTTCCGCTTTTCCTGTCTTGGCATTGGGCGGAAGCTATGTTGCCTTGTGGGGGAGTGGGGTGCTTCGGCCTCTCCGTCCTTGCCCATGGTTCCTCTGCTGTGAGTGTACGAGCCTCTTCAGCCTTCTTTCCCTCCTACATCCCCTTGGGGTCGGTGGGGTTCTGCTTGTAGGGGTTCCCTTGGCCTAGCAGGGGCGAGGGTCTACCTGGTCCACAGATCTGGTCCCCTGTGGGGCCCTCTGTTCTGCATTGTCTGGTGGGGTCCTTTCGCAGACCCTCCTTCCCAGGGGGTATGGCTAGGGTATCTATTCTACGTGAAGGAATCTGCGGCTAGTAGTCTCTATCAGATGTACGAGTTACCTTCGGTAACTATGTATCTGGTAGAGACGATTCTAGCCGCAGATTCCTTCACGGCCCGCCCTTCCTCCCCTATTCTGCGAGGACCCTTGGGTTGGTCTTCGGTTCTCGCCTCCCAGTAGGGGGCTGTGTCTCCTGTGAGTGCCTTCCTTGTTCTTAACGGTTGGCTCCGTCTGGGGGCGGTTCTTTCCTCCTTTGGTCCTTTGGAGGATGGGGTTCTGGTGCTCCGGTGCCCTGCTGCTCTGGCTACTCCAGGTTTGGGGGGGGGGGGGATTGCTTTCTATCCCTGTCCTCCCTCCCCTACCTTCCTTCCATTGCTATCCTCTGATTAAGGGTCATCTGGCCTTGTCTTGCCCTTGTCCCTTGTGGGTGGTTGCCCTCTAGGTTGGGGTGACTTGGAGATTTGTTGTCCCGGTCTGTCTTGGGACTTTTCCCATTCCTTGCTCAGGAGCGGGGGTGGGTTTACTACGTGTGCCATGACTTTTACGCATGTTCTTTGCCTCTGGGGCACAGGGATGGGAGGTTGTCTATGTGCTGGCAGGGTGACTGCGCAGGTTTCTGCTTCTTCTTCTTCTTCCCTGCCCTTGAGTTCTGCGGTGTTGGCACTACCCTGCTGGTGTTGTTAGTGTTGTTAGTCACCCTTTCTTTCCAATGTGTCTGCTCTTCGCACACTGTTCCCATGCTTCCACAGTTTATCTGGTGGTTCCGCGTTGTGGTGCGGAGAAGTTCTCCGAAGAAAACTGACGTAGGGGCGCCGGGGCGGGTCTTATGTCACCTCGCTGATGTCACGTACGCGGACGACGCCTGGGCGGAGTCGCGTGATATCGCCCAGCACGCAGGAATGCTGTGGCAAAAAAAATTCCGGATCCAGTCTCACGCCTGGGGATAATTCTACGTGAAGGAATCTGCGGCTAGAATAGTCTCTACCAGACACATCGTTACCGAAGGTAAGTAACTCGTACTTTTGGGATAATCAGGCTCCTTAGAAAAATCTTCCAGTTTCTTTTGTTTGCCTCATGCAAGCAGGCAGTTATTGCCTTAATAATGTCCAGACTCGACTGTTGTAATGTCCTCTTCCTGGGCATTAACAAAGGCTTGGTGCGACGTATGCAGCTGGTGCAGAATGCTGCAGCGAAGATGGTTTCCCTCATCACGATGCACTGTCTTCCTCTGGTTAGAAGAATTCTCTTTAAGACCCTATGCTTGACCCACAATGCTTATTATGGCCTAGGCCCTGAGGCCATTAAATCGATGTTCCAGCGCTATACTCCTACTAAGCAGCTTAGGTCGGCAAGCAAGAATCTGCTGATAGTCCCGAGGTTTAAGAAGGTTAGATGGGGAGTCAGGGCTTTTTCCACTGCAGCTGCTAGGTTGTGTAACTCTCTCCCTGATGGTCTATCTGGACTGGTGTCACACTCCCTTTTCCGCAAGGCCCTGAAAACCTGGCTCTTTACACAGACATCAGTATGGGCATATCATTCTGTTTGTAGAACAGTCCTCTGCAGCTAACTTGACGCCCTTGGGCTAAGTTAGCGCTTTATACATCTAATATTCATTCATTCATTCCTGTAGCTTTAACAGAAGGTCAGTCTTATGCCCCTTGATGTCCACTTCTTTGTCATGGGTACAAGAGGGAGCTGGCACAGTCCTTCAGGGCTCCTCACAGGTCACAGACAGCAGGCCCAGTCCTCTTATGATCTTCCTCGGGTCCAGGAGTGTTCTGAAGTGGGTGCCTGGAAATGCCAAATTAATATCTGAAATGAGCCATGAGCTAATGGGGGGTGAATGACTCCCTAACCAATAGGGTAAAAGGTTCTGTGGCAACCTTACACATTTTGGACATTTTCACAACGGTAAGAGTCTTCAAACACTATATGTGGGCTCTGATTTGGGGCGGGGTTTGCTTATTTTGTACCTGTGGTTTCTCTGGTGCTCGGCACCAGCACTTAATTGTCAGCACCGGCTCTAGTGACAGTCCACCATATGGTGGTGCTGTCTTTTCAATTTTGAGATGAGCACAGCAACTGTTTATTAAGTCAATATACTTTGAAAATGAATAATACCAGCCTGTCATTCCATTATTATAGCTTTATGTGGCCTGAAACACTCTGAATTGTCACACTTGTAGGAGTGTGATTGTTAGGTGTTCAGTTGGTTCCGCGATTGGCAGCACATGCAGGGTATGGGTGGTGCAGACTGCAGTGGCCTTCTGAGAAGGGCCCTGACACTTACATTTTTATAAATTGAGCGCTGGTGTGGAGAGTGTACTAAGGTAATCCTAGTGTCCTCCCGCATCTTACACTAAAGTTCAAATTGGGGCCGTCACTATTGTGAGAAAGTGCCATCTTTCTTGCATGGTATGCCCCCACTTTTTGCTAAATTGCTGAATGTACTTCGATTGAGTGTACCCTGGGTTCCTGCCAATCAGGTGCCCAGGGCCTATGTTCCTTCCTTAAACCACACAAACTCCAAATTGGCAAACCCTAGCCACATGTCAGCCCCTAGTAAATGGTACCCTAGGTACCCAGGGCCTTGTGACCAGGGAAGGCCTCTAAGGGCTGCAGCACTCATTGTGCCACCCTCAGAGGCCCTGTACCCTTACACACACACACTGCCCTTGCAGGCTGAGTGTCTGGGTGCAGGACAAAACAAAGAGTCGACATGGCACACATCACTGTGTACCATGCCCATCACCTACACTGCCAAGGCATATGTCAGCCACCCCTCTAGCTGGGTGCATTACGCCTATGGTGTGGGCACAGGAGCAGGAGCCCTGTGCCCCTACAGTACCCGGGTCCATTCCTGGGCACTGTAAGTGCAGTGCTGTCATTTAAGAATACATGGTGCTGAGAGCTTGTCAAACACGAGCTCCACAGCACCATATTGGCAACACTGAAGCCTGGGAAGTTTGGTATCAAACTTCTCAGCACATTGAACCCACACTGATGCCAGTGTAGGATTTAATGTACTAAGCACCCCAGAGGGCATCTTAGAAGATGCCCCCTTACAGCTAACTTGCAATCCACGTCTGCTCTGAGGCTGCCCAGGCTGCCACACAGCAGACACGTTGCTGGACCCCTGGGTGGGAGAGCCCCTGCTCTCCCGGGCCTGCAACAATGCACATCCTGGGTGAGGTGAGAAATCTCCTCCCCCAGGATGAGCAAAGGGAAGCTTCAAAGGCATGCCGCCAGTTGGAGTTTCCCCAGGCCACTGCAACCCCCCACTCTGGCGGGAAGCTTGGCCGGAAACCCCATACAAGGACAGGGGATGTGCCAGCCTGCCCACCCCACCCCTCAGGTGGGGGAGGCGAGGTGAAGCACATCTCCGGGCTCTCGCCATCTTGAAGATGGGAGGCCCTACCCTATCAGGATTAGGCTACTGCCCCCCTCCCACAGGAGAGAGGCAGGATAGGGGGTGTACCCACCCCAGGACAAGGACCCATTGGTCCCTGGCCTTCACCTACCTGTAACGCCCCTAAATCTAGTATTTAGGGGCCCCCTGAACCTTCCTTCCTCAGATTCCAGATAGAAAAACGACAAGAAGAGCAAGAAGAACAAAGACCTGCCCTGCAGCTGCTAAAAAGAGAAGAAGACACCAACTGCTTTGGCCCCAGCCCTACCGGCCTGTCGACTCTCGAACCTGCACCAGCGCGGCCTCCCACGTGGCCAGCAACCTCACCAACCCCGGAGGACCTGGCTACCTTTTAGCTCTAAGCCCCTGGGACTCCCACGAGTAGAGGCTCTACTCAAGAAACCTACTTGCTATCCCTGGCACCAGCCCGGGACCGCGGACCCAACACACTCTGCACCAGCCAAGCCTGGCCAGTGCCGGAGTGGACAAAGACCCAGAGGACGACCCCACGGCGACTGTGACCCAGAGTCCGGCACCCAAGGACCCCCCTCGACATCCCGGAAGAAGCCTGCAGCCTCAGAACCAAGTGCCACCCCAGCCGCGATCAACCAGAGGGTAAGATTCCCGACGTCAAAAGGCACCCCTGCACCCGGCGCCCTGCGACCCCCTGTGCCCAATCCTGGGGTACCCACCTAACCTACAACTACCCAACTTACCTCTCGAAGTGGTGGTGGCACCTGAAACCTCCTCGTCCCCGAGCCTGCAGCCTCTTTCCAAACCGGAACATTCCCATTGATTTCCATTGAGCGCCCTAAGGCTCAAAAGCACCCTGCACCCAGCCGCCCGAGTGGCCCTGGCAGTGCCCTCTCTACTCTAACCTACTTCCCCACTTGCCCTGAGTAAGTGACCAGGAGCCCAGCTCCCACAGCCGCGTGGCTTGCCAGACAGCAGCCACCAACCAAGGCCCCCCTATCCCTCATAGGATAACATTGGGCCCAACTCTCTCTGCACCCGGCCGTCCTGAAACCGCTGAGGGTGAACCAACTGTACCTACCTGACACTGGGGGACCCCTGAGTCCATGCCCGGAATTTCAACACTACCAGTCGAGTACTTACCCTTAAACCGCTAACTTCATTTTCCTCATAGGGTAACATTGACTGGCTTTTTCTTCAAAAATCTTCTAAGTGTGAACTTTTCAAAACTGCAAAAATTCACCAAAAATCAGCCAAGTGACAAAAACGAATTTACTCACCTGCTCCTAGGTGAGCTCCCAGTGCTGGATCTTGGTGCCCAGCCCTGACTCTGAAAAGTGTTCACAACTATACTTACTTCTAACTCATTTTTCTCCCATAGGAAACCATTGCCTGCTTTTCTGTGAAATTTCTTCTAAGTGTCTACTTTTGCAAATTTGAAATATTCTTTTAAAATCGTACCATTTCTGCAAACGAAATTACTTACCTGCTTTTGATAAGGACCCCAGTCCTGGGTCTAGGCACCCAGTCCTGGATTACTAAAGTAACGATAAAGTACTCTACCTGCAATTTGAATTTCTTGCCATAGAGATCCATTGAATGTTTTCTGTGAAATATTTTCTAAGTGCTAACTTTTGAAATAGCTAAATATTATCTAAAAATCATTACAGTTATTAAGTCGACTTTCTTCACTTGATTCTGAATACTGACCCCAGGCTGGTTCTAGGATCCAGACCTGGAATTCCAAAAGTAATCTGAAAAGTAATTTATTACAAATAACCTGAATTTACCATTGAGCTCAATGCATTGTTATGTTTAGGAAATAGGATTGTTTATTGCAACCAACTGTGACTGTTTACACAAATTTATTGCTTGAAACAAAAGTATTTATATTCAACCTCTCATTCTGAGAAAGTATATTTTTACCCCCTTGTGGTTCTAAAAATAAAACAAGCATATATTTTATATATACAAATCATTGGCCTAGAGTTCAGTTATTGAGTGTGTGAAACCATTTGCTGACTGAGTGTGTACAATAAATGCTTTACACTGTCCTCTGGTACTGCCTTACTGCTCGACCAAGCTACCACTTTTGAGAGTAAGGTCATACCTAACTTTGACCTCTATCAGCCTCTGGGGGACTGTGGACTCTGTACACCCTGTACCTATTAGGGAACAGTATATACAGAGCCACTTTCTCACATTGGTGGATCAGCGGTGGGATACAAACTTGCATTTGTTGGACTACTTGGTTACCATCTGATCACACGACAGAACTCTTAAAAATTGCCTTTAGAATTCTGATTGGTTTTTCCAAAATTACTAAAAGTCTTGCTAGGGCCTTGCTTAAGTCCCATTAGAATTTTAGAAAAATAAAAGTCACTATAGTCAGGGTAGAGGGTTAGAACTGTCAGGTTAGAATGTCTCAAACAAACCCAGCTATTAGTGATAATAATAACATGGACCTGGTGGAGGAGCTCGACCTCACACCTTACTTACACTTGTCTTTCAAGGAATTGAGGTCCTTATGTAAACTCAAAAATTTACAAATGGGTCAGCATCCATCCAAACAAGGGCTCCAGGAGCTCCTGGCTGAGTATGCTAAAGACCACCCATCTGAACATGGTGATGGCCAGTCAGATGAGGAAAGGGAAACAGGGGAGGAGGACAGCAACCTCCCCATACTATTCCCTAGGGAGGAGATGGCACCCATACCCTCCAACTCAAGACATAGCATCTGGGCACCTAGAGACCACACAGGTGGCTCTGGTCCCAGAGACAACACTGGGGGACCCCCCAGTGAAGAGGACAGCCTTGTGAGGCTGGCCAAAAGAATAGATCTAGAGTCCAGGCTCCTGGCTCTAGAAAAGGAAAGGAGAGAGATGGGTTTAGCACCCATCAATGGTGGCAGCAATAATAAAAACAAGGATAGGGAGGAAACTTCTGACCTTAAAATCCCCAAAGGGATTGTCCCTAAATTTGAGGAAGGTGATGATATCACCAAATGGTTCACAGCCTTTGAGAGGGCTTGTGATATCAGGAAAGTAAAGAAACCTCTCTGGGGGGCACTCCTGTGGGAACTGTTCTCTGGTAACTGCAGGGACAGGCTTCTGACTCTCTCTGGGCCAGAAGCAGGATCCTATGACCTCATGAAGAAAGCTCTGATTGAGGGATTTGGATTCACCACTGAGGAGTATAGAATTAGATTCAGGGGGGCTCACAAAACCCAGACCCAGTCCTGGATTGATTTTGTAGATTTCTCAGTGAAGACACTGGATGGTTGGTTAGCTGGACATGGTGTGCAGGATTTTACTGGATTGTACAATTTATTCATGAAGGAACATATTTTGAGTAACTGCACAAATGAAAAGTTGCATCAGCATTTGGTAGACCTAGGTCTAATTTCTCCCCAAGAATTGGGAAAGAAGGCGGACCACTGGGTCAAGACTAGGGTGACCAAGACAACCACTGGGGGTGACCAAAAGAAGGTGGTCACAAAACCTCCCCAGGGGAAAGGTGGTGAGAATCCCCAAGATAAAAAGTCTGAGTCTTCCAAAGGGCCCCAAAAACCTGTTCAGGTGGGTGGGACCCAAACTACTCCCTATGTGCCCCAACCATATAGGGGGAAGAACTTTGATCCCTTAAAGGCCTTTTGTAATACCTGTAAGAAGCAGGGACACCTAACTGTATCTTGCCCCCAAAACAAAGCCCCTAAGGCACCCAGTACAGCCACTCCTGGGGCAGCAAGTATACAAATGGGATCAGAGGTGTACCCTGAGCAAATCTGGGAACACACTGAAGCAAGTTTAGTCTCCTTGGGAGAAGTGGAGTTTGCCACTGTGGCTGTGTGGCCCCCCAACTTGAAGAAATACTTACAGTACCCCTGGGTGAATGGAACTAGGGTAGAAGCTCTGAGGGATACAGGTGCCAGTGTCACTATGGTGAAAGACACACTGGTTTCCCCTGAGCAATACTTGATTGGGAAGTCTTACCCAGTCACCAACGCTGACAGTGTCACCACTAGTCATCCCATGGCCATGGTAACATTAGGCTGGGGGGGGGTTACTGGCCTGAAACAGGTAGTGGTCTCTCCAAAGTTGCCAGCTGCATGTCTGCTTGGAAATGATCTGGAAACCTCAGCCTGGGCTGAGGTTGAGTTAAAGGCCCATGCAGCCATGCTGGGCATCCCTGAATTGGTGTGTGTGCAAACCAGAGCACAGAGCAAGAGGAAGGGTGAAAAAGTAGGTTTGGAGCCTGGAATAATGGCCCAACCAACCAAGAGGAAGGGCAAGAAGACTGGGGGACCAGCTTCTGTACAGCCAAACACTCAGAACCCCTCTCCCCCTGGAGAGGATGTAGATACCTCTGAGGGAACTGAGTCCATGGAGCTTGACCCTTACCAGGTTGAACTCTTGGGCCCAGGGGGACCCTCTAGGGAAGAGCTGTGCCAGGGTCAGCAAGACTGTCCCACTCTTGAAAGCCTGAGACAACAAGCTGCTTCAGAAGCCAGGGGAGATGTCAGTGGTACCCATAGAGCTTATTGGGAAGAGGGATTACTGTATGCTGAGGCAAGAGACCCCACTCCTGGAGCCACCAGGAGGGTGGTAGTGCCACAGAAGTACAGGGAGTTCCTCCTAACTTTGGCTCATGACATCCCCCTAGCTGGACATCTGGGGCAATCCAAAACTTGGGAAAGGTTAGTGAGTCACTTTTACTGGCCCCAGATGCACCAAAAGGTGAAGGAGTTTGTCAGCTCCTGTGTTACCTGTCAGGCCAGTGGCAAGACAGGTGGCCACCCAAAGGCCCCCCTCATTCCACTACCAGTGGTGGGGGTCCCCTTTGAAAGGGTAGGTGTGGACATTGTGGGTCCACTCGAACCTCCCACAGCCTCAGGGAACAAATTCATTCTAGTAGTAGTGGATCATGCTACTAGGTACCCTGAAGCAATTCCACTTAGGACTACTACAGCTCCTGCAGTAGCCAAGGCCCTCCTGGGTGTCTTCACCAGGGTGGGTTTTCCTAAGGAGGTGGTTTCAGACAGAGGTTCCAACTTCATGTCTGCTTACCTAACACACATGTGGAAAGAGTGTGGAGTGCAGTACAAGTTTACTACACCCTACCACCCACAAACCAATGGCCTTGTTGAGAGGTTCAACAAGACATTGAAAGGTATGATCATGGGACTCCCTGAGAAACTCAAAAGGAGGTGGGATGTCCTATTACCATGCTTGCTTTTCGCCTACAGGGAAGTGCCACAGAAGGGAGTAGGTTTCTCACCCTTTGAACTTCTGTTTGGTCATCCTGTAAGGGGACCACTGTGTCTTGTAAAGGAGGGCTGGGAGAGGCCTCTTCAAGAACCCAAACAGGACATAGTGGACTATGTGCTTGGCCTAAGGTCCAGAATGGCTGAGTATATGGAAAAAGCATCCAAGAACCTTGAGGCCAGCCAGGAGCTCCAGAAGCACTGGTATGACCAAAAAGCTGCACTGGTTGAATTTCAACCAGGGCAACAGGTGTGGGTTTTGGAGCCAGTGGCACCAAGGGCTCTCCAAGACAAATGGAGTGGCCCTTACCCTATCCTAGAGAGAAAGAGTGAGGTCACCTATCTAGTTGACCTGGGCACTAGCAGGACACCCAAAAGGGTCATCCATGTGAACCGCCTTAAACTCTACAATGATAGGGCTGACATCACCATGCTGATGGTGACTGATGAAGAACAGGAAGCAGAGAGTGAGCCACTCCCTGACCTCCTATCCTACAGCCCAAAAGATGGGTCAGTAGATGGTGTGATTTTCTCAGACACCCTCTCTGCCCAACAACAGACTGACTGCAAGCAAGTCTTGCAACAATATGCTAGCCTCTTTTCCCTGACCCCTGGTCTGACAAGCTGGTGTACCCATGATGTGGACACTGGTGACAGTGCACCTGTCAAGAACAAAATCTATCGACAGTCAGATCAAGTCAAGGAAAGCATCAAAGCTGAGGTCAGCAAGATGCTGGAGTTAGGGGTCATTGAGCCTTCAGAGAGCCCCTGGGCTAGCCCAGTAGTTCTGGTCCCCAAACCTCATCAACAGGGTGAAAAGAGAGAGATGAGGTTCTGTGTGGACTATAGAGGGCTCAACTCTGTCACCAAGACAGATGCTCACCCTATCCCAAGAGCAGATGAACTGATAGACAAATTGGGGGCTGCCAAATTTCTCAGTACCTTTGACTTAACTGCAGGGTACTGGCAGATTGGCATGGCCCCAGGAGCAAAAGAAAAGACAGCATTCTCCACCCCTGATGGGCATTATCAGTTTACTGTGATGCCCTTTGGGTTAAAGAATGCCCCTGCCACCTTCCAGAGGTTGGTGAACCATGTCCTGGCTGGGTTGGAGTCCTTTAGTGCAGCTTATCTTGATGATATTGCTGTCTTTAGCTCCACCTGGCAGGATCACCTGATCCACCTTGGGAAGGTTTTAGAGGCTCTGCAGAGTGCAGGTCTCACTATCAAAGCATCCAAATGCCAGATAGGGCAGGGCACTGTGGTGTACTTGGGCCACCTTGTAGGTGGAGGCCAGGTACAGCCCTTACAACCCAAAATCCAGGCCATCATGGACTGGATAGCTCCAACAACCCAGACCCAAGTCAGGGCATTCCTTGGCTTGACTGGGTACTACAGGAGGTTTGTGAAGGGGTATGGGTCCATTGTGACCCCCCTCACAGAACTCACCTCCAAGAAAATGCCCAAGAAAGTTAACTGGACAGTTAGTTGTCAAAAGGCTTTTGACACCCTAAAAGAAGCAATGTGCTCAGCACCAATTCTAAAAGCTCCAGATTATGCCAAGCAGTTCATAGTGCAGACTGATGCCTCTGAGCTAGGGATAGGAGCGGTCCTATCCCAGACCAATGATGAAGGCCAAGACCAACCTGTTGCTTTTATAAGCAGAAGACTACTCCCTAGAGAGCAGCGTTGGAGTGCCATTGAGAGGGAGGCCTTTGCTGTGGTTTGGTCCCTGAAGAAGCTGAGGCCATACTTGTTTGGCACTCACTTCCTAGTTCAAACTGACCACAGACCTCTCAGATGGCTAATGCAGATGAAAGGGGAAAATCCAAAACTACTGAGGTGGTCCATCTCCCTACAGGGAATGGACTTTGAAGTGGAACACAGACCAGGGACTGCCCATGCCAATGCAGATGGACTTTCCAGGTTCTTCCACTTAGACAATGAAGACTCCATAGGACAAGGTTAGTCTCATCACCTTTCGTTTGGGGGGGGGTTGTGTGAGAAAGTGCCATCTTTCTTGCATGGTATGCCCCCACTTTTTGCTAAATTGCTGAATGTACTTCGATTGAGTGTACCCTGGGTTCCTGCCAATCAGGTGCCCAGGGCCTATGTTCCTTCCTTAAACCACACAAACTCCAAATTGGCAAACCCTAGCCACATGTCAGCCCCTAGTAAATGGTACCCTAGGTACCCAGGGCCTTGTGACCAGGGAAGGCCTCTAAGGGCTGCAGCACTCATTGTGCCACCCTCAGAGGCCCTGTACCCTTACACACACACACTGCCCTTGCAGGCTGAGTGTCTGGGTGCAGGACAAAACAAAGAGTCGACATGGCACACATCACTGTGTACCATGCCCATCACCTACACTGCCAAGGCATATGTCAGCCACCCCTCTAGCTGGGTGCATTACGCCTATGGTGTGGGCACAGGAGCAGGAGCCCTGTGCCCCTACAGTACCCGGGTCCATTCCTGGGCACTGTAAGTGCAGTGCTGTCATTTAAGAATACATGGTGCTGAGAGCTTGTCAAACACGAGCTCCACAGCACCATATTGGCAACACTGAAGCCTGGGAAGTTTGGTATCAAACTTCTCAGCACATTGAACCCACACTGATGCCAGTGTAGGATTTAATGTACTAAGCACCCCAGAGGGCATCTTAGAAGATGCCCCCTTACAGCTAACTTGCAATCCACGTCTGCTCTGAGGCTGCCCAGGCTGCCACACAGCAGACACGTTGCTGGACCCCTGGGTGGGAGAGCCCCTGCTCTCCCGGGCCTGCAACAATGCACATCCTGGGTGAGGTGAGAAATCTCCTCCCCCAGGATGAGCAAAGGGAAGCTTCAAAGGCATGCCGCCAGTTGGAGTTTCCCCAGGCCACTGCAACCCCCCACTCTGGCGGGAAGCTTGGCCGGAAACCCCATACAAGGACAGGGGATGTGCCAGCCTGCCCACCCCACCCCTCAGGTGGGGGAGGCGAGGTGAAGCACATCTCCGGGCTCTCGCCATCTTGAAGATGGGAGGCCCTACCCTATCAGGATTAGGCTACTGCCCCCCTCCCACAGGAGAGAGGCAGGATAGGGGGTGTACCCACCCCAGGACAAGGACCCATTGGTCCCTGGCCTTCACCTACCTGTAACGCCCCTAAATCTAGTATTTAGGGGCCCCCTGAACCTTCCTTCCTCAGATTCCAGATAGAAAAACGACAAGAAGAGCAAGAAGAACAAAGACCTGCCCTGCAGCTGCTAAAAAGAGAAGAAGACACCAACTGCTTTGGCCCCAGCCCTACCGGCCTGTCGACTCTCGAACCTGCACCAGCGCGGCCTCCCACGTGGCCAGCAACCTCACCAACCCCGGAGGACCTGGCTACCTTTTAGCTCTAAGCCCCTGGGACTCCCACGAGTAGAGGCTCTACTCAAGAAACCTACTTGCTATCCCTGGCACCAGCCCGGGACCGCGGACCCAACACACTCTGCACCAGCCAAGCCTGGCCAGTGCCGGAGTGGACAAAGACCCAGAGGACGACCCCACGGCGACTGTGACCCAGAGTCCGGCACCCAAGGACCCCCCTCGACATCCCGGAAGAAGCCTGCAGCCTCAGAACCAAGTGCCACCCCAGCCGCGATCAACCAGAGGGTAAGATTCCCGACGTCAAAAGGCACCCCTGCACCCGGCGCCCTGCGACCCCCTGTGCCCAATCCTGGGGTACCCACCTAACCTACAACTACCCAACTTACCTCTCGAAGTGGTGGTGGCACCTGAAACCTCCTCGTCCCCGAGCCTGCAGCCTCTTTCCAAACCGGAACATTCCCATTGATTTCCATTGAGCGCCCTAAGGCTCAAAAGCACCCTGCACCCAGCCGCCCGAGTGGCCCTGGCAGTGCCCTCTCTACTCTAACCTACTTCCCCACTTGCCCTGAGTAAGTGACCAGGAGCCCAGCTCCCACAGCCGCGTGGCTTGCCAGACAGCAGCCACCAACCAAGGCCCCCCTATCCCTCATAGGATAACATTGGGCCCAACTCTCTCTGCACCCGGCCGTCCTGAAACCGCTGAGGGTGAACCAACTGTACCTACCTGACACTGGGGGACCCCTGAGTCCATGCCCGGAATTTCAACACTACCAGTCGAGTACTTACCCTTAAACCGCTAACTTCATTTTCCTCATAGGGTAACATTGACTGGCTTTTTCTTCAAAAATCTTCTAAGTGTGAACTTTTCAAAACTGCAAAAATTCACCAAAAATCAGCCAAGTGACAAAAACGAATTTACTCACCTGCTCCTAGGTGAGCTCCCAGTGCTGGATCTTGGTGCCCAGCCCTGACTCTGAAAAGTGTTCACAACTATACTTACTTCTAACTCATTTTTCTCCCATAGGAAACCATTGCCTGCTTTTCTGTGAAATTTCTTCTAAGTGTCTACTTTTGCAAATTTGAAATATTCTTTTAAAATCGTACCATTTCTGCAAACGAAATTACTTACCTGCTTTTGATAAGGACCCCAGTCCTGGGTCTAGGCACCCAGTCCTGGATTACTAAAGTAACGATAAAGTACTCTACCTGCAATTTGAATTTCTTGCCATAGAGATCCATTGAATGTTTTCTGTGAAATATTTTCTAAGTGCTAACTTTTGAAATAGCTAAATATTATCTAAAAATCATTACAGTTATTAAGTCGACTTTCTTCACTTGATTCTGAATACTGACCCCAGGCTGGTTCTAGGATCCAGACCTGGAATTCCAAAAGTAATCTGAAAAGTAATTTATTACAAATAACCTGAATTTACCATTGAGCTCAATGCATTGTTATGTTTAGGAAATAGGATTGTTTATTGCAACCAACTGTGACTGTTTACACAAATTTATTGCTTGAAACAAAAGTATTTATATTCAACCTCTCATTCTGAGAAAGTATATTTTTACCCCCTTGTGGTTCTAAAAATAAAACAAGCATATATTTTATATATACAAATCATTGGCCTAGAGTTCAGTTATTGAGTGTGTGAAACCATTTGCTGACTGAGTGTGTACAATAAATGCTTTACACTGTCCTCTGGTACTGCCTTACTGCTCGACCAAGCTACCACTTTTGAGAGTAAGGTCATACCTAACTTTGACCTCTATCAGCCTCTGGGGGACTGTGGACTCTGTACACCCTGTACCTATTAGGGAACAGTATATACAGAGCCACTTTCTCACAACTATACCCCCAAAAACAGGAATATGCACATTTACTAACCTCACATCACCTCACTATGTGCAAGAATGTCTCTTTGCCGGTTCCCTGCCCCCATCTCTTCGAGATGCGCTCATCGTGATGATCCTCAAGCAAGGCAAAACCCTCAGCGCTGTGAATCTTATTATCCTCTGTCCATGATTAACATGGACAATAAAATTCTAGCCAAGTTCATCCCGCCTCTTGCCGACCATTGTGAGACCTGACCAGTCCGGATTCGTGCCGGGTAGGTCTACCTCACACAGTCTAAGTACCTTCTTCCCCCTACTCCATTGAGCCGACCCCATGTCAGCCTCGTTTTTTTTTTTTTTTTCTCCACTGAGGCGTTTATTTACTTGAGTGGCCGTATCTCATCGCCTACCTGTCGCACCTGAGCATAAGTCTACGGTTCTTGCATCTGATAGGTCTACTGTATAGCAGACCTGTGGTTCACCA
Organism: Triturus cristatus; assembly: GCF_964204655.1. Taxonomy (NCBI): domain Eukaryota; kingdom Metazoa; phylum Chordata; class Amphibia; order Caudata; family Salamandridae; genus Triturus; species Triturus cristatus. The sequence goes on from NC_140591.1 coordinate 1,184,728,546, forward strand.
GCGGGTCAACGGCAAGATCACAGCCCCCTTTTCGGTAATGCAGGGAAACTCATCAGGGGTGCCCCTTGCACCCTATTTTATATGCTCTCAATATGGAGCCATTTGCGGCCCGGCTGCAACAGCACCATACACAGCGAGGCCTAGCATTCAAGCCACATAAAATTATAGCGCCAATGTATGCAGAAGATTTCACCTTATATGTAAGAGTTCCCCAGACCAATTTGGACCTTTTCCTAAGGAAATTTACTCGGTTCGGCGGACTATCCGTAATTACCATCAACTAGGCCAAGTAGGCCTTGTTCCCTTTGACAGACGCAAAGTCAGTATTCTCCGCAGAATGGCCACTTGACTGGGCAGATTGACCGGTAAAATACCTTGGGAAATGGCTAAGTTGAGATATCTGATAGAGACATCTAGCCACAGATTCCTTAAATTTTGAATTCTCCCCATGCACCAGTCTGGAGCTGGAAATTTTTCAGCAGTACATCTGCTCCCCGGGAGACTGGGTCGTACGGCTCCGTGATGACGACGAGTGTGATGCCTGTCAGCGGTTGAAGCCGAAGGCGCTACGTGAGCGGCGCATGAAGCTTCTGACGACACGGTTGTCAGTCTTCCTCCCAGCCCAGAGGTCATTCCCGGGAGCACCACTCTTCAGCCCTTGTTCAACGGTAAGCGGTGTGGCAAGAGGTCGAAGGCCCGACACACTATGGTGTCTTCAACTCGCGATGTGGATCGCGAAGGTGTCTCTCGCCCTACTGCTGAGACTCTTGCACCAATGTCACTCCCGAGCCTCCCAGTTTTCTCTGGAGCCGTAGCGACCTGGAAACAGATGCAGGCGTACTACAACGCTCTGTATCTGGTCTTTGGGCCCTCGTCTCCCTCTGGAGCGCCTGTGGGCCCCAAGGAGGTATTAGGCACCGTACCCTCGTCATCGCTGGTGGGTTCACCCTAGGCGGCAGTTGCAGCCTCGTACTCTGAGGCGCCGGTTCACGGTCCTTCAGGGCCACCAATGGTGTTGATCGACTCTGGCACAACGTTGGTCGGCTCTGGCGCAACGTCGGTCGCCATTATGGTGCCTGACGTTGCAGCGCTGGTAGACTCTGACCTGGAGTCGTTGTGCACTGTAGAGCTGGCTTCACCGCAACTCCGTATATCTGAACATATACCGGCTAACATCTCTCCTCCTTCCCAGGTGGACATTGGCACAGCGTCGCTTTGGCGTTATTTATGGAGCCGTTTGCAGTGCTGGTCATTTTTGTGGAGGATCCACAAGACCTTTTAGGGGAAGGTCATGAGGAGATGTCCCCCATGGAGCAGCCAGTGGCCCTTCTGGGTTGGACAGCTGGAATGAGGGGCTGGGTGAAGCTGTATTTGTTCCCTGCTTCCTCCCTTTTGTCACCTCCGGGCCTTGCCTCGGTCGCCAGTTCCACTTTAGCAGAGGTCTTGCGGAAAGTGGCTGATATCTTACTCTGCCTACTGTGGAGAAGACTATAGACCCTCTTATTTAGGTTCTACATCCCAGCCAATCGGGGGTTAAGCCGGTGCTCCATTACAGTGAGGCCCTTACTGACATTTTATGGGGGCATAGGTAAAACCTGAGTCAGGTGTGCCAGTGGACTGCATCATTGCCCACACATACCATCCTGCCCCTGGTGACCCTGCTTGCCTTGTTCTCGCAGCCAACCCACCACAGCTTTGTGGTCCAGGCCATTAGGGCGTCCCCTGATATGGGGAACCTCCCTCATTCCCCTCTTGATAAGTAATCCAGGGAACAGGATTCTCATGCAGAAACAGATGTTTTCCTCGACAAGTGCCACTTTACGCTCCACTAATACGTTCTGCGTCCTCTGACTCTTTCTCGATTCCCTGTGGGAGTCTTTGAGTCAATGTTTAACCTTGTTCCCTGAGGCTAGCAAGGGCAAGTTATAACAGTTGGTTTCAGATGGCTGTCAAGCAGCCAAACTGCTCATCAAATGTGGAATGGATTCCACTGCCTCCATTGGACGGGCCATGGCTTCTGCTGTGACTTTGCGACGACATGCATGGCTCCAGTCGTCTGGATTTTCGGAAGCTGTCCAGACTGTTCTGAGTGACACACCTTTTGATGGGGCTCATCTTTTTGGAGCCCAAGCGGATGCAACGCTAAATAGGTTTAGAACTAGCCGGGGAGGGTCAGACCCTCTTCCTTCCTTTTTCAGTTTGTGTGGATGGGGGTCCCCCTTTATTCTGCGGACTTTCCTCCTTTGCACCCAGTTAACTCAGTCTGTATGTTTTTTGCACCACCGATTCTATTGCTGGTGTTGTGACTTGTTCTGCTGGTCTTTGCAAACACGCTTTGTTGCGGGAGCTGTGCGCTTGTAGTATGGCCTTTTCAGATCTTTTGCTTCCCTTTTTATACTGCCACGGTCATGGATCTTTAAGTTAGGTAAAGGTTTATTTCCTGCCTACACAGTTGTTGTGCCTGTAGTGTTGATGTTAAGCACTACTTCTTTCTTATTGAGGGTATTTACCTCCAGTTTCTGATCTCCGGATGGTCTTTGCAGCTGCATTGCTGTTTTGTTCTTCTATTTTACTATGATGTGGAATATTGGTTGGCTATTGTATGTGTACTACTTATGCAGTCAATTTGTTTTTTTCTATTTGATTGGTTCTTCATGGACTATATTATATGACCATTGGGGACCATTAGGTGGACTCGTAGCCATTATTTTTCTTTGATGCTACCTTTCACTATCGTCAGTTTTTTTTCTAACCAGGATATTTTGTGCAGTACGTTTTCTTTACTTGAAGCAGACTGCATATGTATTATGAGTGTTTCAATTTTGAACCAGAATTGTATTCTTGGGATACAAAGGTTCGTAGATCCCTCCTTTCATGGAAGGCATAGGTAATTCCTTTGTTCAATCTTGGAACACGGTAGTATAAGCTCAATGCTTTACACTGTCTGAGAGGTAGTGTCTAAAACAATTAAGGCTGCTTTCGAGTCATGCGCTACATAGTAGGAGATCATTTTGGAATAAGAAGGTATTCTTCTTACTCTCTCACAATGTTTCTGCATATGTTTTTCGGTCTAAGATTAGATATTACTGGTCTTTTTGAGGTGTATATCTAATTTAACAGCCCTGAAGATTTTATACGTCCAGCATACTTGCTGGAGACCTATACCAGATTCTAAGCTGTTGGTGTTCTTTTTTAACATCTTTACAATATATGATGTAAACTTTGGGTGATCATTTTGTTCAAGCAAATACTCCATGCACCTTTCATGGTGTATGGATTATGTCTTCAATTTTGTATTGAGGTTCATTCATCTTAGTGTAATAGAGAATGAGTACTGGGAGTCCTTCTTTATGAATTTTATCTGGACAATTTTTTACTGCTATTTCTTTATTGATGTGGAGAATACGGTTCGCAATGTTTTTGTCTTGTTCTTGTCTCTTTTGGTCCTCGAGTTCTCTTTTCTCTTGGGGGATAGATAATAGTATCTGATAATTGTGAGATTGTTATTTAGGGGTTTTCTACCTTCTTTTTCCCCTCAGGACTCTATTTTTTCTGGCCTATATGGTGGTTGAATATTTATATATCTTTGATAGTGATCATAGGTACTAGTTAGAGCCATGCCCTTTTCCTACTGTTCCTACGTACATTTAGTCGGTTGTTTGCATTTACCAGCTGGTTCTCTTTGAGAACTATTGTAGGTTTAGTTCGCAGACCCTTCTCCATGGGGTATAACTACGGTATTTAATTCAAAAGTGTAGGAATCGGCGGCTAGATGTCTCTATCAGATGTACAAGTTACTTACCTTTGTTAACGTAATATCTGGTAGAGACACAGTCTAGCCGCAGATTCATTAACTACCTTCCCATCCCCCCACTCTGCGAAAGACCTATGACACAAAGGGTTAAACCCTGTATCTATTCTGGTTTGTATACCAGTGGTCACTATCTCTCGTAATAGTGGCTCAGCAAACATTGTTTTTTCATGGGTCTTGTATTGGTATGCTCGTCCTAGAAGTAACAGTCCCACCGTAGGTCTTAATAATGGTTCAAGGAAAACAACGAGTTTTCTTAAAATAACCCTCACCAACCAAACTGTCCCATGGTGGCATGCTTCATGATTGGGTTCTTCCCGCCCTGCTGCGGGACGGGGCATGGTACAACCGACAGAAACGTGGGAGCCCTTTGTAGGATATTGACTTTTGGGTGATTAAGTGATTGGTGATATGAGGGCGGGAGGGTCAAGTACGTGAGTTTTTGTTAAAAAATACCTGGCTATTTGGAGTCTAAACTTTATTAAATCTTGTAGCTGGTATTATTAAAAAGGGGGAAGTGGAGACTTACACTGTGATGGGTGTCCTGTCTCCTGGTCTACATGTTTCTAGCCTATCCCCTAAGGCTTTTCGTCGGTACTAGGATAAAACACCTTTTTAATTCCACATAGGCAAAGCACAAGGTCAAAGCATATATATCATTTCTAAATGTAAACATTAGTCATTATCGCTTACACTTATGCACATAAGCTGTGAGAAATGGGGCTGTTTTTGAGGGGGGTGAAAGGCTACTCAAAGAGCCACAACTCTTGTCAGGGTGAACCACAAAATGTTACTAAATTAACCTGTGCTTAACCCTCTGGTAGCTTAGCACAAAAGCATTCTGGCCTAACTTCGAGGCAATGTGTAAAGTATTTATGCAGCATATAAACCGTAATAAAGTGAAAACACAACACAAGAAAAATCCTTCACCAGTTTAGAAAAATAGAGTAAAATGTAATAAATTATTTAATACCAAAATTACAAAAATCCAATTGGTAGAACCAGAGATTTACAATTTTAAAGATTTAAGGCAAGTATAGGGTCTAAAGGCACAAAGGGCCTTTTGCATTTATCTGGACGTGTGAGACTGGTGAAAGTCGCAAGTTCAGGCCAACCGTAATGGATTGTGCTCTGCATTAAGATCTGCTATGCACTGGCTAATAATCAACCCCCTGTGGGTTTCGTGCTCATTCCATCAGAGCCAAAGATGGATCCACTTGGTTAGCACATGAAGTTCCGGTCCTGGATATCTGCCAGGCAGCAACATGGGCCTCATTGCACATGTTTACCAAACATTCTGCCTGAGCAGTCAGGTCCATAGAGATGGATATTTTGACTGTTCGGTCCTGCAGGACTCCCTCGTCTGAAATTGGTCAGAAAACCTGCTTCTGGGGATGTATTGCTTGGGTATGTATTCCAAGTTAAGGAATCTGCGGCTAGAAGTCTCTATCAGATGAACAAGTTACTTACATTTGGTAATGCCTTATCTGGTAGAGATTCTATCTAGCCCCATCCTTCCTGCTATGCGAACGGATTTCCACTGGCCTACCCATTGCCTTAGTTTCCACAGCAGTGGTCGGTGTACTTCGTGTCTCTGCCCTTCTGGCATGGAAAGTTGTGAAAAGTAACTGACGTCAGTGTGTTTGGATGACGCTTATATAGTCACCTCAAATGTCACTTACGGCGTGTATGACACTGCTGACGCCCACGCAGATCTGAATAATGCCAACTACCGGTGCGCAGGGGTACTGCTTACGAAAAGGTTTCTGGGTCCTATCTGACGCCTGGAGGTAATTTCTAAGGTAAGGAGTCTGCCGCTTGATAGTCTCTACTGGATAAGGCATTACCGAAGGTAAGTCAGTATTTATTTATGGTTAGTAACTTCTTCATCCTCTCTGGTATGGGTCTCTTTCAAACATAGAATAAGTACAAAGATAAAAAAGGAAACCTCAATTAATGCCAATAAGTTTATTTTTAAAGTATGCATGAAAATGGCCTATTCAGTACTGATGATTATATTGGTAAATTTCACATGAAACTCTGTTTTATCATGGCTAGGGATGCAGTAGTTGGAGCCCTGATGCCTGCCAATATGATAGCTCCAGTGGAGTGTCCATCCTCATCCCCTGCACCACCGTCCGATATTTCTGCTGTGTCAAGCCCTCTTAATGGAGAAGAGGCTGGGACAGAGTTAGAAGGTAGATTGAGCCCAAATTCCTGGCATGACAAGAAAGGAGAGGTAAGTTACAATTATACACTTTACAATCACATTGATAATCACAGTTCTCTACAGGGCTCCTTCTGCCCCCGGAGAGCTCTATCTGCGCACATAATAAATCATGTGATAAAACTTAAACTTGTTATTGATTTAGTAAACAGGTTGAATAATGTTTACAATCCTTCAGCTAAGATTCCAACTACTCCACAGTTTTGCTTTACACTTTGATGACACCACCTTTCTTCCACTGCATATTATGAGCGAACTCATTCCCTCTATACATCGTAAGGTTCCGCCTCCAAATCGTTAGGCCCTGCTTGAGTACTCGAATTTCTTCTGTGTATTCTTTTGCTCGATGTCTGTTTCAGTGTCGATCTCATGCTTTGGTCACTGCAGTAGTGTCTCCATCTGCAACAGTTCTAACATGGGGTGAACTGAAGGAGAACGTCAGAATCTCCCAGGTGCTGTGGTGTTCATCATGTAGTGGGTTTTAGAGGAGCACCGCAGCTGTAGGAAGTCCTTTTGTCTCCCACCAGAAGTGACCACGATGGTGACAGATGCCTCCAACCTAGCATGAGGTACCCACTTGGACGAGTGGTATAGAGTGCATTGATGTAGAGTGCAGTGTTTAGAGAGCAGTGGTGCAGTGTAGAGTGGTGCAGAGTAGAGTGGAGTGCTGCAGTATAGATTGCAGTGATGTAGAAAAGTGGTGTAGAGGGGAGAGTGTAAAGTGCAGTTGCCTATGGGCTAGGGCTTGGGGAGGAATGGGAGAGATTGCTGGACCCTGAAGAATCCCAGCCTTATGACTCCTTGGACTGGTGTGTGGGTGAAGTCGGTGAACTGTACACTTCTCCATATGCTGGCATGCTTTCTCCTTCTACCGTTCAACCCAGCAGCCACAGCCTCCAAAGTCTGCCAGTTTACCGCCATGGTCACCCAGTGGGTGGCAGGATTCGCCATCTCCTGCCACACTGGCAGTCCATACCATCAGACAGGTGGGTTTTGCAGATTGTCCGAAGGGGCTACTCCCTCTCCTTTGAGACTACCCCACCCTCCATGCCACCTACTTACGACAGACTATCTTAGGAACACCTATCCCTTCTTTGCCAGGAAGTCATGGCTCTTTTGGCCAAAGGATCAACTAGGAAAAAGAACCAAACCGGTCGAAGACATATATATTCATAGGCCTAAGAAAGGTCCCTGTTGTCAAACAACACAAAACTGGAAAAGGAAAAAAGAAAAATGTACATCAACAATGCCCAGTGGTATGTCTTAATTTATTAATTTTTGGCTTTAGGTTTTTTTTAAAAATCACAATAATTCATTAAATTTAATACACAACACAATATTTTTGTCAGAGAAATATACATCTAAATGAAAAAACACACATGTGAAAATCATCAGTGTATATATATTTACAGTCGTGAAGGGATGTAAAACAAACAACGTTCAAGGCCCCATACATACACACTCAGATACATACATACACACATTCAATCCAAACACATTCATCAATGCACATCACATATAGTCTGGATTATCCTTGGTATTTAGGTGGATATGGTCGTTGGTATGTCTTCCAACGAAAGCCAGGTGGTATTCAGAGTAGGAGGTCGCCAAATCAAGCGCCAACGCGCGTTTCGGTATCGGACCCACAAGGGGATCCCACCTTCATCAGGGCGGACCAAAGATAATGGGGGGCAAGAACACAACAGCCAAAAAATAATAAATTAAGACATACCACTGGGCATTGTTGATGTACATTTTTCTTTTTTCCTTTTCCAGTTTTGTGTTGTTTGACAACAGGGACCTTTCTTAGGCCTATGAATATATATGTCTTCGACCGGTTTGGTTCTTTTTCCTAGTTGATTGTTTCTTACCCCGCTACAACCGGTTCAGTATTGTGTATTTGGGGTCCCCCTTTCGTAATTGGTTCTTTTGGCCAAAGGAGCCATAGAGGGTGCCGACACCAAAAGTGGGTCTTGGTTGCAATTCACGCTAATTTCTGGTGCCCAAGAAGGACAGAGGCCTTTGTCCTATCTTTGAACTGCACTTTCTCAATGTCTTCCTCAGGAAGGAGTAGTTGAAGATACTGACTCTTGCTCAGGTCTTGTCTGCTCTGGACCCAGGAGACTGGATAGTACTGTTGGACCTGCAGGACTCGTGCTTCCACATTCCCATCTTGCCTGTCCACAGGTGATACCTACGATTCACGGTGGGCCACAAGCACTTTAAGATCGCTGTGCTCCTCTTTGACCTCACCAGCCCCCCTCGGGTGTTCACCAATGTGAAGGTGGTGGTTGCAGCTTATCTGTGGAGATCAGGGTTGGCGATCTTCCCCATATCGACGACTGGCTGTTGAAGGCGGGATCGCCCAGGCCGTCTTCTTCCACCTCCAGACTACAGCAGACCTCCTGCATTCGCTGGGTTTACTATCAATGTGCTGAAGTCACACCTGGCTACCTCTCAGACTCTCCCTTTCATCAGAGCTTTTCTGGACACTGAGCAGTTTCGAACCTATCCTCCTGAGCTGCAAGTCCAGGATATTCAGGCTATGATACCAATATTTCAGCCTCTATCCTGGATTTCGGTGAGACTGACTCTGAGGCTGCTGGGTGTCATGGCCTTCTGCATCCTGCTGGTGACGCATACCCGTTGGCATATGCGGGGTCTGCAATGGGACCTGAAGTTCCAGTGGGCGTATCATCAGGGTAATCCCTCCAACATGGTCCAGATCTCAAAGGGAACTGCAAAGGACCTGCAGTGGTGGCTTACGAACCACGGTTGGGTCACCGGCAGGCCCCTTTCCCAGCCCGATCTGGCTACACAGACAAACTGGTGCTTTGTATGAGAGCTTCATTTCTCCTGAAAGTTGTCACTCCATTTCACGTAGACTAATCCATTACTCCCAATTTTTAAGCTCCACGTCATCCCTCCAAAGAAGAGGAGCAACTTCACCATCCGGACCCAAAAACAGCGTTGTCATTCTACCTTCTGGTTGGACAACCAACTCTTCTCTACTTGTGGTATGTCTGAGCGAAGAAAGGTCGAGTCCTACAGAAGAAGACCATCTCATGATGGATCGTGCTCTGTATCACAGTTTGCTACACATTGGCTAAGCAGGAACCCCCTGAGGATTTGCGTTCTCATTCCACGAGAGTTAAAAGCTGCTACTACAGTGTTAGCACACGGAGTTATGGTTCTGGACATCAGCCAGGCAGTGACGTGGGCTTCCCTGCACACATTAACCAAGCACTACTGCCTTGACAGTCAGGTCCATTGCAGTGGGTGTTTTGCCTGTTCGGTCCTGCAGGATTTCCTCGTGTGACTTTGGTCCCCAGACCCACCTCTGGGGAGTTATTGCTTGGGTATCTATTCTAAGATTAGGAATCTGCGGCTAGAATTCTTTATCAGATGAACAAGTTTCTTACCATCGGTAACACCTTATATGGTAGACTCTCTATCTAGCCGCAGATTCCTTACCATTCCACCCATCCTCTGCTCTCTGTGAACTGATTTCTAGAGACAGGGCTTTCCCTTTCAGGGCCCTAGTTTTTCACACCAGTGATCAGTGTACATTGTGGCTCCACGCTTCTGGCATGGAAAGCTACGAAAAATGTATTACGTCCGCACACTGGGGCGGCGCCTTTATAGGCACTGCGCACACCACTTCTGGCACGGATGACACCACCTATTGGCGCACAGTTGTACTGCTCAAGAAAGATTCCAGATCCAGTCAGACGCCTGGGGATAATTTAAGGAAAGGAATCAGCGGCTAGGTAGTCTCGACCAGCTAAGGCGTTACTGAAGGTAAGTAACTTGTTTCTCAAGCCTGGCATAGGTATAATTTTAGATATTTTTATCACAAATTACTATGCTTTGCTTTATTCAGTGCTGCCCATCTGGTCCGCAGAACATGTTATTTGTTGATATTCACATGAAAATGATGTTGTATTGCACTTTAACCTTTCTAGTTTGAAAATCTTTAGGGAAACTGGATCTTGCCACTTTAAATGTAAGAGGACAGTAACTTCTGAAGACTCCCATAATGATTTGTTCCAAGAAAGCCATTTTGGTTTATTTCCCTTATGTATGCAGTTCAAGCCTCCGATAATAGTGCAGTGTGTGTCTTAATAATCTAGAGATTTCTAATGCACTCTCTTACCCCTTTGTACAGAACCTTAGACACTTCTCTATTCTCCAGCATTGGATCTTTCAAAGATTCACAAGCCGGAAGTATTTCCCGCTGATAGATGAGGAGGCATCTGTTGCCACTGTTAACACAGCAGTTTACTAATATAACAAACAACATCAAAACAGCCATAGACCGCATCTAATTAGTCCACCTCATTGTGTAACCCGACTCCCTGTTAACGAAGTGTAGGGGCTTGAATGTTCAAACATCTTCAGAGGCACAAATTGTCTACTATCTGTCTAAGAGCAACAGGGAATCTTTGGAGCTCTGCTAATATTTTTAAACTTTTTTTTAATCCATCTCTTCCTGGTATTTTTTCTTTACCCCCACCTTAAGAAAGCAAGCACATTCTGCTCCGTTTATGATGATTTGTAAGGTGAGCCCTAGTAAATTTGCTATCACTATGCCAGATGCACCTTCTCTGTTCAAGAAATGTTTAGTGTGTGGGGCAATGAATCTTTTTCACAGAAGACCCTCTCACAAATTGGAACACTAGTTGGAACATGTAACCAAAGACTGCACTATTTGTGAGACATTTAGCACCAGGGCCCTCATTCACAAAGAAGGTTGCCTTTTTAATGCCTTGAATGCTGATTACCCTCAGTGGGTTTCAGTGGAGAGTGCTGCTGTACACCCAATTTCAAAGGACACAAAAACTTTATATTTGCAACTCCTCAGCAGTCAGGCCTTGAAAAATCTTACATTTTTTACCAGATCTGCACGTCTAGTGACGTGAATTAGCTACTCGACCTCACCTTGATGCACTTGACCTACAAACTGCTCTCACATAATGCAACGTGGACATACGGCCATCAATCAATGTAAAGATCTTTTTTCTTTAAAAAAAAGCAAAAAATTAAACTTCATTACTCCTAATAGTAGAGTGTCACTTCCTGGTCAAAAAATATAGCAGTTGGTTAGTCAGGACCCAAGCATGGTAGGTGAAAGACTGAACCTGGTCCACCTCAGGTCAGAGGGGTGGAGGCAGGCAGATTGAATTCCAGATAGCAGACTGTGACATTGAGCATTACCTGAGTAAGTCAGGATGCTTTGCCTAACTGGGTGGGTGGGGGGAAGTGTGTCTGTAGTGATTCTGATATCAATGCTGGTTTCTCACTGCTCAAGTGCCCATTGTGTTCATGCAACGTCCTGATCACAGGATGGCAGTAGGACTTATGCCAGCCGGTGCTGCTGAAATAAAGAGCACATGGGGCGTAGAGATTGGCAAGCCACTAAAAACTGAAGCTCAGCTCATGGTCCTTTTGGAGCCCTCAGCCTAATACGAGCCGAGCTTTCATGTAAATTCTGCCTGCCACCCACGCTCTAACCTCATGCACTAAGAATTAAAGATATAGCATTAACATTTGCTGTAAAACAAGGAGAGAGATAGATATCTAGCTAGTGGCTGAATTGCAAAATGTGATCCATCCCAGCTTCCCTTATGTAACACATTTTTTTATTCTAGGCAAATATTTATTTTACTGTGCTTTCTTTTTCTTAATGATCACATTTGAGAGCACCTTCAAATAGATGAGTTCAGAATGCGCACTGTACAAAAAATCACTTGTGTTCTGTTAAATAGACTATAATGTTTCTCCATATATAAAAAGAATCAAGGTCGCATTGAGGGCACGTGAAAAATAACTAACTTGCTTGGTAGGTTACTATTGGCATTGTCATTGGAGCAGCAGAGCCGAGCACAAACAATATTATAATGCCCCAGACTGATTAAATACTTCCTTTTTTTGTTTTTTTTACTTTATTTTCATTCCGCCTGATTAAATGTTAACAAGAAGTTCAAAATGCACCTGCATTAGCATGAGCTGTGCAAAAGCACGAGTCCTAGACATGGAGACAGAGAACAAAATATTGGGAACAATTACAAACATGTACACAGTAGAGCTTTACCTGGTTCAACAATGAGTTCCTGCAGTTGTCATGCTTTCTTGGTCTGAGCGTTAGGAGCATCTAACTTCAAAACAATGTACCCCTTTAAAGCCTTTGCATTCAGCTGTGCCTTGTTTAGTGTGAGCTTCCTTTCATCTCTTCTAGTGTGACCACCTTACGCAATAGCAACAGCATAACAAGTGGGTTATTTGTTTGCTAACATTTCGTTTGAGTGCTGCATGGCACAAAGCCATCAAACCTTGCTCTGCATTAATTTATCTGTAATTCAGGCATGTATGCCCGGTCAGGCTAGTAGGAAGGAAAACAGTTTTGCCGTGAAAAAAATTGACTTGTCATAGCGAGTAGATATTTCGACGCCTCATAGTTTGCATACGATCCTACCAAAAATACAGTTTTCACCTTCAACAAAGATGCAGACTCCTGGTTCTGGTACTGCTTTGACTGAGACCCACATCTAAACATCCTTCCAGTGTGGATTCATCTTCTGTTCCAGTGGATATGTCCCTTCCATCTATGATTCCCGCATCATAAGGTAAAGGCAAACAGTATTTCTTCAAACAACTGTTGTCAACTACTGCTTGTACCAGAAAGACAAGGTCATCACTGTCTAATAGTCTTTCACTGTCAAGGACGAAAGCCATCATATCAGCGAAAACCAATGAAGACTATACGGTCGACAAAGATCACAATGTGGACATTGACTACCTGTCACTTCTTTGGCTCCAGCCTTGTTGACGATAGTCCTGTCGACGTCCGTTGCCACTACACTCACTTTGGCCATCCCTCAGAGTCTGCTTTCAGTGAGAATACCACTATTATCTCTTGTATGACCATTCTAATGAAGGTTGCGACATTCAAGCTCCAGTGTAGTCAGATGATACAATTTAATTTGAAGCTGCTTCACAAGCAGTAAGTTCTCATTAATTGGATATATGCTTTGGACCATGAGCTTCAAAATAAGGCTGATTCAGTCAGTACTGTGCCACTTTGATTTTGATGGATTTATCCGCCCACTTTGACACCGTGACTAATACAATTTTTATTCAATCCCTTAGAGGTCTAGGTGTTAAAGGCACAGCTCTTAAATGTCTTACCACATTTCCAAATAGACTGTGTACTATATGTCTCTGTTAAACCTTCTGTTTCTGAGTTTAATAAAGTAGCATGTGACATGCCTCAAGGTGTCCATCCTGAGCCTAGTGTTATTTATATTCTGTATGGCACCACTGACAGCTCTTATCTTTTCCTTGAAGTTTTCTTCTTGCCTTACTTTGATTACACCCAGCTTGTAGTGCACCTGAACTGCTCTTTTTCCCAGGAATGTGACAGGTTGAAATGCTGTCTAAAGGGAGTTACGAACTGGATGACCACCAATTTTCTGCAGATAAAACAGAGGTGTTAATATTTGGAAACTTGTCATATTGATCAAAAGACTAGTTGATCTGGGCTCTCCCCTGCCACTTCTGAAACTGCCAAGAAGTTGTGGAAATATTTGATTTCACACTATCATTCAAACCACAAATGATGAAGCTCTTGGCTGGTTGTTTGTTTTACAAATATTGAGAAAGATAGCAGGGCTTCTCTTTCGAATTTACTTGAAAACTACAATCCATGCTCCAATTCTCTACTAAAAAAAATTAATTTAGCTGTATTCATTCAGGACTTCCTTACTATTTTCTGGAAAAAAACTACAAAACATTCAAAATGCCTCCAAGCTCTGCATGCAAGGACTATCTAAAAAATATACATTTCAGGTTAACTTAAGGCCTACACTGGGTGAGGAAAAGAGATATTGTCTTTTTAAGGTTAAGTGTTATGCCGCAAGGCAGTTTACCCTCTATCTTCTCCAGTACACTATGTGCAAACCCTTTTTACCGAAACATTCCCACTAGAACCCTACGGTTTCATTCTTTCTATCTTTTGTTAAGGCACGCTGGGTCCTGTGTACTGTTGCTGCTAAAATGTGGATCTCGTTGTCACAAGAACCTAGTTCACTTTCCAACCCTCTAAAACTTTATGGAATGTATAAAAAACGATTTCTTTAGCAGACCAACTCATCTGTGGCCTACCTCTGTCTGTTGATTTTTCAGCCCCAGGATGGCTGCTGGGTACATATCTCACTTTATAAAATATAAATAAATAAGTACAATTCTTCAAGCAGATAGAGCAGCCTCCACTGTAAAGCCGTAACCCCTTAAATGGAAACACTTATGTAACTGATCTTACAGTTCATAGATTCACATGCCCACACCCTTCTACTACTCCCCCTGTAGTTGATTAAACAAGCTGTGTAAATCTGACAATCTGATAGAGATTACTAGCCGCAGATTCCTTCACGTAGAATTATCCCCAGGCGTGAGACTGGATCCGGAAACCTTTTGCCACAGCATCCCTGCGTGCCGGGGGCGGGGCGACATCACGCGACTACGCACAGGCGCGCCCACGTCAGTTTTTTCCTTTTCCGCATGCAACGCAGATCCGTTCCTTGCTGCGGGCCTGGTTAAGGCCCCCTTTCTTCCATTCTTTTTTGGTTGGACCAGTGTGCGAATGCCTTCGGGCTTTAAAGCTTGCACGTTTTGTGGGTGTCCTATGTCAGCGACGGACACTCACCTCATTTGCATGTGGTGTTTGGGGGAGAATCACGGCACCTCAGATTGTGCGTCGTGCCAAAAGTTGAAGCCGAAGTCGCGGCGGGAGTGCCGAATTACACTTCTCTCGGCGCGTCTCTCCAGGTCGACGTCCTCCCCTCGGTCTGCTTCGGCGGACGGCTACAGGTCCAGCCGTGGTCGTCGCCCTCGCCTTTCTCCGATGTCACGTGAGCGTCGCTTCCCGGTGGGTAAGTGTCGCAGTTCGTCCCCGGGGGCTGGTTTCCAGTCTACCGGGGGCGGGTGATGCGGCCCTGCGTGTCGCCCTATCCACCGTTTCCCGGTGTTGGGGGATCGAGAGTCCAGATGGAGACTTATGCGGCGGCTTTGCAGGCCTCGCTGGCGTCTCCTCCTCCTTCCCCTCCTGGGGTGTCAGCAGATCCCTCGCCTTGTGCAGGGCCCTCTGCGGCACCGCCTGTGGCTCCGGCGCCGACTGGATCGGAGCATGTGGTGCTGTTGGGGTGCGGCTCCTTTGGGGCACCTCCTTCAGGCCACAGCGTCTCTGCCTCACCGCAAACCCCCGCGGGGTCCCTGTGGTGTCGCGGGAGGTCGCTGGGGCTCGGGTCGCATCCCCAAGCCCCCCTCGGTGCCTTGGCAGGGTGGTCCTGTCTAAGGCCGAGGTGATGCCGCTACGGCGCCGGCAGCAGCTGGACCGTGCGGAGCCACAGGGGTCAGTGGCCCCTCCTAGTCCCGCTCCGGGTCGAGATCGAGGGCAGACCCCTTGTCCCTCTCCGGGCCCCTCTTGTACCTCCTCACAGGCGTCTGCCTCATTGGAGGGCGAGTCGGAGGTTGTATCGTCCCGGGCGCCGCCCCAGGGGTTGCCGGGTGACCTTCACCTCCTGGACCGCGGCCGGCCCTCCCCGGGCCCATCCCGTTCCCCCACGCAGGTGGTTGCCTCGGCAGGGCGCCGTCCCGGGTCCGCTCCGGGGCCGGTACGGCTCCAGCTCTACTCCGGTCCCCGCTCCGGTGAGGGGTGAGCCTCAAGCAGCGGACACTACGGATCCGCACAGGGGTCGTAACGCGGATTCGTCTTCGGACGCTCCTTGTCCGGAGGCAGGCTGCATATTGCTGTCGTCCTCCCTGGAGACTGGTTGCCGTGTGGTGTCCTTTTCACCGGCGTCGAAGGGTGGCTTCCCGCCCTTCCTGAGGCGGGGGTGTTTGTCTGAAGAGCGGCAGGTCCCTCATTCTTCGGCTCCTCCTGACTTCCAGGTCTGACCCTTACCTGCCCCGCTTGGCCTCGAGGACGGCCGCCTTAGTTTGCAGCTGTCGCCCACGGAGGAGCTGCTTTCTCCACCGCTGGGCCCTACGGATGCGGGTGCGGCTTTCGCTCACGCGGTGTCCATGGCTGTGACCCGGTGGCTCACTTTCCGGCGGACCATGTGTTGGAGGTCCTCCACCAGGGCTCTGGTGGGAGGGAAATCTTATTTCCCTTTGAAGGTTCGCTCCTTTCTGCCTTGACAGGGGCTTGGAGGCGTCCTGCCTTCGGGGACCCAGTGCCTCCGCATCTAAAGCATCGGCACCTTCCGACGTCATGTGACCCGGCGTGCCTGTCCATTCACCCCTCAGCCGCCAGTCCCCTTCTGCGGACTGTTTTTCCCTCCCTGCCGCCCCTGTTGGCTCCACCTTCCAGAGAGGCCCGCTGGCTGGACACTTGGGGACGTAACATTTTTGCCTCGACCAGCGCGGCCCTGCGGGCCCTTAACACCTTGTGTGTGCTGGCTAGGACCTCCTCCTGTTTGTGGGACTCGGCTGAGTCTCTGGGGTCTGCAGTGTCCCAAGAGTCTGCTCAGGTGGATTTGCGACACCATGCATTGGATGGCCGGGAGCATGTAGCGTTTATTCTCCGCTCCGCTCTGAATGTCTCTGAGGCGCTGGGCCGGGCCATTGCTTCCTCAGTCGCCCTCTGTCGCCATGCCTGGCTTCGGGACGGCGTCTTCCCCGAAAATATTCGGGAGAGGCTCATGGATCTCCCATTTGATGGCAGTCTGTTGTTTCATGCCCCGGCTGACTCTGCCATCCAGAGGCTCTTGGCAGGGCTCCGTCCTCCTCCTCCTCCGTCCCCTCCTCAGGGACTTCTGAGTTAGGGTTGCTTTTGGGCCTTCTTAGGCCGGCGGTTATGGTTGTGGAGTATGTTTTTCTAGCCGTTTACGTCCTTCCTTGGGACTTTGGCATTGTTGGCTGCTGGGCGGCCCCTTTGTTGTTGTGTGTGAGATCTGCAGGAGTTGTTGCGCAGACTTGGCCCTGAGGTTGGGCCTTCTGCTTTGCTTGGGCTGCTGTCAAGCCTGTAGCGGGGGTGCTTTCTTCCCCGTGGTTCTTTTGTTTCTTCCTCTGCTGCGGAAGTTCTTCCAAAGAGGGTTCCCATATATTGGTACTTCACATGCCCTATGTGGGGTTATGGTAGCTGTCATATGGCTTGTGCTCTGCTGGGGGGTTCTGGTTGCCTTCGGGTACCTGTTCTCCATGGTGTTTACGTAGGTTGCTTTTACTTCCTGAGGTCATGTGCGCGGCCACTCATGGTGGTGGCCCCGGCCTCTCCTCCTCTCCCTGCTTTCGTTCTGCGGTCTGGGATGTCCCTGTGTTCTCCCTTGCCAGGCGTTGTCTACTTGGTCTTCCTGGGGCCTCCGGCTGTTCTTCTTGCTTCTGGCCTTGACTGCCGGCATTGTTCTGGCTGGCAGGCTGCTCTCCATCTGGAATGGGCTTGCCTTCTTCTCCT
The DNA here is from genome assembly GCF_964204655.1 of Triturus cristatus. Taxonomy (NCBI): domain Eukaryota; kingdom Metazoa; phylum Chordata; class Amphibia; order Caudata; family Salamandridae; genus Triturus; species Triturus cristatus. The sequence goes on from NC_140591.1 coordinate 1,184,746,036, forward strand.
TGGTTTCCTTGGGCCCTCTAGTCTATTTCTTCTTCTTCTTCCGTCTTCCTGTCTTGGCATTCGTCGGAAGCTATGTTGCCTTGTGGGGGAGTGGGGTGCTTCGGCCTCTCCGTCCTTGCCCTTGGTTCCTCTGCTGTGAGTGTACGAGCCTCTTCAGCCTTCCTTCCCTCCTACGTCACCTTGGGGTCGGTGGGGTTCTGCTTGTGGGGGTTCCCTTGGCCTGGCAAGGGCGAGGATCTACCTGGTCCACAGATTGGGTCCCCTGTGGGGCCCTCTGTTCTGCTTTGGCTGGTGGGGTCCTTTTGCAGACCCTCCTTCCCAGGTGGTATTGTTAGGGTATCTGTTCTACATGAAGGAATCTGCGGCTAGTAGCCTCTATCAGATGTACGAGTTACTTACCTTCGGTAACAATGTATCTGTTAGAGACGATTCTAGCCACAGATTCCTTCACGGCCCGCCCTTCCTCCCCTATTCTGCGAGGACCCTTGGGTTGGTCTTCAGTACTCGCCTCCCGGTGGGGGGCTGTGTCTCCTGTGAGTGCCTTCCTTGTTCTTGACGGGTGGCTCTGTCTGGGGGCGGTTCATTCCTCCCTTGGTTTTTTGGAGGATGGGGTTTCAGTGTGCTGGTGCCCTGCTGCCCTGGCTACTCCAGGTTTGGGGGGGATTACTTCTATCCTTGTCCTCCCTCCCCTCCCTTCCTCCCATTGCTTTCCTCTGGTTTGAGGGTCCTCTGGCTATGTCTTGCCCATGTCCTTGTGGGTGGTTGCCCTCTAGGTTGGGGTGGCTTGGTAGTTTATTGTCCCTGTCTGTCTTGGGACTGGTCCCCTTCCTTGCTCAGGATGAGGGGGGTGGGCTTCCTACGTGTGCCCTGACTTTTATGTCTGTTCTTCCCTTCGGGGCACAGGGATGGGAGGTTGTCTATGTGCGGGCAGGGCGGCTGCGCAGGTTTCTGCTTATTCTTATTATTTCTTCTTTCCCTGCCCTTGGGGTCTGCGGTGTTGGCACTACCCTGGTGGTGGTGTTAGTCACCGTTTCTTTCCATTTTTTCTGCTCTTCGCACACTGTTCCCATGCTCCCACAGTTTTTTATCTGGTGGTTCTGCGTTGTGGTGCGGAAAAGTTCTCCGAAGAAAACTGACGGCGCGCCGGGGTGGGTCTTATGTGGTCTCGCTGACGTCACGTATGCGGACGACGCCTGGGCGGAGTCGCGTGATGTCGCCCTGCCCCCGGCGCGCAGGGATGCTGTGGCAAAAGGTTTCCGGATCCAGTCTCATGCCTGGGATAATTCTACGTGAAGGAATCTGCAGCTAGAATCGTCTCTACCAGATACATCGTTACCGAAGGCAAGTAACTCGTACATTGGTGCTTCTGAAGAGGTTTGGAACTCAGGGCCCCTCACCTCATAGACTATAATTGGCCTTCACATAAGGAGGTTGATTGTCTACAAGTAGTCCATGGCTGTTTTCAATGTCATTTACTGTACATGTGTACTGCTGATTTAATATTGACTCCTGAGAGTTCCCAGTCAGACATCGAGGAATAGTTTAAGCAACAGAATCTATCAAGTCGACCAAAGCCGAACTGTGGTTACAGGTAAGTCACATGTTCATCTGTATTTTTCTATGATTGTTCATATGCAAGATTTATTCATCCCCTAGAAGGCACAGAAGAGCTTTAAATTAACTTTTTCTATAGAACAATACTTTTTTCTTTGCCATTTGAAGTGTGCTGTTAACATTGAAAGAACATATTTTTTGATTGAATGAAACTTACAAATTTTGGCAATATGATACTGTAAGACACTGGCTCTATATATACTACACCAAAATGAGGTATAGTGTGTATAGAGTCCAAGTGACCCCAGAGGTAGGCAGAGGTTAAAGTTAGATAGAACCGTACTCTCTAATTGTGGTAGAGTGGCCGAGCAGTAAGGCAGTGTCAGAGGACAGTGTTAAGCATTTGATGTAATCACTCAGTCAACAAATGAATTCACACACTCAATAACTGAACTCTAGGCCAATTGTGTTTGTATAAAAATATATACTGTTATATTTTTAGAACCAAGCAAGCCTGGCACAGGTAAGCATTAAATACTTTTAAGTAATAAGTTACTGGATATAGAAGAGTTTGAAAATGCAATAGAAATTGTACTTTGTCTGATATACAGGGAATGCAGTAGGTTGCAACACTTAGCAAATACAGTACATTGGAATGAATAGGCTTTTTCAGTAAATTACTAGTAATTTACTTTTTACGTTACTTTTCTAACTCAGTGCTGGATACCTAGATTCAGCACTGGGACATTTCCAGGAAACAGGTAAGTAATTACGTTTTGGTTATTCGTATGATTTTTTGGGGGGATTTTTTTTTTTTTACTTTGTTTTATTACATTTTAATGTCAAAACAAGTACATTGCAAATCGCATCTATTACTCTGCTGAAACAGTTTGGATGAACCCCAGGTACCCCCTCCACCCCAGCTAGCCATAGCAGTATATCGATAAAGTCCCGAATGTCCACGGATGCAAGCGGGGTCAAGGTTCCCTTGCCCACTCCCAACCCTCAACCATAACAGCAACCCCCCCCCTTCCCTGGGAGACCCCCCCCACCCAACCGGTGTGCCATGTCCTGCTGCATGAAGCCGTCACCTGAGAGCATCCCTCCCTATCGATTGACAGGAGTGACTCTGGAGGCTGAGGTATCGGTGAGGCGCAGAAGACGGAGATATTTCGGACAAGTGATTTCATTAAACTCCGTTGATAGAAGCGATAGGATAGGTTGCCAGACTGTGTGAAAGGATGCCGTGGACTGTGTGAGAGTTGCTTGTATACGTTCCAAACCCACTGTAAACCATAGTGTATGCAACCAGCCCGTGTGGGTAGGTCGAGTATGTGTTCCCCAGAGCGAAATAATGAGCTGAACGGCCGCGCCCATGGCTAGGCCCATCTGGCGCCCCCGTAGTGACTTCAAAGGGAAAGTGAGTGCATTGGGCAACCCTAAAAGTGTGTAGGCCGGGAAACGGGGAATTTTGGTTTCAAAATGAGTGTCAATGTCGTTAAGAACTGCTGTCCAATAACCCGTCACCTCCCTACATTCCCATAGCAAATGGGTCAGGGTGTCCTCCTCCCCGCATCCCCTCCAGCATGCAGATCTGCGGCTAGGGTTGCCTTTATGTAACCTAACCGGAGGCAGATACCAATATGTAACCACCTTCACTGCAGTTTCTGTGCTGGCAGTGTTCCTGGCTGTATGATGGGCCCTATAATATATTGCCTGCCAATCTTTTATGGAGAGGCTTCTCCCCAACTCCCGGTCCCAGCGCCGCTGACCTTGCTGAGGGGCATAAAGTGACCATCGTGCAGATCATCTTGTACAAGTCAGTGATCAGCTTCCGGTCCGAATCTCTAGTAAGAAGCCATTTTTCAAAAGTGGTCAGTTTTCTCCCAACTAGAGGGCGTACGGCGGGCTGAGTCAACCAATGCCGAAGTTGAAAATATTGAAATCGGAGTGGAGCCTTGATGCTGAGATACCTTGATCACTAAACTGAATGAAGCCCTCAAGGTCAAACAAATGACCCGCTGATCGGCATGGGGATGACCGCCATCGCTGGAAAGCCCCCTTCTCTAATCCCGGGGCGAACTCAGGGTTGTCGGACAGAGGTGTAAACGGTGAGGGAAATGTGGTGAGCCCGCTCCGAACCGCGACTGTGTCCCACACGTTCAGTACCGTACGAGTGATGGGGGACTTCTGGAGGTAGGCTGGCCTATCGGGGCGTCTTAGGAAGGGTAACTTCCAAAGCGATGTTTGCGCCATCGCCCTGTCCTGAAACAACTATCTCTTCTCCGACTCTGGTCGACTCCAGTCCACCATGTATCGCAGTAGCGCTGCCTTATAGTAGTGCAGCAGGTTCGGAATCCCCAGGCCTCCCTCAGCCGGCGATCAGTAGGAGAGGTCTCTGCGCAGACGTGGCCATTTCCCTGCCCATATGAAGCGTTGCACTGCGTCCTGCAATTTTTGTATAGTGCCCAGAGGCGAAAGCACTGGGATGGTCTGGAAAATATATAAAAGTTTGGGTAATATAGACATCTTCACTGCAGCGACGCGCCCAAGCAAGGAGAGGGGTTGCTTCTGCCAGCACCGAAGGTCGCCCTGAACCTGGGAATGATATTCATGTAATTCAGACTGACTGTCCTCTCGGTGGAGGGGGTAAGAACGATTCCCAATTACGGGATAGATTCCTTGAGTTGCAGACCCCCAAAATGAGAAGCCGCGTCACGGGCTGCGTGAAGATTACTGCTCAAAGGGAGGAGCATAGACTTCGTTCTGTTCATTTCAAACACAGATACCCTCCCAAAAGACTCCAGCTCCCTCAAGAAGGCATTGAGCAAAAATAATGGGGTGACCCGGTGTCCCTCAGAACCTGGGTGGGCGTATTATATAAATACAATGGTTCTGTCGGGAATTTCTCATTTCTTTTAGAAAGTTCAAAAAATATTAATTATATGTAACAGATACCAGATAAATGAGGAAAAAAGCACACACCAATAAAAAGTTTGCGATTTGGAAATTTAAGGGAATAAAGTATTATTGGCTGTCGTAATACATAAGATCTGAAAGAAACACGTTAGATTCCTCACCTTAGAATTTCCCCAGGCGTCAGGCTGGATCTGGAAAGATTTTTCGTCAGCAATACCCCTGGCGCGTCGCTATGCGTCGTCTGTGGCTCCGCGTCCGTCGTCGGCGTCGTGCGCCAGAATGACGTCGCTGGAGTACTTAGACGCCGCCCTCGCGTGCTGACGTCAGTTCTTCTTTTTTCCACGCCAGACAGCGCCGATCCGGGAAGAGCTACCCCTTTAGTCACTTTTTGACTAAAACTTTTTGGACTCTTTTGTCTACTCGATTCGAACTGGTGCCGGTAGGATGCCCGGGTTTAAAGCCTGTGACTCATGTCATCGACTGATGTCGGTGACGGACCACCACCACCGGTGCCTTAACTGCCTGGGGGCCGACCATGATGCGGAGTCGTGCATCGACTGCCAGGCCTTGACCTCGAAGGCTAGGTGGGAGCGGTCCTGTAAGCTTCTTGAGCTCCAACACTCGGCTCCGCGCCGTTCACGGTCCCAGTCCAGGAGGAGGTCGAAGGACCGGTCGCGGAGCCGCAGCCACCACCACCACCGCTCGTCGGGGTCGAAGTGTTCGGGTAAGTCGAAGCATGCTAAGAAGTCCAAGAGGCGACATCGCTCTTCGGACTCCCCTCGCCGGTCGCGCGACTCAGTCGAGGGTCCGGGTGGTACCACCCCGCGGCTCCATCGGAGCCGCAGGTGCCGCGTCCGTCCCTATACCCTCCAGTCCCTGGGACTGACGCGACTCCGGCGGAGATCAGTGCCTTCCTCTCGGCCATGAGGGGCCTGGCTCCGCCGTCGACGCCTGCCGGCGCGCCTTCGGGCCCCGCGGGCTCGCCTGGGCGACCTTGCAAGCCGGCGGCTCTGGCCCCGGCGCCGTCGTCGACTTCGGTCCTAACGCCACAGGTCCCTGTGGGATCCAGGCCTGGATCTCAGTCGGTGCCGGTCGACCTCACGACGCCTCCTCCGCCGGCGCCGACACCGCTTCCACCCCCGGCGCCGTCTCTGGACGACGCCGTTCCCCGGTTCAGCCCTGGTCTGGGCTCGGCGCCATCCGGCGCCACAGCCGACACCGATGGATGACAATTTCATCTACCGTCCAGCTCCGATTATTCCCCCTGTTTATCAGGAATCGGATGACAGGGGCGACTGGGAGGGGTCCAAGGACCCTCTGGCCATGCAGGCCAACTTATCTCTGGGCAGATGAGCAGGGGGATGCCAGTGGTCTGGACACCTCCCCGGACACTGGTTTCATCTCTCCTCCGACTGCGGCTTCGGAGGAAGGTGCTGCATTTTCAGTGGTGCTGCGCAAGGCGGCCGAAGCCCTTGGGCTGGAGCTGCCTGCTGTGGCTATGAGGACTAACCTCCTCACTGAAGTGCTTCAACCGTCAGCAAGCTCCTCGAAGCCTCTGCTGCAGTTTAATGAGGCACTAGTGGACGTTCTGAAGGGCACCTGGTCCAAGCCCTCCACAGTACCTCCAGTGGATCGGAACGTGGCCCGGCGCCACCGCCCTGCTCCGGGCGACCCCAGTTTTCTGTCCCAACACCCCACGCCCGAGAGCCTGGTTATCCAGGCCTCTACTTCCCAATCCTCCTTCCCGTCCGCCTCCAAGAGGCTAGAGCAGTTCGGTAAGAAGCTGTTCTCTTCCCTTAGTTTGGGACTGCGGTCCTTGAACACCGCTTGCCTCTTGGACCGTTATTTCCACTCTCTGTGGGATACGGTGGAGGACGTGCTGCCCCAGTGTCCGGAGGAGGCCCGGACGCGGCTCGCCCAGGCTCTTGCCAACGGGCGGGATGCAGCACGACATGCTATTCGATGTAGACTAGACACTACGGACACGCTGGGTAGGGCGATGTCAACCACGGTGGCGCTCTGCCGCCACGCCTGGCTGCGGTCCACGTCTTTCTCAGGGGATGTCCAGAGCACCCTCATGGATATGCCTTTTGAAGGCACTCGCCTTTTTGGCGAGAAGGCGGATAGTGCGCTGGTGCGCTTCAAGGACTCCCGGGCTACGGCCAAGTCCTTGGGCCTCTCGGGGCCGCGACCGCAAACTTCCGCCTTTCGTCCCTTTCGTTGCTGAGGAAGAGGCACCCCCTCACGTCCGCCTAGCCACCAGCTGCAGATCCAACCTGCACGCGGACGTGGATTCCGCCGAGGCGGTACCGGGGGTCAACGTGCCGGTCAGTCCACATCCACCCCGGCAGCATCCGCCTCAAAGCCCTCCTAGTCTGTGCTTCCAGGCCCATTCCACGCCAGTGGGCGGCAGAGTTCGCCATCACCTGCTCCACTGGCGTTCCATCACGTCGGACAGGTGGGTGCTGCAAATCGTCCGAAGGGGCTACTCCCTCCCCTTCGAGACGACCCCTCCAGCCATGCCACCGCATGTCGGGGGATCACTTGAATCTTCTGCGGGAGGAAGTTGCAGCCCTCTTGGCCAAGGGGGCCGTTGAGCGCGTTCCTGGTCCAGAAGTAGGTTGTGGTTGTTATTCCCACTACTTTCTGGTTCCCAAGAAGGGCAAAGGGGGCCTACGCCCTATCTTGGACCTCAGGAACGTCAACGCCTTTCTCCGGAAGGAGAGGTTCAAGATGCTTACCCTAGCTCAGGTTCTGGCTGCCCTGGATCCAGGAGACTGGATGGTAGCGTTGGACTTGCAGGACGCCTATTTTCACATTCCCGTCCTGCCGGCCCACCGGCGTTACCTGCGGTTCACGGTGGGTCAGGAGCATTTTCAGTTTACCGTGCTCCCCTTCGGCCTCACCAGTGCCCCTCGGATGTTCACGAAAGTGATGGTGGTGGTCGCAGCTCATCTGCGCAGATCAGGGGTTCCAGTCTTCCCCTATCTCGACGACTGGCTGTTGAAGGCGGGCTCGCCCCAGCAGGTTATCTCCCACCTCCAGACTACGGCAGACCTCCTGCATTTGCTGGGGTTCTCCATCAACGTGCCGAAGTCGCATCAGAGTCCCTCCCAGAAGCTCCTTTTCATCGGGGCGGTTCTGACCTCGGCGCAGTTCCGGGCTTATCCTCCGGAGCAGCGGGTCCGGGATATTCAGGCTCTGATTCCCATCTTTCAGCCTCTATCCCGGGTTTCGGTCAGGTTGGTGCTGCGGCTTCTGGGTCTGATGGCCTCCTGCATCCTGTTAGTGCATCACGCCAGGTGGCGAATGCGGGCTCTGCAGTGGGATCTGAAGTTTCAGTGGGCCGAGCATCGGGGCAACCTGTCCGACCATGTCTTTATCTCGGAGGGCACTGCAAAACAGTTGCAGTGGTGGCTCACGAACCGCGATTGGGTCAGCGGCAGATCCCTCTCCCTACCCCACCCGGAGCACGTAGTGGTGGCGGAGGCGTCCCTCCTGGGATGGGGGGGGCCACATTGGGGAGGCGGAGATCAGAGGACTCTCGTCTCCGGCGGAGTCTCGGCTCCATATCAACCTTTTGGAGCTGAGAGCGATCCGACTTGCACTGAAGGCATTCCTTCCCGTTGTCCGGGGAAGTGTGGTGCAGGTGTTCACGGACAACACCACCGCCATGTGGTATTGCAACAAACAGGGCGGGGTGGGGTCGTGGACCCTTTGTCAGGAGGCACTGCGCCTCTGGACATGGCTGGAACATCAGGGCATCACCCTGCTGGTTCAACATCTGGCAGGCTCTCTGAACGCCAGAGCAGGCGAGCTCAGCCGCCGGTGCATGATGGATCACGAATGGCGTCTCAACTCGGACGTGGCGCAAGGCCTCTTTCGGCAGTGGGAGAGCCTTGGTTAGATCTATTCGCCACCGAAGAGAACGCGCAATGTCAGCAGTTCTGCGCGTTGGAGTTTCCAAGGCGGCACTCACTCGGGGGCGCTTTTCGTCGCGAGTGGAGTTGCGGTCTGTTGTACGCCTTTCCGCATATACCACTTCTGCCAAGAGTGCTGAAGAAGATCAGGCGCGACCAGGCCCAAGTCATCTTGGTGGCTCCGGATTGGGCACGAAGGTACTGGTATCCCGAGCTACTCAGTCTGTCAATCGATCCCCCGATACGACTGCCTCTTCAGGAGGACCTTCTGTCGCAGCAGCAGGAGACGGTCCTCCACCCGAACCTGTCCAGTCTCCACCTTCATGCGTGGAGATTGAGCGGCGACAGTTGATGCCATTTGACTTGCCTCCTGAAGTCTGCGATGCGATTCTGGCAGCCAGGCGTCCCTCCACTAAAACGGTATACGCCTGTAGGTGGAACAAATTTGTGGCATGGTGCACAGCAAAGGCTGTGAATCCCCTTTCCGCCCCTCTTTCTGAGGTTCTCCTCTTCCTTCTTTCTTTGTCCCAGCAGGGCTCTGCTCTGGGCACTCTTAAAGGTTATCTTTCTGCTATCTCTGCCTTCCTTCGGCTTCCTGATCAGCCTTCTCCCTTCAAATCCCCTGTTGTTTCTTGGTTCCTTAAGGGCATTACTCACATGTTTCCTCCTGTCCCTTTCGTAATGCCTCAGTGGGATTTGAATCTTGTTTTGACTTATCTGATGTGCGCTCCCTTTGAGCCACTTCATAATTGTCCTCTTCGTCTCTTGACGCTTAAGACTGCTTTCCTGGTAGCCATCACCTCTGCTAGAAGGGTGAGTGAGCTCCAGGCTCTCTCTTCTAAGCCTCCTTTCCTTTCTGTAGGAGAGTAGGGTCTGCAATCCTATGATCACCCCAGATTTTTGCTTTTTGCTTCATTGGTTTACGACTTTTCCTGGCTGTGGGCCTGCTAATCAAACCCACAGCCTAGCTGTTCTCTCTCTAAAGTGACACATGTACCTTAGGTGCATTTACTAATTGGAACTGGGCCACCTTATCAGTCCCTGTATCAGCATACCTTAGGTATCCAGGGCCTAGGTGTACCCAGGGCCTACCAGGGGCTGCAGCATGTATTATGCCACCCCTGGCTGGCCACCCAAATCTGACACAACTGGCCGCACGACGGCTGGGGCAAGGTGGTGTAATCACCTTTTGCTTTAGATATAGTATTCCTATATCTAACCCTAAAATGGACACATGTATTCCTATCAGTCACTCCTATGGCAGGCCTTATCAATCCTGAAGGCAGAGTGCTCGGAATTATGTGAGATGGTGCTCTGGCATGAGCTGAGCCGTCTGCAGCTTGCGGAACCAAGTCCTAATAGCTGTTCCAGGATAACGCGTACCATATACTCTTAAAGTGCAGTATAATCCTCGCGGTTATTTGCTAACTTTGGTATCGCATTATCAAAGCATGTCGAGTAAGGTGTCATACGAATTGGGATACTAACACCTCGCCAATTCTGGCGACGAGGTTAGCATTCCACCCTTCTAGAGGGACACGACATGCATGTAACTGTGAACCCCGGTTAAAGTTGACTCGAGCCTCAGCATCACAAAATGGATGCTGCCACCACAGACACAAGTCTGACCTCCTGCTGCTGGGAGTCCTTCCAGCGGGGAGAGCTTGGACAAAGGGTTTCCTGTCGGGGGCGGTGCCCGCGCCATCCCAGACAGGGTTTTGTGTATCCCAGGTAGGCAAGGCTGAGAGGAAGGTGACTGCAAGTGGCACCCCGGTGCTCACTGTGCATAGGCCGGCTCGAACCAGTTCCAGGGGCACCCCAGCCTCTGAGCTGGGGAGAGACCGGACAAAGGAGAGGGGTGTAACCACCCCCCCCCCCCCCCCTGGTCCCACCCATAGGCAGGACCTGGTCACGGGCCAGCCCCTTTTCTTAGGATAAAGGTAGGAGCGGGCCCCCTTCCCAAATTGTATAATTCTGAATCTTGAACTACTTTCCACGAAAGGAACTCTTGACTTTTTCTGAAGACTCTCCCTTGTGGCTAAGGAGTAGCCACCCTGCACCAGCAGGCACCACCTAAGCGCTTGCGGGTTGCTGCACGTCCATCCTCCGGATCCAGACTGACCAGCTCGACGAGACCCGGATTCCCTGCCATCTCTGACCTCTACCTGCATCATCAGCCCAGCTGAGATTCGTGGGTGTGACGAGACCTGCGGGACCGGCCATCATCAAAACCTGCACGACGCTTGCCTAGCACAACCACCGAGGGACCCTCGAGTGAGTGCTCCTGGGGTTTGGGAAGCCCCAACCCTGAGCAGCTCCAGCACCGAAGGCCAGCCTCCCAGCATCCCCGAGATCTGCGTGGGGGCCCTTCTGCTCTTTGCCGCTCACCGCGTTGTTCGGTCACTTGCCCGTTGGCTAGTGGCCCTCCTAACGACGCACCACGACATTTCCGCCGCTGGTCTGGTTGCTCCAGACTGGCCCTGGCTCCCCTCCAACAGAGGAGCACCCCGGACCCCCCTGGTCCACTCCAGACGCCATCTTGAATCCACCGCGTGGGCTTGCCTTTGCCATGGGTTGTTGCCTCAATCCTGGGTCCAGCATCGCCGACAGCAGACACCTTCGTGGGACAGCTCGCCCCTTCTGCCGGGTCGCCGACAACGCCTCCTGCACCGAGGGACAGCAGAGTCCAGCGTCACCCACTCACCTGATCGCGGTGACTACCTCCGGTGCCCTCCTGGTGCCAACTCAATCACTGGCTAGTGATTAAGAACTGAGTCCCCTCTGCTTTCAGGTCATCTCCATCACCGATCCAGGCTTGGATCCCTCCGAATATCGACACTGGTCGCCTGCCAGCAACTTCTTCTTTCAGGCTCCTGAGACTACAACGAGGACTCCCGACATCTTGCTGAACCCCACGCAGCCGCAGCCTCTGGGCTAGGTAACTCGAGCATTTCGGTGCTCCATCGCAGGCTCGCTCTACAAGTGTCCAGCTCCTTTTTCGTTTAGTCCCACTGATCGGATTTCTCCGGAATCAGTAACTTTAGACTCTCTAACCATTTGCATTCCACTTTTTAGTGTATATGGTTTTTCGTGCCCCTCGGGCATTTGTGTAAATTGTGCAACTTGAAGTATTTTCATAAGAATTTTGTAGTGTGCTTAGCTCCCTGACTCATAAAGAGCCAGGGTAGTCTTGTTATAAATAAATATCCTTTATTTTCATAACAACTTGTGTGGTGTCCTTTCACGTGGTGTTCAAGGGGTAAATGTGGTGGTAAAATAGCTGGCTTAACACGCCCTCTAGAGTTTAGCCTAAAGACTGCTCTTGTCCATGCTACTAGGATAGCTGGTCTATAAGGTTGACTTACAACCAATCATCAATAAGGGTCGTTTGGAATGATACACAGTGATCACTAGAATAGTGAGCACTATATATCAGGCCAACTTCTCACATTGGTGAGCAGCGGTTGGGATTTGAGCTTGCTGTGTTTTGCCACCCACGTATCCTAAGAACATCGGTTGAAAGATCACATAAGTACCCAGGTACATATAACTTAACTTAGAATACTCTGAGTTCTACTGAACCAGCTGTTGTAGTGTAACAGGGATTAGCACACCCTGACTACAGCTCTTAGCAAGGGATCAGTAGGTAAACACATAGTGTAGGTAGGTGCATCACTTACACCTCACTATAAAGCATGTCTAACCACGGAGAGTCTTCAGAGACTCCCCTAGTGGTCATTGACCCTCCACAGGTCACGTCAAGATATGCAGCTCTTAGCTTCACGGAGATGAGACAACTGTGTGCCTCCAGGAAGCTAAACCAGGGTTCTAACCCTACCATCACATTTCTGATAGGTCTCTTAGAGACTTATGATGCGAGGAGGGCCTCTAGCACAGGCCCCCCTAATCCTGATGGGAACATGCCCCCCTTAGAGGGAACCCTTGGTGATCCAGACCTCGGCCTCCATACAGAGGAGGAAGAAGAGGAGGAATTATCAGGAGACGAGGCAGACAAAGGTCCAGTAGTAGTCGGCAGGCTCACGAGGACCAACTTAAGCAGGCATGAGAATGGAACTGGGGGAGCCCCGGGCCCACGCTCAAGCAGGCTTAACCTTGGGAACGGACGAGCTAGGTCTCTCTCCAGAGGCTCTAACAGATCTGTTCGAACACATGTCTCTCAGGCATCTTCTCAGAGAGGAATGACATCCCCTCAGAGAAGGGAGCATGAAGCGAAGATGAGGGAAGTCAATCTGAGGATCGAGCGGGAAGAACTTGCCCTCGCCAAAGAAAGACTTGCCTTTGCCCGAGGGCAGAAATTGAGTGGGTCAGACCCCACTGGTGGCAGCATTATCATTAGAGAGAAAGGCAGGGGTTTAGACACTAGACACCTGAGTAAAATAGTGCCCCCCTTTAAACAAGGGGACGACATCCACAAGTGGATAACTGCTTTGGAGAGGGCCTGCACTGTCCAGTGCGTCCCTCCAAGTCAGTGGGCAGCTATACTGTGGCTCTCCTTTGAAGGTAAAGGGCGAGACAAGCTCCTCACTACTAGAGCTGAGGATGCTAACAACTACCAAGTCCTGAAGAATACACTGATTGATGGGTTTGGCTTAACAACTGAGCAGTACAGGTTGCTGTTCAGGGACACCCAGAAGATTCAGTCTCAGGATTGGGCTGACTTTGTCGATTGTGCCACTAAGGCTTTGGAAGGCTGGTTGCTGGGTAGCAAGGTTACTGATTACACAGGATTGTACAATCTTATCATGAGAGAACAGATTTTAAACAACTGTCAGAACCAATTGTTGCATCAGCACCTTGTCGACTCGGATCTGACCTCTCCCCAAGAATTGGGAAAGAAGGCAGACAGATGGGTCAGAACAAGGGTCAAGCAGAACCAGACTCAGAACCAGGGTGGTCAGAAGAAAGCAGACCAAAAGGGTAGTAACAAGAACGAACAAAATGACCAGAAGTCTTCGACAGGTCCCCAACAAACCAAAGAGGGTGGGGGTCAGGCTTCACAGAAGAAGAAGACTCAAGAAGGCCAGTCAAAAAGGTGGTGCCAATACTGTAAAAGTAAGACTCACTGGTTTAGTGAGTGCACCAAGAAAGGAGGGCAAACTCCTGCCACTGCAGCCCCTAAGGCACCTGCACCCCCTAGTACAGTCAGCAGTGGTAGTGCGCCTCCCAAGGCATTAGTTGGGTTAACCTTGGGAACCGAGGGGGGTGACGACTTAGTCGGCACGCTCACTCAGGCCGTCCTTGTCTGTACAGGGGATATGGATATGTCCCCTGATGCCAGTCCCAATACTTTGGCCAAATACAAATAGACGCCTTTGATCAATGGAAAAGTGGCTCAGGCCTACAGGGACACTTGTGCCAGTGTCACAATGGTGACACCTAACTTTGTGGACCCTGGACAGATCATGCTAGGTACCGATTACCTAGTGACCAATGCCAGCAATGTCACTACCAATCACAGTATGGCAGTTGTTGATTTCTCCTGGGGAGGGGTAAGTGGCCCAAAGAAAGTTGTGGTTAGTTCAGACCTCCCCGTAGAATGTCTGTTGGGCAATGATTTGGAAACGTCACAATGGTCAGAAGTGGAGCAGAGGACTCACATGGAAATGTTAGGCTTGCCAGCACATGTCCTTGCTGTGACCAGGTCACAGGCCAAAAGATGCCCCACTGAACAGGTGCTGGATCCTGGAAGAACGGACCAGACACCTTCCAAGAAAAGGAGCAGTAAGGGTAAGGCCTCGCCTTCCCCCTTGCCCCAGGTCGTGGATCAAGTCTCTGAGGAGGCTGACCTTAAAGAACTGAGGGAAACTGAGCCAAAAGAGCTTGAACCTGGTCAGGTTGAGTTTCTGCGCTCAGGGGGACCCTCCAGTGAAGACCTGGGGAAGGCACAGTTAGACTGCCCCTCACTTGAACCCCTCAGACAGCAGGCGGCTGCTGAGGCTGCAGGGAACGCCACAGGTACCCACAAAGTGTACTGGGACGATGGTCTCCTGTACTCCGAGGCAAGAGACCCCAAACCTGGCGCGACCAGGAGGCTGGTCGTCCCCTTGTCTCTGAGAGGTTTCATTCTTACCTTGGCCCACGAGATTCCCCTTGCAGGTCACTTAGGCCAGAATAAGACTTGGGACAGAATTGTTCCACACTTTCACTGGCCCCACATGTCCGAAGATACGAAGGAGTTTTGCCGCTCCTGTGTCACTTGCCAAGCCAGTGGTAAGTCAGGTGGCACGACAAAGGCCCCCCTCATACCACTGCCGGTGGTGGGGGTACCCTTTGAACGAGTGGGGATCGACATTGTCGGACCAATGGAACCCCAGACAGCATCAGGGCACAAGTTTATACTGGTGGTGGTGGACCACGCCACTAGGTATCCTGAAGCTATTCCCCTTAGGACCACTACAGCACCTGTGGTGGCACGAGCCCTAGTTGGAGTGTTCTCCAGAGTGGGCTTCCCTAAGGAGGTTGTCTCTGACAGAGGTGCAAACTTTATGTTGGGATATCTGACTGCAATGTGGAAGGAGTGTGGTGTCAACTACAAGTTCACCACACCCTATCACCCACAATGCAATGGGCTTGTTGAGAGATTCAACAGGACCCTGAAAGGGATGATTCATGGACTACCTGAAAAGCTTCGGCGGAGATGGGATGTCCTGATACCCTGCCTCTTGTTCGCCTACAGAGAGGTCCCGCAGAAGGGGGTTGGCTACAGCCCTTTTGAGCTTCTGTTCGGGCATCCTGTAAGGGGACCCCTTTGTTTGGTAAAAAAAGGATGGGAGAGACCTCTCAGAAAGCCGGCATCAAACATTGTGGACTATGTGCTCGGTCTCCGCTCGCGGATGGCTGAGTACATGGAAAAGGCATCTAAAAACCTTGAGGCGAGCCAAGAATTACAAAAAGCTTGGCACGACCAAAAGGCTGTCCTGACTGTGTATCAGCCTGGACAGAAGGTGTGGGTGCTGGAGCCAGTGGCACCAGCAGCACTCAAAGACAAATGGTCTGGGCCCCACACGATCATTGAGCAAAAGGGAGAGGTCACCTACTTGCTAGACCTGGGAACTCCCCGGAGCCCCCACAGGGTGCTCCATGTAAACAGGCTCAAGGCATATGTCGACAGGGAGGGCATGGGCTTGCTCATGGCCACAGATGAGGGACAGGAGGAGGAGAGTGACCCTCTCCCGGACCTGCTCTCTCAGAACCCTGACGATGGGTCAGTAGATGGTGTTGTCTTTTGTGGCAGCCTCTCTGGACACCAACAAAAGGATTGTAAACAGGTTCTTCAATCCTTCCGACATATGTTCTCTCTGACACCCAGTCAGACCAATTGGTGTACCCATGAGGTCGACACTGGGGACAGTCTGCCCGTAAAGAGTAAAATCTATCGACAGCCTGATCATGTCAGAGACTGCATCAAGACAGAGGTGCAGAAAATGTTGGAACTGGGAGTCATTGAGCCCTCAGACAGCCCCTGGGCTAGTCCCGTAGTTCTCGTGCCAAAACCTCACACCCAGGGCGGTAAGAAAGAGATGAGGTTTTGCGTGGACTACAGAGGCCTCAATGCAGTCACTAAGACTGATGCCCACCCAATACCAAGAGCAGATGAACTTATAGACAGGTTGGCTTCTGCCAACTACTTAAGTACATTTGACCTGACAGCTGGGTATTGGCAAATCAGGTTAGCTGAGGATGCCAAGCCCAAAACAGCATTTTCTACCCCTGGTGGGCATTATAAGTTTGTGGTAATGCCCTTTGGTTTGAAGAATGCACCTGCCACCTTCCAAAGGCTGGTGAATCAAGTTCTCACTGGGTTGGATGACTTCTGTGCAGCATACCTTGACGATATAGCTGTCTTTAGCTCCACCTGGGAGGATCACCTGGTCCACCTGAGGAAAGTGTTAGAGGCACTGCAGAAGGCAGGTCTCACTTTCAAGGCCACTAAGTGCCAGATAGGGCAGACACAGGTTGTATACCTGGGCCACCTCGTAGGTGGAGGCCAGGTTCAGCCATTGGAGAGCAAGATACAGGCCATCCAGGACTGGGCTCCTCCAACCACCCAGACGCAGGTTCGAGCTTTCTTGGGCCTGACTGGATATTACAGGAAATTTGTCAGAAATTATGGATCCATTGTGACCCCACTTAATGACCTGACAAGTAAAAAAATGCCAAAGAAAGTTCAGTGGACAGCAAGCTGTCAAAAGGCATTCGATGACCTAAGCAGGCCATGTGAACAGCACCTATCCTAAAGAGTCCAGACTACTCCAAAACATTCATTGTCCAAACAGATGCTTCTGAGTTGGGGGTGGGAGCTGTTCTATCTCAGCTGAATTTTGATGGTCATGACCAGCCCATTGCTTTTATTAGCAGGAGGCTGACCCCCAGAGAGAAGAATTGGTCAGCCATTGAGAGGGAGGCCTTTGCTGTGGTTTGGGCCCTGAAGAAGTTGAGGCCATACTTGTTTGGCACTCACTTAAAGATTCAGACCGACCATAAGCCCCTCTTGTGGCTAAATCAGATGAAGGGTGAAAACCCCAAACTACTTAGGTGGTCCATTTCCCTACAGGGGATGGACTTTACAGTGGAGCATAGACCTGGCACTGATCATGGCAATGCAGATGGGCTCTCCAGGTACTTCCACTTAGAGCAAGAAGACTCACCTGGTCAAGGTTAGCTTATTGTCCCAAAGTTTGGGGGGGGGTCATGTAGGAGAGTAGGGTCTGCAATCCTATGATCACCCCAGATTTTTGCTTTTTGCTTCATTGGTTTACGACTTTTCCTGGCTGTGGGCCTGCTAATCAGACCCACAGCCTAGCTGTTCTCTCTCTAAAGTGACACATGTACCTTAGGTGCATTTACTAATTGGAACTGGGCCACCTTATCAGTCCCTGTATCAGCATACCTTAGGTATCCAGGGCCTAGGTGTACCCAGGGCCTACCAGGGGCTGCAGCATGTATTATGCCACCCCTGGCTGGCCACCCAAATCTGACACAACTGGCCGCACGACGGCTGGGGCAAGGTGGTGTAATCACCCTTTGCTTTAGATATAGTATTCCTATATCTAACCCTAAAATGGACACATGTATTCCTATCAGTCACTCCTATGGCAGGCCTTATCAATCCTGAAGGCAGAGTGCTCGGAATTATGTGAGATGGTGCTCTGGCATGAGCTGAACCGTCTGCAGCTTGCGGAACCAAGTCCTAATAGCTGTTCCAGGATAACGCGTACCATATACTCTTAAAGTGCAGTATAATCCTCGCGGTTATTTGCTAACTTTGGTATCGCATTATCAAAGCATGTCGAGTAAGGTGTCATACGAATTGGGATACTAACACCTCGCCAATTCTGGCGACGAGGTTAGCATTCCACCCTTCTAGAGGGACACGACATGCATGTAACTGTGAACCCCGGTTAAAGTTGACTCCAGCCTCAGCATCACAAAATGGATGCTGCCACCACAGACACAAGTCTGACCTCCTGCTGCTGGGAGTCCTTCTAGCGGGGAGAGCTTGGACAAAGGGTTTCCTGTCGGGGGCGGTGCCCGCGCCATCCCAGACAGGGTTTTGTGTATCCCAGGTAGGCAAGGCTGAGAGGAAGGTGACTGCAAGTGGCACCCCGGTGCTCACTGTTCATAGGCCGGCTCGAACCAGTTCCAGGGGCACCCCAGCCTCTGAGCTGGGGAGAGACCGGACAAAGGAGAGGGGTGTAACCACCCCCCCCCCCCCGGTCCCACCCATAGGCAGGACCTGGTCACGGGCCAGCCCCTTTTCTTAGGATAAAGGTAGGAGCGGGCCCCCTTCCCAAATTGGATAATTCTGAATCTTGAACTACTTTCCACGAAAGGAACTCTTGACTTTTTCTGAAGACTCTCCCTTGTGGCTAAGGAGTAGCCACCCTGCACCAGCAGGCACCACCTAAGCGCTTGCGGGTTGCTGCACGTCCATCCTCCGGATCCAGACTGACCAGCTCGACGAGACCCGGATTCCCTGCCATCTCTGACCTCTACCTGCATCATCAGCCCAGCTGAGATTCGTGGGTGTGACGAGACCTGCGGGACCGGCCATCATCAAAACCTGCACGACGCTTGCCTAGCACAACCACCGAGGGACCCTCGAGTGAGTGCTCCTGGGGTTTGGGAAGCCCCAACCCTGAGCAGCTCCAGCACCGAAGACCAGCCTCCCAGCATCCCCGAGATCTGCGTGGGGGCCCTTCTGCTCTTTGCCGCTCACCGCGTTGTTCGGTCACTTGCCCGTTGGCTAGTGGCCCTCCTAACGACCACCACGACATTTCCGCCGCTGGTCTGGTTGCTCCAGACTGGCCCTGGCTCCCCTCCAACAGAGGAACACCCCGGACCCCCCTGGTCCACTCCAGACGCCATCTTGACTCCACCGCGTGGGCTTGCCTTTGCCAAGGGTTGTTGCCCCAATCCTGGGTCCAGCATCGCCGACAGCAGACACCTTAGTGGGACAGCTCGCCCCTTCTGCCGGGTCGCCGACAACGCCTCCTGCACCGAGGGACAGCAGAGTCCAGCGTCACCCACTCACCTGATCGCGGTGACTACCTCCGGTGCCCTCCTGGTGCCAACTCAATCACTGGCTAGTGATTAAGAACTGAGTCCCCTCTGCTTTCAGGTCATCTCCATCACCGATCCAGGCTTGGATCCCTCCGAATATCGACACTGGTCGCCTGCCAGCAACTTCTTCTTTCAGGCTCCTGAGACTACAACGAGGACTCCCGACATCTTGCTGAACCCCACGCAGCCGCAGCCTCTGGGCTAGGTAACTCGAGCATTTCGGTGCTCCATCGCAGGTTCGCTCTACAAGTGTCCAGCTCCTTTTTCGTTTAGTTCCACTGATCGGATTTCTCCGGAATCAGTAACTTTAGACTCTCTAACCATTCGCATTCCACTTTTTAGTGTATATGGTTTTTCGTGCCCCTCGGGCATTTGTGTAAATGTGCAACTTGAAGTATTTTCATAAGAGTTTTGTAGTGTGCTTAGCTCCCTGACTCATAAAGAGCCAGGGTAGTCTTGTTATAAATAAATATCCTTTATTTTCATAACAACTTGTGTGGTGTCCTTTCACGTGGTGTTCAAGGGGTAAATGTGGTGGTAAAACAGCTGGCTTAACACGCCCTCTAGAGTTTAGCCTAAAGACTGCTCTTGTCCATGCTACTAGGATAGCTGGTCTATAAGGTTGACTTACAACCAATCATCAATAAGGGTCGTTTGGAATGATACACAGTGATCACTAGAATAGCGAGCACTATATATCAGGCCAACTTCTCACACTTTCTATTCATCCGGACAAGGTTGTGCTCCGCACTCACCCTTCCTTCCTTCCTTCCTAAGGTTGTGACTGCCTTTCACATCGGGCAGTCTGTTACGCTGCCCACCTTTTTCCGCCTCCGCATCCCTCGAAAGAGGAAGAGCGGCTCCACCGTCTGGACCTAAAACGTGTGCTCTCCTATCTGAACCGCACAAAACAGTTCGGGTGGACGACCAACTCTTCGTTGGCTACGTGGGCGCTAAGAAGGGGCAGGCGGTGCACAAGCAAACCATCTCTCGGTGGGTCGTTTTGTGCATCAAAGCTTGTTACTCCTTAGTTAAAAAGGAACCTCCTGTTGGGTTAAGGGCCCATTCCACTCTGGCCACGGCGGCGACGGCGGTCTTGGGTTGGGGAGTCCCCTTGCAGGACATCTGTCAGGCAGCAACGTGGGCCTCGCTGCACACGTTTGCCAAGCATTATTGCCTGGACAGCCAAGTCCGGAGAGACGGCTTCTTTGACCGTTCTGTTCTCCAGGACTTTCTGGTGTGATCTTGGTTCGCAGACCCACCACGGGGGTTGGTATTGCTGGGGTATCTATTCTAAGGTGAGGAATCTAACTTACGTGTTTCTTTCAGATGAACAAGTTACTTACCTTCGGTAACGATGTATATCTAAGAAACATTAGTTAGTTAGATTCCTCACCAACCCACCCATCCTCCCCGTTCTGCGAACCGACATCTAGGGTTAAGGTTATCCTTTTCAGGCCCCTAGACTTTTTTGGCACCAGTGTCGGTCTCTTGCATGGCTCTGCGTTCCTGGTACGGAAAGCTATGTACAAGAACTGACGTCAGCGAGTGAGGGCGGTGTCTAAGTACTCCAGCGACGTCATTCCGGCGCACGACATCGACGACGGACGCGGAGCCGCAGACGCCTAGCGACGTGCAAGGGGTATTGCTGATGAAAAATCTTTCCGGATCCAGCCTGACGCCTGGGGATATTCTAAGGTGAGGAATCTAACTAACTAATGTTTCTTACAGATACATCGTTACCGAAGGTAAGTAACTTGTTCTTCAAAAGAGCAAAATATTGGTGACTTGTGGTGATAAAAAGTACATACAATATATTTCAAATGCGGTAAAAGTGAATAAGTAGAATAGAAAGGTTCATTATTTCTTGATATGTCTTTATGGTTTTTGACATATGCTACAAGATCCTATGTGAATTAATCTGTGATCAGAAGCATTGTGTAGACCTATAAGGGTGCGTCGATGTTTCGACCCCGTGTACTGCGCAAACTATAATAAGCGTCACGGCGGGTCTTCCTCAGGACAGTGCAGATGGGTATACAGCCTACGGAATGAATAAAAGCTAGTTTAGGGTGTGTGCTCGGAGATCAGGCAGAAAAGGACTGTTCTCTATGAGGGTAAAAAAGCTTACCCAAGCGCAGATTTGGGTTAATATCTGCGGGCGAGAAGGTTTTCTCAGTCAAAGTTGTAGTCCTGGTGAATCAGGAGGAGGCCTATGGAGTGATAATAAGGTTATAAACGCTCCCATGATAGCAGTTATCAGGGCTTAATACAGGGGGAAAGGCCTCCTGGAAACAACAACAAGGACCGCGTTTCCAAGACCAACAAGGGCAAAGCCTACAGGATCCACACGGCAGTGTTCCTTTTTTAGGGGAGCAAACCTGGATGAACAGGGACACAAATTGGTACCGACCGGCAAGATGGAACCGAGGACAGAACAGACCACGTGGAAACACACGAGTAAGGTTCAAGAGAAACGACAACCATGGAGAGATCAATACAAGGAAACAGGCCTACAGGTGGTGATAAATGAGGAATTTGACACAGAACAAGAACACCTCCCTATTGAAACGCTACATAGATCACCAGTCACCATTGAAGATAGCTTGATACCAGATGGACCCATAGCCAATACAGATGAGTGTGACTCCAAAGATGATGCCAACATTGAAGAGCTTAGACTTATCGTACTTCCCATTTCATCCCAGAAAGGTAGTACTAAGACGACAGAAGCCACATCTGAAATGGAACATGAGTCGTCTAATGAGATGCTACACAGAGCACCCGCCTCTGTTTAAGACACCACCTTACAAGACGGACCCTCATCTATCCTTGATAATCCCAATTCAGAAATGCCCCATGAAGATGAAATTAACATCATAAATGCTGATCCCTTCGAAGTAAGAGAATTGTGTTAAAGCACTGACACACAAGACACTGAACTGCCTGACACACGACAAGCTGATTATGAAGACATTACCAATACTGAAGAACAGGAACTTAACACTGATGCCCATGAAGATTTACCAACATCAACTGTGGGAGATACCACTGACAGAATAGACACCATGGACCCTCTACTCAGATTAACCCAAACGATCCCATAATCCGCATCTCTAATCATATATTGACACAAAGTGAATATGATATACTCTGTAAAGGCTTAACATTTATTCCTACAACCACGCCCAACAACTTTAACATCAAACTAGAACTCCAGCAATTCTTCCGAAAAATCTGTCTTAAATACCACTTCAAGAACAATGAAAATTGGAATAGACGCACATCAGCGACTAAATTCAGGCCAGCTTCGACATTCCTCCGTGCCTCATACATGATGAGTGAAATGATCCTTGCCTATGGAAAAATTGTGATGTAAGAGGTGTTGGAACTCCTCAACAAAAAGAAGTACATCAAGTACAACATCTTCAAGGACGAGAAACAGGCCTTGCAATCACTGAACAAGAATCCTTTAATTGTAGTAAAAGCAGTAGATAAGGGAGGTGCTGTTGTCATCCAAAACACCCAAAATTACATCACAGAGATAAACAAACAACTAAGCTGTACTGAGAGCTACCAAAGAATAACAAAAAATCCAACCATGGAAATTAGAGGCCTCATTCAATCACTCACCCAACAAGGACTCACTGAAGGTTTCTTGTCACAACATGAGTATAATTTTATGAATAAAACGGATCCAAGAATACCCACCATCTACACTCTTCCTAAAATTCACAAAGACTTACACAATCCACCGGGCAGACCCATTGTATCCGGCTGTGGGTCCATCCTTGAGCCTCTCAACATGTTCTTAGATATTTTCCTACAACCATTTGTATTAGAGACACGCTCCTTCCTTAGAGACACCATGCACACAATCCAAATAATGGAAATTCAGCCATATGACAACAAAACTCAATTTCTGGCTACCCTGGATGTCTCTTCATTATACACCAGCATCCCACAAGAACATTCCATTGAAGTCATAAGGAGAACACTGGACAAACGACCAACACCAGTATGGATCCCAACTGAATTTTTGGTAGACTTACTCAAAATTGCCATGAAAAAGAACTATTTTGTTTTCCAAGACACCTACTACTTGCAATGCAAAGGCGTAGCTATGGGGGCCGGATTCGCCCCAAGCCTAGCCAATCTCTACATGGATGACTATGAGGACACATATT
This sequence comes from Triturus cristatus, assembly GCF_964204655.1. Lineage (NCBI taxonomy): Eukaryota > Metazoa > Chordata > Amphibia > Caudata > Salamandridae > Triturus > Triturus cristatus. Next base: position 1,184,769,200 of record NC_140591.1, read on the forward strand.
TATATGATTTGACCAACCCGTACTTGAACAACATCTCAGTTTGGAAGCGCTATATTGACGACGTGCTTATGGTATGGACAGGCACTGAACAAAGCTTAATGGGATTTAAATCATGGCTTAATACACGCATCTCTGACATACAATTCACCATGTCCCACAACAATGACACTATCGACTTCCTGGATATTACTATACAAAATGAGGATGGAAGATTGTTCACCACACTGTACACCAAACCTACAGCGCGCAACACCACCTTGAAATAAGATTCACACCATCCCAGATGCCTCCGGGACAACCTGCCTTATGGGCAATTTTTAAGATTACGACGTAATTGTTCCAAAAGATGTGACTTCTACAAAAACTGCGGGACCGTGGATACCCTAAAGGCCTCCTGAACCGTTCACGTAAAAGGGCATGGTATCGACCCAGAGAGACTCTTCTGGAAATTCAACCACCTAAAGAAGACACTCAGAAATTGGTTTGTGTAACCACCTTCAATACATGCAGCCATGATATAAAGAAGGTCCTACTCAAGTATTGGAATCTTGTAAGCTCGAACATCGGGCTACAAGAAAAACCCATGTTTGCTTTCAAAAGAGCTAAAAACATCAAAGACTATGTTGTAAGTTCCTATCTTGAAACTACGAAACCACGAGATCTGAGACAACAACTCAACTTAGCACCACTAGTGGGACATTTTAAATGCAGCACTTGCAAGGCCTGTGAATACACACTAATTGGCTCATCTTTTCAACATCTAGGAAAGACCTATCACATGAGACAACACAGTAACTGTAACAGTCACAACGTGATTTATGCCATTAGATGCCCCTGCGCAAAAATCTACTTAGGCCAAACTACCCAAAAGGTGAAGACCAGGGTCCTACAACACCAAAGCAGAATTCACTGTAAGGTCCAGGGAGCTCCTTTAGTAGAGCATTTCTCCAAAAACAACCACACTGCTGATGACCTACAATGGTGGGTAATAGAAAAGGCCACACTACACCCAAGGGGAGGCAGTATACTCCAATTAATAATTTACAAAGAATGCAGATGGATCCATCTGCTAGACTCGGTAAAAAATGGGCTAAATGAGCAGGAGGAGACATATAGGCAAATGGTCAAACTTTAAAACCACACACACGTACATGACCACACCTATTCTTTACTTCCTGAACTATTCCCTAGCCCCCCCCCCCCCCCCCCCCATTTTTTGCATGCACATACTTCACCTAATGTGCTTGTCAGGTTAAAAACTCATGTATAAGAAAATAACATAATATTCTACATGTTTTTGATTCATATGTTTTAATTACTCACTAAACAGTGATGCAAATTTTTGCCCCAAAAATGCTCTTGTTTACAAAATGTTGACCATGTTATTGATCAAGTCTTAAAATAATTCACGCTGTCCTTGCGCACAATTTATTGCCTAATTGTATTTATAAAATGTTGACTATGTCAAATATGATTCACGCTGTCTTTACGCACATATGCCAAGCTAACTGCTTCCTATGTTAGGAGCCCAGGCACTTAGGTTCTACTAGTCATGCCCAAACTCTGGCAATTCCTGTTGACCAGTCACATGATCACCTTCATGCCTTTATTTGAAATTGTACTTAAATTTTGAGATGTTTCATATTGGCTACCTTTAAGACCCTTTTTCCTTCTTAAACTTAGAATCCTAACTGTATGCCATCTTTTGGCAAAGCATTCATAGATTTTGTACTTAATTTATAATGGCTAACGGCAAGACCGTTTTATCATCAAATGTGTTCCTACTAACAAGTCTGAATTTCTGAATGTAAACTGTATGCATTTACTCTGTATACTTTTCATCAACATGACTCGGCCTCACCTGTCAACACCTTTAACTTTGCAATGAAATATGTTTGCTCATTAACTCGAAACCCGGTTTTGTCTCCATCAATGTGGTTTCATTCTTAGTAAATGTTAAAATCTGCCATGTAATGAATATGCTTTCAATCATTTTCCATTAACGCCACGGAATTTCTTCTTAACTGTTTAACGTTTTTTACCGAGTGAAACCAGTTAGTGTAACATTACTCTGATGTTTGCTTAATGGTTCTCCAGACACACATGAGAGGGGCCCTTCACAGTACATCCCACAGCTTGCAGCTGTAGCCTTTCATTTAGTTAATTACCGGCATGGGTGAACTTGCACGTCTCAGGCACGTGACACCTGCTATAAATCACAGGCCCTTGTGTCAAGCCTCAGTATTCCACCAGACTGAGAGCTGACAAGACGTGCTGAACTACAGATTGCGGTCAGATTAAGTTAGAGGCCACCTGTATGGGCACTTTGTAATTCAAGTGCTGCAGCTTTTTAATTAAATTAATCACACTCCTCTTCAATTATTAGGTCTCAGGTAGCGAAGGCTGCGCTTGCGCAGCCTCGCTCGCGAGATTTCATGTTTTCTAGTAGTGGGGCTTGAACCCGCCCCTCTTCTCCATTGGCTGGCTTCTTAAATGCTGGTCAGCCATTGGAGAAGAGCTTTGTCTCTCGAAACAAGCCCTGTCTTTTTCAGGTTCGGGGGTGTGTTTTATCGCGTCTTTCTCGTTTTTAAGCCCCGCCCCTTTTACACTGGTGGGTGTGTTTTTTGGGGGTTTTTTTACATGGACGTTCTCGTGTTTATTCGGGGAGGAAGGCAGGCGCGATGCAGCCTCGGCTCCCAATTCCCGCAGCCTCCTTTGTTGTCTACTCGGGCTCTTCCCGAGGAGTCCACGCTTCGCCCTCACACCCACAGCTGAGAGGAAGTCCCCACGCGCTTGCTACTGGATTTCCTTCAAAAACCTCCTTGTTTATGTTTAAAACGTTTTTATTGAGACAAAACCAACCATGGGGGAGGGGGATAGGAGGGTAGGATACATGAATACAGTCAAAGAAAAAGGGTGCAACTCCAGAGGGTTGGCAATAGGTAGCGCGGTAGGTCAGGGGGAAAAACACAGTAAATGAAAGCTGGAAATACAAGCTGTGAAATCCCCGCACGCGTATCCGACACCCCAAATCTAAGCAATAAAAAACCCCCCCATCAACACCCCAATAGAACACAATCCCCCCTCTCCCATCCCCCATCCTCCCAGTAACGAAACAACAACACTCCCCCCCCCCCCCCCCCCCCCCCGTCCTATGGTCCCGCATCAGAGTAATCCTAACCAGGAAGCCCCGCACCCCCCCCCCACCCCGGGGGGTCCCCGTCTCACATATAAGCTAGTCCGCCGGGGTCACCGGCGGCGTCAGCCTGAGAAGTCTAAGATACCTCGGGCAGGTGAGCTCCCGGAATTCAGTGGACAGCAGCGCTAGAAAGGGTTGCCATAGCTCTTCAAATTGGTCTATCTCCCCCGCAACCGTAAGCGACAGCTTCTCCATCCCCAGCACATGCCAGAGCCTATGCAACCAACCGGTGATGGAGGGGACGGTGGTTGTGCGCCAGTGGATTAGAATGTTCTGAACCGCAGACCCCAGCGCGATTGCGATCTGCCTACCCCTACGGGACTTCAGTGGGTACATTAGGTCATTGGGGAGGCCCAACAGGACATACGCCGGGAATCGCGGCAGCTCTATCCCAAAGTGCTTATCCACCTCGTCCAAGACTTCCTTCCAGTAGGCGGTCAGCACTGGGCAATCCCAAAGAATGTGTGTAAGGGTACCTTCCTGCCCACAGCTCCGCCAGCACCCCCTGTCAGTGTGTTTATGCATTTCATACAGTCTCTCCGGGGTGTAGTACCAGTATGTGGACACCTTAGTAAAGGTCTCCGTAAGGCCCGTGTGATATGCAGAGTGCCGCGCCCGATACGCAATTTTGTCCCATTCCTTGTGGCTGAGTGTCCTACCCAATTCCCTGTGCCAACGCTCCCTCCCCGGGTTGTAATAGTGAAACGGCGGGGGTTGTAGGTATTTGTACAGATCGGTGATCAGTTTAGCGTCGGAGGTCCGAGTAGCCAACCACCTCTCATACGGTGTAATTGGACGGGCGGCGGTGGCACGCACCTGGGGCTGGAGGGCCCAATGCCGAACTTGCATGTAGCGCAATCTGTCCAGCTCCGTTAGGCCGAACTCCTGGCGGAGTTGCTGAAAAGGAACCACTCCTTCCGGGCCATAGATCTGGAAGAGTGCCCTGCAGCCCGCCTGCACCCAGTGGGAGAAAACCCCCGGCTCCATCCCTGGGGAGAAGTCCGGGTTGCCCGCAATGGGCGTGAGCGGCGAAGGGAAGGTGGTAAGGCCCCGGGCCTCACAGACCGCGTCCCACACACGCAGGGGGACCCGCGTAACAAAGGAAGCGTAAAGATTAGGGGGGCGATGCGCACGGCGCAGGAATGGAACCTCTTGTAAGGTGCGGCCCGCCACTGCCTGGTCTTGGAAGAGCCAATGTTTGTCGGACTCCCACCTGCTCCACTCCACCAGATAGCGGAGCTGTGCCGCCTGAAAGTACTTACGGAGGTCCGGAATGCCGAGACCCCCCGCTTCCGGAGCAAGCGTGGAGAGGACCCTCTTCATGCGTGGCCTGCGGCCCTGCAAGACAAAGCGGGAGATGTCAGCCTGCATTTGTCGTATCCAGCCCACCGGGGGTTGGAGCGGAAGGGCCCGGAAAAGATATAGTATCTGGGGCAACACCGTCATCTTGACCGCCGCGATTCGCCCCAGCCAGGACAGCAGGCCTTTGTTCCAGCGGCCAAGCTCGTCCTTGATCTTCCTGCTGAGGGAGGCATAATTGGCCGTAACCATCTCCGGTAATGTAGGCGCCAGCAGAATCCCCAGATACGGCACCGTGGACGAGGACCACTGCATGGGGAAGAGCCGCTGAAGATCCCTCCTGGTTTCCGCAGCCAGGGACACGTCTAATGCCATCGACTTGCTCATATTCATTTTGAAGCCGGCCACCCCCGCAAAGGCGTCCAGCTCTCGGAGGCAAGCAGGCAGCGACCTCCTAGGGTTGTCCAAAGTCAGCAGGACATCGTCCGCGTAGAGACTGACGGTGTGGACGTACTGACCCATCCGGACCCCGACAGCATCCGGATTATTACGAATCCTCTGAGCAAACGGCTCCATGTAGAGGGCAAACAAGAGCGGCGAAAGAGGGCAGCCCTGCCGCGTGCCGCGCTCGATGGCAAAGCCACCGGAGCTACACCCGTTGACCCGCACCGACGCTGAAGGATGCTTATAGCAGTTAAAGACCATGGTGCGGAACTTATAGCCGATTCCCAGTTTCTTGAGGACCAGCTCAAGATACGGCCAGTGAACTCTGTCGAAGGCCTTCTCCGCATCAACGGACAGCAACATCCGCTCCCCCGAGATCCTTGAGGCCTTCTCCAGAACATGCGTCACCCTCTTGGTGTTGTCAACCGTCTGTCTGCCGGGCACAAAACCAGCCTGGTCCGCCTCCACCAGGTCGGGGAGGTGTGGACTCAGCCTGGACGCGAGAATCCCCGTGTACAACTTGAGGTCGACATTTAAAAGCGAGATGGGTCGGTACGAGCCGCAGAGGGTCCGGTCCTTCCCAGGTTTCGGGATTACCGCGACCGTCGCCCTCAGGAGATCCGGAGGGATGGCTCCCGGTTCGGAGAAAGAGTTAAATAGCCGAGTAAGGACAGGGGCCACGGCCGTGCAAAAAGTCTTGTAAAATAGCGACGTGTACCCGTCCGGGCCCGGGGCCTTGCCATGTTTCAGCCGCGCGATAGCTGAAATCACTTCCTCAACATGGATGTCCCGCTCCAGGTGGTCAGCCTGAGCCGGATCCAGTACCGGGAGGGTCACCGACTCCAAATAGCCGTCGGCATCCCGTGGCGAGGAGGGCTCCTCAGCATACAGCGCCTCGTAGAAGCCGCGGAAAGACTCCGCTACCTCCGCGTCCCCGGAGACAACCCCCCCGTCCGCGCCCACCAATTCTTTCACAACGCTGCGCTGTTGCGCAACCCGGAGCCGGTGTGCTAGGAGCTTGCCGCATCTGTCCCCCCCCGTGTAGTAGGCATGTTTCAAGCGTAGGGCGGCGTACTCCGCCCTGTCAAGATCCAGAGCCGACAGGAGCTTCCTCGCTGCCTTCAACTGCCTCCACACCCTCGGCGCCCCCGTACGGCGGTGGACCTGCTCAAACTCCCGGACTTGAGCTGTCAGCTCATCCCTCTTCAGTTGCCGCTCCTTATTCTCAGCTGCAGAGATAGAGATGAATTCCCCCCGGAGGACGGCCTTCAATGCCGCCCACTGCGTCGCCTGCGAGGTGTCAGTGTTGCTATTGTGGGTGAGATAGTCCTGTTTGACCTCCCCAATGTGTTGCACCACCGACTTTTTGTGTAGAAGTGTATCCCGGAGGCGCCACACCCCCCGAGAGGGGGAGGCCGCCGGCCACTGGAAAACGCCGGTGACTGGGGAGTGGTCAGACAGGGTCAGGACCCCGATGTCCGCCGCCGTGGCAGCGGCACGCATCGGTCCACTCACCAGGAGGTAGTCCAGCCGTGAGTAGGTTCGGTGTGCGTGCGAGAAGTAAGAGTAGTCCCTATCCGTGGGGTGCATGGAGCGCCAGAGGTCGTGCAGATCCATTTCCGCAATCCGGGCCCTCCCAGCCCGGGACAGTTCCCCCGTCTGCGGGAAGCGCTGCGCCGATCTGTCCATCACAGAGTCAAAGACAATGTTGAGATCTCCCCCCAAGATAATGTGGCGGTCGGGGGAAGCAGTGACATCCACCAGCGCGGAATCTAGGAAGCGCTCTTGGTGATCGTTTGGGCTATAAACGGAGCCGACCGTAAATGCTATGCCTCCCAGTCGCATGCGATACGCAAGGAGCCTCCCCTTCTGTTCAGCACACTTATGCAACACCTCCCCCCGAAAGGAGCTCGCTAGGAGAATGGCTACCCCCGCCGTCTTGTTCGCTGCCGAGGAAAAGAACTGGGTAGGGAACTTAGCAGAGCGCATCCTATGGCAATCTCGGGGCAATAAGTGTGTCTCCTGCAAAAGGCAAATGTCCGCCTGCGTCCCCTCCAGCAACGACAGGATCGCTCTGCGCTTCACCGGGTTGTTCAGACCCTGAACATTAAGGGTCACTACCTTTAGGCCCGGCATTCCTCGCGGGGGTCGGGAGCGCCATGCAATGGGCAGGGAATCAGCGGGTGGGGCGCGCGGGGCCGCAGCGCAGGACAAGCCAAAACAAAGCGAGCATAGACAACATCGGACGGGACCTTCCCAACCCCAAAACAACCCCCTCCCCCACCCAAAACACAACCCTGGCAACTAGCCACCCACAAACTCAAACACCCCATAGTCTCAGTCAAGCCCCAAAACGGGCAAGTCCGTAGAAAAGAGCAAAGTGGACGTCCAGCCACTCACCTCCAACCGCTCCCCCCCAACCCCCCCGCCCCGTACCAAGCATGTAAAGAAGCTAAAGACATCTCCCCCCGGAGTGTGTGTTAGGCCGTCAAGGCCACGCTAGAGGAGCCGGTCGAGTCCCCGGCCGCCGCCCTCAGGGCGTCGGCCATGTCCGCTCTGATGGTAGGGGAGTCCGGGCGCCCCACACTGGTCACTGAGCGCCGCCTCGTTGACCTCCGCCGATTCCGTCTCTCCGAGGACCTCCACGACGGCGTAGCTCCCTCCTCCTCCGCCGCCGTGAGCCCCAGGACACCACAAATGTCTTGCAAGGAGCGTAGCTGGTGTAACACTCCGTTCCACCGAAAAATCAGGCGGAAGGGGTGACCCCAAGAGTACGGCGTCTCATGCTCGCGCAAAAAGTCAGTGGCAATCCTAAAGGACCTGCGTTTCTGCAGAGTGATGGCGGAGAGGTCCTGGTAAAGCGCCACCGGCCGATCCCGGAAAGTCAGGGGCTGTTTCCTGCGGGCTTCAGCCATGATGCGTTCCTTTAGTGGAAAGTCGGGCAGGAAGGCCAGAATGTCCGGTGGAGGTGCCGATGACTGGCGCTGCCGGCCAACCCTGTGCGCCCTGTCAATGCTGATGGGAAAGTCCGCAGCTTCCCCCAGGATCTCTCGGAACAGGGCCCGCAGGTAGCTCCCCAGATCGGACCCCTCGTCCGCAGTCGGCACGCCACGCACTCGGATGTTGTTCCTCCGAGATCTGTTCTCAAGGTCCTCGGAGTGGGCCTGGAGCTCCACACACTGTTCCCGGAGGCGAAGAACGTCCTGCTGGAGGTGGACTATCTCCTCCGCTCGCTGTTGGCCCTCCGTCTCCACCGCTTCCACACGCTCGCCAAGGCCCTCCACCTCCCTGCGCACTTCTCGGACCTCGCTGGCCACCTCCCGCTTCAGTGTCTGGAAGTCCTCCCTGAGGGAGCTGAACAGTTCCTCCATAAAGGCCCTCGTGACGGGTGGCTCCCCTCCAGTCACATCCGCCGGAGCCCGGGAGGGCCCCGGTGAGGGCTGCGTCCTGTCCCGCAAGTGCTGGGCCCTGCCAAGCATGTCCGGCAGGGTACGGTCCCCTTTCTTCGGGCCTCCTCTTCCAGACATCGCTAGCTCCGCAGTCAGGCACCGATCCAGGAGCTCCAGGGATGCTCAGCCGCCGGCTAGCACTCGACCTGGGTATCCCCCACGAGTGAAGTCGCTGCGTCACAGGTGACAAAATGGCGGCCCAGTCCGGTCACCGTCAGCCGCAAGAGCTTGTGTGAGACAACCAAGGGGGCCGCAGCAGAGGGGTCTTATCAGCGCATCCCTCCGGTAATCAGCCCAGCAGCAGCGGGGGTCACTTGCATCCAGCAGCTAGGACTCCGGCGAAGGCTGCCACCACTGCTCCTTCGGGGACAAAATGGCGGCCGGGCGGAGCAGGCCAAAACGACCAGGCCCAACGACACCACCGGGGCCCCCGAGGCACCCCACAGTAAAATAAGTTCCACCACCGGCCCCCGTCTGTCACACACAGGGGCCCAGATGGTCCAACCCCATCAGGGAGTCCGCTGTACCTCGGCTAGGGGTTAGGGCCTCCGCAGTGCGAGGTGTCACCGTCACCAGTCTGAGTGCCGGGGCACCCGTCCCAAGCCTTCCACACCGTCGGGTCCCCTCCCGCAAGGCTCCTTCAGTCACCGTCGAACGGCGGGCCAGATCCCCTCCAGATCGCAACTTTCAGCACCAGGCCCAGCCGAGGCGCCCGGACAGCTCTCCAATGCGCTCCGCCCCTCGGGCTCGCCGTCGTCGTTCCTTGGTCTCGATCGAACTGTTTTTTTGGGGGGGTTCCCCCGAGGCGATCCGAACCAAAACAGCACCAATGTGCACCCCTGATGCTCCGCCACTCTCCTCTCCCGCGCTGAGCCTCAGCGGGGGGAGAAAAGCATAAGAAAAGGGCTCTAGCTTGGCCGGGCCGGAGGAGCTACGGGAGGAAGCGTCCGCTCACCCCGCCATCTTGGCCACGCCCCCCAACCTCCTTGTTTAAGCGAACATTTTCTGTGGTTGAACTTTAAAGAACTTTATTTAAAAAGCGACGACGAACCCGTGGTGGAAGTTGCTGCATTACAAAAAAAAAAAAAAACTCTCCCTCCTTACATAATTAATACAATTGCTTGTTTAAGCAAATTTTGAGGAGAGCGGGCGCCCTTTGGTTTGTTGTTCGGTTGTGTTTTTCTGTTTTCAATCTTTCTCTCTGCGAGAAGTCGTGCGGGTGGGCTCAAAGATGGCGACTTTTGTGAGCGAGCTGGAAGCAGCCAAGAAGAGTCTCAGCGAAGCGTTAGGGGGCAACATCAAACAGTGAGTACGACTATGGCATTCTGGTGTTTAGTTCACTCCCATGGAGCCTGCTCCTGTTATATCGTCCTACCCTTTTGTTTATTTATGATTTGTCTGATGCACAATTTTTTTTCGTTCGGCTTCGTCATTGTGGCTGCATTTCCACCTCTGTTGCTTGCTGTCCCTCCCGAGCTTGTCACGTGAACATGCCATAAAGGTTTCAGTAAACACCACTTTGTTCCCGCCACCGCGCTTAATTTTTCATCATTATGGCCGCACCTCCCATATCCTCGCTGCATTGCTTGTTGCACCTGTCCGCTACCTCTCCCACTACGTTACATGTTTGTTTAAGGATCTTACTTGTACTTAGCTTGGTACAGGGTGAAGGAGCGCTCCTTCGGAGAGTGCAGCTTCAGGTAACGGAGATAAATGCCACCGGGAGCTGCACCCTTGCATACCACCCGGTGGAAGAAAATCCGAAAGCCCAGAATTGAACACCACAGTTCAAAAGCTCTAGCTTAACATGAACATGTAGGGATTACATCAAGAGTTCAGTGAGGCTCATGTGCGGACCAGCATCGACTCCAGCACTGACTGCAGCCGGTTCAGCTCTCCCCGTTCTGAGTCTGCCTCCCTCCTCCTCTACTCTTACCACTCTTCTCCTTTCTTTCTCTTCACTCTCCTTTCTCGCACTCCTCTTGCTGTCCCTTTTCCTCCTTTCATTCCCTTTTCTGCCCTCCTCGCTTTTCCATCCTCTAGCCTTTCTCTCACTTGCCGCTCTATCCACTTTTCCTGCTTCCTTTTTCTTCTCTGCCCTTCATTCTGTCTTTTTCCCATGTTATGCACTCTCATCCTTACCAGCTTTTCCTTCTCTCTGTCGCCTCTCTTGCATTCCTTCCAACCGAGCCATCATGCCACATAACTCCTATCAGCATGATTTCATTCAGCGCCACACAGTTCCACGCAACACTATTCCACTCCACACACTACCATTCTACACCACACAATTCGACAACACACCTCATAATTCAACTTAACAACACATATACACAACACACCACATATATCCAATCCACGCCACAGAATACCACATAATCCTATCAAATTCAATAACACACCACGTAGTTGAACTCCACCATACCACTACACAACACAAAATACCATTCCACGTAATTCCACTCCATAACACAGAATCCCAGGCAAGGTTTTAAAAACAAAAACATAAACAAAAATAATGTCATGAGCAATCCCAATAGCTCTAACTTTAACAATGCCGAGACCATTGCATTGTAAATGCTTGTTTTTCACAGTAAATGATGCGACTGGCTTAAAACTCCAAATTTATTGAAGACATCATCCTTTTACCGCAAAAATCTTCAAGGTATGTCGTTTTGGGGCACATACTTACCTAATTTATTCATAATACTAGTTTTTCATAATACCAGGAATTCTTTCACCTTGAGCACAGTAAATGGGAGTGTTTACAATTACATTAACTCTCCATGGACCACCGCTCTTCATTAAATGTTGTTGTTACCAGAAAGCCTTTCCCCCTGTATTAAGCCCTGATAATCGCTATCATGGGAGTGTTTATAACCTTATTATCACTCCATAGGCCTCCTCCTGATTCACCAGGACTACAACTTTGACTGAGAAAACCTTCTCGCCCGCAGATATTAACCAAAATCTGCGCTTGGGTAAGCTTTTTTTACCCTCGTAGAGAACAGTCCTTTTCTGCCTGATCTCTGAGCACACACCCTAAACTATCTTTTATTCATTCCGTAGGCTGTATACCCATCTGCACTGTCCTGAGGAAGGCACGCGGTGACACTTATAATATTTTGCGCAGTACACGTGGTCGAAACGTCAACGCACCTTTATATGTCTACAAAATGCTTCTGATCACAGATTAATTCAAATAGGATCTTGTAGCATATGTAAAAAACCATAAAGACTTATCAAGAAATAATGTACCTTTCTATTCTACTTACTCACTTTTACCGCATTTTAAATATATTGTATATACTATTTATCATCACATGTCACTTTATCACCACAAGTCACCAATATTTTGCTCTTTTGAACTTATGTATTACGATAGCCCATAATACTTTATTCCCTTAAATTACCAAATCGCAACCTTTTTATTGGTGTGTGCTTTTTTCCTCATTTATCTGATATCTGTTACATATAATGAATATTTTTTGAACTTTCTAAAAGAAATTAGAAATTCCCGACAGAACTATTGTATTTATATAATACGCCCTCAAGAAGGCAGGCACAGACCTTTCGGGATCTTCTAGCGCAGCCAGGATATCATCTGCATATAAACTAAGGGTATGCTGTTCCCCCCCGAAGGTGACACAGATAATGTCAGGGTTGTCGCGAATCCGCTGTGCCAAGGGTTCGACATAGAGCGCAAATAGGAGGGGCGAAAGTGGGCATCCTTGTCGAGTGCCCCTCCTGATGTCAAAGGGCTTGGAGCTGATACCATTGGCACGGATCGTCGCTCTAGGTGTTTCATAACCGCTAGCAACCCATGCCCGGAAGCGATGCCCGATTCCGAAGTGGGCCAGCGTGGCATCTAAAAAAAACCCCAGTCCATCCTGTCGAGCGCCTTCTCGGAGTCTATAGACAGAAGCATGGCATCCAACCCCTTAAAGTGAGCTTTATATATTAGGTGCAGCAGGCGTTTAGTATTGTCGCTGCATTGTCTGCCGGGGATGAAGGCAGATTGGTCCGGCTCGATGATACCAGGTAGTCGTGGGCCAAGTCGGGAAGCCAGCACCCCCGTGAATATTTTAAGGTCCAGGTTAAGTAAGGAAATAGACCTGTAAGCGGCGCATTGGGTAACATCTTTACCCGGTTTGGGTAATACAATGACATCGGCTTCCAACATCTCAGGAGGAATCGTGCCAGGCCCTTGAAAAGAGTTGAAAAGTCGCGTCAGAAGAGGTGCGAGCACCGGGCAAAACGTTTTATAGAAACCCGCAGAAAAGCCATCCGGCCCAGGCGACTTCAAGGGCTTGAGGCGAGAGATCGCCCCCACCACCGCCTCTATTCTAATAGGCGCATCCAGCTTGGCGGCCCCGACTGAGTTGAGCGCCGTCGTAGCCGCCCCCTTTAGGTGCGCCTCCCCGTCGGCGTCAAGGTACCGATCAGTGCTATACAGCGAGGCATAAAAGTCTCTAAAGGCTGCAGCAATTTGGTCATCGCTGACCAATTTCTCTCCCTGTGCGTTGTAGATAGTTGTGATTTTCGACCGCTGAACCTGAGCTCGCAGCGCGCTGGCAAGGAGGCGTCCTGTTTTATCGCCCCCACATAGTATGGATGTCGCAGCCGCAAGGTGGCATATTCTGCTCGATCAATATCGAGGCCAGCGAGTTGCGCCCTGGCCGTCTTAAATTGCCTCCACACCCTGGGAGCCCCGGTGCGACTGTGTACTCGCTCGATTTCAACTACCTGAGCCATCAAGGATTCTCGCTTCTCCTTGCGTTCTTTGGCTTCAGCCGCCGGAATGGCTTTCAGTTCCCCCCGAATGACCGCCTTCAGCGCCCCCCAAACTGCAGTCAAGGGTGTGTCCGGTGTATCATTAAGTGCCAGGTAATCGGTAATGCGTTTGTGCAGCTGTTGGGCCACCCCATTCCGCTGTAGGAGGGTCCCCCGCAGGCGCCATCGACCCCCCCGCCGTCTTAGTCCGGGGGACAGCAAGAGACACTACCACAGCGTCATGGTCCGATACATCGGCAGGGATAATATCTATGTCCCTTACGAGCGATTGGACCTCCGAGGAGCCTATAAAGTGGTCCAGCCGAGCAGAAGTGTGGTGCACATGTGAATAGAACGTGTAGTGGGTGCTGGAGGGGTGTTCCTCCCTCCACAAATCCAACAGTCCCCTCTGGGCCATCCACTCTTTCCCCTCCGAGGAAAGCGCTCCGGTTGAACCAAAGCGGTGGCCTGATCTATCGGACTCCCCATCCATGACTAGGTTAATGTCGCCTCCCACCAGTGTGTATCGGCTTTGGGAACTTCGAATTGCTGACAACGCGTCTTTGAGAAAGGGTTCTTGACCTGAGTTGGGAGCATATAGAGACCCTACTGTCATGAAAACACCGCCCACTCGTATGTTGTAAGCGATTAGCCTACCTTTGAGTTCCGCTACTTTATCTCCCACCTGACCCCGGAAATGCTTAGCAATTAAGATAGCGACCCCAGCTTTCTCATCAGTGGCAGAGGAGTAGAATTGTTGAGGAAACGCCTGAGAGCACATCCGGTGCCAATCTTTGTCCAAAAGATTGGTTTCTTTCAAAAGACAAATTGAGGCGCCGGAGTTCTCTAAATATGATAAAATGGTGCGCCGTTTAACAGGATTGTTGAGCCCTCTCACGTTTAGGGTAATAACTTTCAGCGTCTCCTCTGTCATTGGCCCGCCCATGGGATGAGAATGGCGTCTAAGGGGGACTTACCCCTATGTGGCCTCTCCCCGGAACTCACTTCCATATGGCACACCGGTTCCCACCCTCCCCCACCGCTCCCAAGCCCCTCACTTCCCCCACCCCCCTCCCCCACCCAACCTCCCACACCAACCTGTGATCCACGATCACTCCTCCCCCACCCTAGCCCCAACAGAACATTCCCCCAAGACTTCCATAGTCCAAACCCGCCTCCTTATTCCGCAGGCCAGTGGTAAAGTTACCAAACTGAGCATGATACACCAGCAACGCCGGCCCCTTGCCCCCACCCCCCTGCCAGCTAAAAGACCATGCATGTGCGTCCTCAATGTAAAAAGTTATTCAGTAGGAGAGGTGTCTCTAAGCACCACGTGGAGGGCCGCAGCCCGTTCTTGCGATATCGTCGTGAGGCTCAGCTTCAGTGCTGCTATGGGGCGGCGTCTGCGGCCCACTCAATGCCATCCGTCGCCAGCGGGTTTTTGCGAGTGAGTGGGTGAGGCCTCTGCTTCGCTATGTTCAAGACCCAAGAGAGTGCATGCCTCCTGAAAAGATTTCAAGTGATGCAGCGCCCCATTCCATTTGATAATCAAGCGGAAGGGATGACCCCAGGCGTAAGGTATCCCTTTGTCTCTCAGGAACGTGGTGACTACTCTGAACGCTTTCCGCTTTTGCAAGGTAATGACAGATAGATCCTGGAAGAGCGCTACTGAGTACCCTTGGTATTGAAGAGGTTGCTGCCTGCGCGCCTCCCGTAGGATCTGCTCTTTCAGGGGAAAATCCGGTAGAAATGCCAAAATGTCTGGGGGGGGGAGCAGGCGTGCGTCGCGGCAGACCCACTCTGTGCGCTCGATCAATGCAGACGTCAAAGTCAGGACCTTCGCCGAGGATCTCGCGGAAAAGGCCCTGCAGATATTGGGTGATATCAGTCCCCTCTGCAGATGATGGAACGCCCCGGACTCGTATGTTGTTGCGGCGCAACCTATTCTCAAGGTCCTCCGCATGCGCTTGGAGGTCCACCTGTTGGTCCCTGAGGCGAAGAACTTCATGTTGGAGGTGTTCCAGTTCCTCACTTCTAGTATGATCATTATCCTCAATGGCGGCCACCCGCTCCCCCAAACCGTCCACCTCTCGGCATATCTCCCTTAACTCCCCCGCCACCTCCTGCTTGAGCGAGTGGAAGCCTTCTCGAAGGGAGTTAAAGAGGGTCTCCAAGAACGCACAAGTGATCGGCCCCTCCCCTTCGCCCTGGTCTGAGTCGTGCTGCGAAGGGGCGGGGGAAGGAGGCCCCCTATCGCTTCTGTGAGGTCCTTTAAGAAGCATATCTGTTAACGTGCGCTCCCCTCTCTTGCGCGTGGATGCCATGACCTAGACCTCGCCCGCAGGCCGCCGCTTATTACGCCAAAAAACGCTCCTGAGGAGATATAAAATCTATAGTCCCGCACCAACGCCAGGCATATGCCCTTCCTTAGGGGAGAAAGCCCAGGAATTGCCCACAACCTCGCTGTATCCAGAGCACTTAGGCCTTCGCATGAGGGCGTTCCTGATCACTCCACGGGCGACTTATGGCAGGTACCGCGCAGGTTGCCACATCTGCAAAAGGGGCAGCAGAGACCGTGAAGCGCCGACAGAAAAGTGCAAAGCCCTGTAGTCTCGTATCACAAGTTGCAGGCCTCTCAGCAGGGGACCAGACTGGAGCTCCAGACATGTGGCGGTAAAGTCGTCAAGCGGGAGGAGGGGGCCCTCCTATCACCCCGCCCGTTGTTGCCCCAGGTCCTCAGTTCACAACTGCGCGGACCTCAGCTGCCGGTGCGCCGCCCCTCTGGGCCTCCTCCATATCATGTTCAGCGTACACCACCGGCAGCCAACCCCACGCTCTCTCTGCAGCGCCGATGCGGTCTGCCTGTCGCCTCGCGCCCACCACCTGTGGCAGGCCGGAGCTCAGGATGTGGGGGGTATACAGTGCAGGGCCTCTATTTGTGGCACATCGAGGCAGCGCTGCACCACTGCAGCCCTGGTCCGGCACAACTGTCTCCCGCGCTGCGTGAGGGAGCGACACACGCCCCCTCTCCTGTAGGCCCAGCAGCCGCGGCCGTTATTTAGAAGCTGCACGGGGAGCCCCGAGCGGCTGCGGATCCGCGGGCGTTCTCACCTGGGGGTCCGACACTGCGCCACCTCCACACCGCCGCCGGGCGCCCCCCGGTACTCAAGAGGGCAGCGAAGCAATGCTGTGCAGGTGCCGATGTCCGTGCCAGGCGGAAGGCAAAAGGATCCCTGTTAACCCCTTCTGTGCCACGCCTTTCCCCCTCCTGTGCCGGACGTTACATTAGTGGGTGGGGTTCATGACGAGATTGTCTCGTCATGGGCACAGCGCGACCGTGCTCCATGACGAGACTATCTCGTCATGGGCACTGAAGAGGTTAATGGCCGGTCCGGATGTGCGCCATTTTGTCAGGCCGGACCGGGATGAAAGCAACAGATTCTCAGTCCAATGGGGCAGCCAGCACCTCCGTCAAGCAAAGCCTCGCCCTTCATCGACGCTCCGGGGGCAATTTTGTGCCAACTTGGGGACTCTAAGGCTCAAAACAGCCGGGTGAAGGGATAAGGAGCGCGGAGCCTCGGTAAGCCACGTCTGCTTAGGTCGCCATCTTGGCCACGCCTCCCATTCGCATGATTTTTTAAGAATATTTTTAGATTTCAAAACTCCACACTTAGTCGCTTTTTGAAAGAAAAACTGTGCGTTGAAATGAATAGGCTTTTTCAGTAAATTACAGGTAAGTTACTTTTCATACTCAGTGCTGGATACCTGGATTCAGCACTGGGACATTTCCTGTAAACAGGTAAGTGAATACGTTTTGGTTATTTGTGCGATTATTTTTTTATTTTATTTTTTTAATTTTTTTTATAAACAATTTTTATTAACATTTCGGTCGGTGCCACATTGACAGTATATCACACAAGGTGTACATACAGAGAAAGGATATTGTACACAAAGTACTGCTATCACATTACAAATCGGTGAGTGTCTCCCCAGACTAGCGTAATCCAGTGAACCCTCAGGTTTGCGCCTTTAAAGCGCCATACATTACAGTGTGTTTATTCACTACAGTCTGACTCATCCGATGCGGGGGGCTCACAAATATTCCCCCGATACGTTTTCCAACTCCCCCAAACCTTTGTCCATTTTTTGGGGCATCCTCGATGTGTGTATATATACAGACTTTTCCGCCATCATCGCCATCTGTGCGATTTTTTTTTCAAAATATTTTTAGATTTCAAAACAATACTTTTTGGAAGAAAATTGTCAATGTTACCCTATGGAGGAAAAACAAGTTAAAGGTTCACAGGTAAGTAATCGACTGTGGGAGTTAAGGTTCTGGGGTTAGACTCGGGGGTCTCCAAGGGTCAGTGATGCACTGTTTTTGCACCCTTAGCGGCACTAGGACGGTCGGGTGCAGAGTGTTGAGGCCCAATGTTATCCAATGGGGGATAGGGGGCCTCCAGTTGGTGGCTGCTGGCAAGCAGGCCACTGGGTTGTAGGAGCAAAGCTCCTAGGGTTAAGTTCGGGGCAAATGGGGAAACCAAGTAATACAAAAGGTGCACCCTCAGCGGCCAGGTGCAGAGTGCTGTTTCGACGTCGGGCGCCATGCTGTTTTCTATGGAGAACCTCCGGTTTGCAAAAGCACTGCAGGCAGGGAGACAAAGGACTTCTGGGTGCGTCCACCACTTGGAGAGGTAAGTTGGGAAGTTAAGGGTTGGTTAGGCACTGTCGGTTTGGGCACACAAGGCCGTGGGGCGTCGGGTGCAGGGGTGCCTTTTGGGGTCGGATCTCCGTACCAGCTCCTGGTCACGGTAAGGGGGGCCTTCTGGATTTAGGCTGCAGGCGTCGGCTGGAGGCTTGAGGCAGGTCAGGGGTCGCTGTATCTCGGGTAAGGATCGCCGGGGTGACATCCTCTTGGTGTTTTTCCACTCGAGCTTGGGTTGGGTTCGGCGGGTGCAGAGTGGGCTGGATTTGCGGTCTCTGACTGGTGCCAGAAGCTGCAGTTTGAACAAATCCGGTGTTTAAGGGGGACGCAGTCTTTAGAAGTGAAGGCAGGCAGGTCCTCCGGTTTTCTTGAGGTTGCTGGCTGCAGGACACACCGGGATTTCGCAGGAGCAGGTTCGAGGGGGAGACAGGCCGGTAGAGCTGGGGCCAAGTCAATGGGCGTCGTCCTCTTGTTACCTCTGCGCGGCTCTTCAGTCCTTCTTCTTATCTTCTTTCTTGTTTCTTGTCTGGGTCTGAGGAAGCAAGGTTCAGGGTGCCCCCTAATATACTAAATGTAGGGGCGTTACAGGTAGGTAAAGGGCAGGGACCAATGGGTCCATTCCCTGGGGTGGGTACACCCCCTATTCTGCCACTCTCCAGTGGTAGGGGGGCAGGAGCCTGTCCCTGGTTGGCTGGGTACCCCCATCCTCAAGATGGTGGGGACTCGAGGTTGTGCTTCACCTCGCCTCCCCCACCTGAGGGGTGGAGTTGGCAGAGGTGGGCACACCTCTTTCCCTCACTTGTTTTTCCCGTCTGTTCTCCTGCCCAAAATGGGGTATAGAACCAGTGGGGACCAGTTGCTGAAAGCGGCAATTCGTCTGGAGAGGCACACAAAGGCGGCATGCCTTTAAAGCTTCTCCTTCGTGAACTCTGCCCATCTTGGGGGAGGAGGCTTGGCACCTTGTCCCAGGATGTGCATTGTTTCAGGCCCCCGAGAGCATCAGCTCTTGACCCAGGGGTCCAGAAACATGTCTGTTGGTGGCAGCCTAAGCAGGTCACTAGAAGTTGGTCGAGTTTCAGGGGGCATCTCTAAGATGCCCTCTGTTGTACATTTTACATTAAATCCCACACTGGCATCAGTGTAGGTTTAATGTGCTGAGAAGTTTGATACCAAACTTCCCAGTCTTCAGTTTAGCCATTATGGTGTTGTGAAGATCGTAATGACAAACTCCCAGCACCATATACTCTTAATGGCAGCACTGTACTTACAGTGCCCAGGAATGGACTTGGGCACTGTAGGGGTACAGGGCCATGCACCTGTACCCTCACCACTGGCATAGGGCACCCAGGTAGAGAGGTGACTGATGTATGCCAGGGCAGTGGTTTGTGGGCATGGCACACATGGATGTGTACGATGTCTACTCTTCACTTTGTTCTGCACCAAGACACGCAGCCTGCAAAGGCAGTGTGTGAGTGCCAGGGTGCAGGACCTCTAAGGGTGGCACAATGAGTGCTGCAGCCCTTAGAGCCCTTCTCTGGTCACAGTGCCCTGGGTACCTGTGGTATCATTTACCAGGGGCTGACATGTGGCCAGAGATGCCAATTGAGTCTTAGGCTTCAATGCAGTTTTAGGGAAGCAACATAGGCCCTGGGTACCTTATTAGCAGGAGCCCAGGCTACACTCAGTCAAAGAACATCAGCAATTCAGCAAAAAGTGGGGGCATACCATGCAAGAAAGAGGGCACTTTCTCACAGATACCGATTAGGAATCCCTAACTTTTTTTGTACTGCAAAGCCAGTTTTATTCTTAGTTCGATTAACCATCAGAGAAGCACTATTCATACTTTAGAAAATGTCCCAGCAAATGTTCTCTCAAGAACACATCTTTTGATTTAGATATGTCAGCACTATTCAGGTATACCAATATATCCATTTGCTGCTCTCTTTATTTTACGGACAAACCTTAGTCTGTTTTGCTATTTTGTTGGACTTCAAAACCTTATTTTTGGAGTTTTTCAGCTGTGGCTTGTTTGTTCCAAACTCAAGTACGCCTCTTTTCATTAACTCAAATGAAGAACCTGGAAAATATCACTTACAATCGGAGTTATCTGATAGAGACTACTAGCCGCAGATTCCTTCACGTAGAATTATCCCCAGGCGTGAGACTGGATCCGGAAACTTTTTGCCTCAGCATCCCTGCGCGCTGGGGGGCGGGGCGACTTCACGTGACTCCACCCAAGCGTCGTCTGCGTACGTGACGTCAGCGAGGTCACACAAGACCTGCCCCGGCACGCCCACGTCAGTTTTTCCTTTTCCGCGTGCAACACGGATCCGATCCTTGCTACGGGCCTCTTTTTTCCTCCATTTTGAAGTGGAACAGTGTGCGAATGCCTTGAGGCTTTCAGACTTGCCCGTCTTGTGGGCATCTTATGTCGGCGACAGACCCTCACCTCATTTGTATGTGGTGTTTGGTGGAGGATCACGGCACCAGAGACTGTACGCAGTGCCAACAGTTGAAGCCGAAGTCGCGGCGGGAGCGCCGGATGAAACTTCTCTCGGCGCATCTCTCCAGGTCGACGTCCTCCCCTCGATCTGCTTCGACGGACGGCTTCAGACTCTGCCATGGTCGTCGTCCTCACCTTTCTCAGATGTCACGTGAGTGTTGCTCCCGGGGGGGTAAGTGTCGCAGTTTGTCCCCAGGGGCTGGTTTCCGGCCTCCCGGGGGCAGGACTCTCCGCGGGTGATGCGGCCCCGCGTGTCATCCTATGCACCGTTTCCCAGTGTTGGGGCGTCGAGAGTCCAAATGGAGACATATGCGGCGGCTTTGCAGGCCTCGCTGGCGTCTCCTCCTCCTTCCCATCCTGGGGCGTCGGCGGATCCCTAGCTCTGCGCAGGGCCCTCTGCGGCACAGCCGATGGCTCTGGCCCTGGCGCCGACTGGTTCGGATCCAGGCTTGGAGGATGTGGTACTGTTGGGTTGCGACTCCTCTGGGGCACCTCCTTCAGGCCACGGCGTCTCTGCCTCGCCGCAAACTCCCACGGGGGTCCCTGTGGAGGCGCGGGAGGTCGTCGGGGCTCGGGTCGCATCCCCGAGCCCCTCTCGGACCTTTGACAGGGTGGTCCTGTCAAAGGTCGACGTCACTCCGGCACCACCCCGGGGCTGGTGTGGCTCCAGCTCTACTCCGGTCTCCACTCTGGTCCCTGATGCGGGGTGACTTGGAGGTCCCTTGTCCGGCGACGCCGGCTGGTGCCGACTTCCTACCTCAGGCAGCGGATTCTACGGCTCTGCGCAGGGGTCGTACCGCGGATTCGTCTTCGGACGCTCCTTCTTCTCCGGAGGCATGCATATTGGTGTCGTCCTCCCCGGAGACTGGTCCCCGTTTGGTGTCTTTTTCACCGGCGTCGAAGGGCGGCTACCCGCCCTTCCTAGAGCAGAGGTGTTCGTCGGAAGAGTGGCAGGCCCCTCATTCTTCGGCTCCTTCTGACTTCCAGGTCTGGCCCTTGCCTGCCCCACTTGTCCTTGGGGACGGCCGCCTTGGTTTGCAGCCGTCGCCCACGGAGGAGCTGATTTCTCCACTGCGGGGTCCTACGGAGGTGGGTGCGGCCTTCGCTCACGCGGTGCCCACGGCTGTGGGCATCCTGCGCATGGGTGATCCGGTGGCTCACTTTCCGGCGGACCATCTATTGGGGGTCCTCCACCAGGGCTCTGGTGGGAGGGAAGTCTTACTTCCCTTTGAAGGTTCGCTCCTTTCTTCACCGACAGGGGCTTGGAAGCGTCCTGCCTCAGGGAACCCGGTGCCTCAGCATCTTCTACACCGGCACCTCCCGGCGCCGCGTGACCCGGCATGTCTTTCCCTTCACCCCTCAGCCGCCAGCGCCCTTTTGCGGACTGCTTTTTCCTCCTTGCCGCCGCTGTTGACTCCGCCATCCCGAGAGGCCCGCTGGCTGGACTATTAGGGACGCAACATGTTCGCCTCAACCAGCGCGGCCCTGCGGGCCCTTAACTCCTTGTGTGTGCTGGCTTTGGCCTCCTCCTGTTTGTCGGACTCGGCGGAGTCTCTGGGATCTGCAGCATCCCAGGAGTCTGGCCTGGTGGACTTACGGCATCATGCATTGGATGGCTGGGAACTTGCGTCGTTTATTCTCCGCTCCGCTCTGGACATCTCGGAGGTGCTGGGCCCGGGCCATTGCTTCCTCTGTCGCTCTCCGTCGCCATGCATGGCTTCGGGACGGAGTATTACCTGAGATTATTCGGGAGCGACTCATCGACCTTCCGTTTGATGGCAGCCTGTTGTTCCATGCCCCGGCCGACACCGCCATCCAAAGGCTCTTGGCAGGGCTCCATCCTCCTCCTCAACCTCCGTCCCCTCCTCAGTGACTTCTGAGTTGGGTTGATTCTGGGCCTTCTTAGGCCGGCTGTTCTGACTGTGCAGTGTGTTTTCTATCTGTTTACGTCCTTCCTTGGGACTTTGGCATTGTTGGCTGCTGGACGGCCCTTGTGTTGATTGTGTGCGGTTCTGCAGGAGTTGTTGCACAGACTTGGCTCTAAGATTGGGTCTTCTGCTTTGTTTTGTCTGCTTGTTAAGCCTTCAGTGGAGGTGTTTCTTTACCTGTGGCTCTTTTGTTTTTTCCTCTGCGGCGGAAGTTCTTCCAAAGAGGGTTCCCATAATCTTGGGACTTAACGTACCCTATGTGGGGTAGTGGTAACTGTCGTATGGCTTGCGCTCTGCTAGAGGGTTCTGGTCGCCTTCGGGTGCCTGTTTTCCATTGCGTTTAGGTAGGTTGCTTTTCTTTCCTGAGGTCGTGTGCGTGGCCACTCGTAGTGGTGGCCCGGGCATCTCCTCCGCCTCCCTGCTCTTGCCCTGAGGTCTGGGATGATCCTGTGTTCTCCCTTGCTAGGCGTCTCCTGATCAGCCTTCCTGGGGCCTCGGGCTGTTCTTCTTCCTTCTGGCTTTGACTGCCGGCACTGTTTTGGCTGGCAGGCTGCTTTCCATCTGGAGTGGATTTGCCTTCTATTCCCTCGTTTCCTTGGGTCCTCTAGGCTTCTTCTTCTGCTTTCCTGTCTTGGTATTGGGTGGAAGCTGTGTTGCCTTGTGAGGGGATTGGGGTGCTTCGGCCTCTCAGTCCTTGGTTCCTCTGCTGTGAGTGTACGGTCCTCTTCAGCCTTCTTTCCCTCCTACATCCCCTTGGGGTCGGTGGGGTTCTGCTTGTGGGGGTTCCCTTGGCCTGGCAGGGGCGAGGTTTTACTTGGTCCACAGCTCTGGTCCCCTGTGGGGCTCTCTGTTCTGCATTGGCTGGTGGGGTCCTTTCGGAGACCCTCCTTCCCAGGGGGTATTGCTAGGGTATCTATTCTACGTGAAGGAGTCTGCGGCTAGTAGTCTCTATCAGATGTACGAGTTACTTACCTTCGGTAACGATGTATCTGGTAGAGACAATTCTAGCCGCAGATTCCTTCACGGCCCGCCCTTCCTCCCCTATTCTGCGTTGACCCTTGCGCTGGTCTTCGGTACTCGCCTCCCGGTGGGGGGCTCTGTCTCTTGTGAGTACCTTCCTTGTTCTTGCGGGTGACTCCGTCTGGGGGCAGTTCATTCCTCCTTTGGTCCTTGGAGGATGGGGTTCCGGTGCTCCGGTGCACTGCTGCTCTGGCTACTCCGGATTTTGGGGGGATTGCTTTCTATCCCTGTCCTCCCTCCCCTGCCTTCCTTCCATTGCTATCCTCTGGTTAAGGGTAATCTGGCCTTGTCTTGCCCTTGTCCCTTGTGGGTGGTTGCCCTCTAGGTTGGGGTGGCTTGGAGGTTATTTATCCCTGTCTGTCTTGGGACTGGTCCCATTCCTTGCTCAGGATGGCGGGGGTGGGCTTCCTACGTGTGCCATGACTTTTACGCCTGTTCTTGCCTCCGGGGCACAGGGATGGGAGGTTGTCTATGTGCTGGCAGGGTGACTGCGCAGGTTTCTGCTTGTTGTTCTTCTTTCTTCTTTCCCTGCCCTTGGGTTCTGCGGTGTTGGCATTACCCTGGTGGTGGTGTTAGGCACCGTTTCTTTCTAATTTTTCTGCTCTTCGCACACTGTTCCCATCCTTCCACAGTTTTTTATCTGGTGGTTCCGCGTTGTGGTGCGGAAAAGTTCTCCGAAGAAAACTGACTTTGGCGCGCCGGGGCGGGTCTTATGTGACGTCACGTACGCGGGCGACGCCTGGGCGGAGTCGCGTGATGTCTTCCCGACCCCCGGCGTGCAGTGATACTGTGGCAAAAAGTTTCCGGATCCAGTCTCACGCCTGGGGATAATTCTACGTGAAGGAATCTGCGGCTAGAATCGTCTCTACCAGATACATCGTTACCGAAGGTAAGTAACTCGTACGTTTGTATTTTAAAGCCAGTTCTTGACTGAAAGCTATTATGGCATTAAACAAAGCCCACACCTTCATTGTAGTGGTCTTCGAACCTGAATACTTAGAATGTTTTGTATGCTAAAAGGTTCAATCTGTTTTTCAAACAGCCTTAAATGCGTAATGGTACCACTGGGCCGCATGTCTATGGGGCTTTTTTTTTCTCTGTTTTAAGAAATAATTGCAATAGATTTGTGACTTCCTATGTAATATTGGAAAGTCAGTACTGCCAGATATTGTGTAATTTTAATGCATTCCATTTAAAAGCACCCAGTTATAATATCAGTTACAGTTATCAGTTGATGGCCTTTGAATCCAGTGTTCTGTCCATCTTCTTTTTTCCATTCAACCTTTATACTGTGGAACTTTTGTTGATTATTTCAGTTAGTGCTAACATTCACAGGTTCATACTATTTTCTAATCATATGGATGATAATCACTATTTTGTTACTATTTGTCTAAATTAGATCAAAAAGGTTCTCCTTTATCTTAAACAAGTGACCAAGCTACACATCAGCTATC
The DNA here is from genome assembly GCF_964204655.1 of Triturus cristatus. NCBI lineage: Eukaryota > Metazoa > Chordata > Amphibia > Caudata > Salamandridae > Triturus > Triturus cristatus. The sequence continues at coordinate 1,184,793,974 of NC_140591.1, forward strand.
AACCAGTACGATCATAATTAGGTATTATAGAAGATGCATATGAGTAAGGTGTCAACTGTGCTCTCAGTCTTCTCTTTTGTAGAAGAGCCTCTCCTTAGACATCTAAGCAGTGTAGGAACAGAAATGTGTGTCATGAAATGCAAAACATTCGTTTTTCAAAAATAAAACCTGGTAGTATATATTTCCATATTTTGTGTTGTGTCCTTGGTTTTGTATCATAGCACCAGAAAGCCTCCCAGTGGTGCAATTCACAAGTAAATGTAACATGCTCTATGGTTTAATTTCAGTTGACAAACCAATCTGCTTTCTCCGCTAATTAGTACATGTATGTACTATCACAAGCTTACATTCCTATTGATGCTTTTATGCTAGTGCTTCCTGAACCATGAGTAACCCCCAGACAGGCTTAAGTGCTGACATTTTAATAAAGACTAAGTTTGCTTTTGTCCAAGCGAACCAATGTATCTTTTCACAAGCATCATCTAGCTGCCTGGGCTGCAGGGTGAAGAAACATCATTCTAGGAGAAAGACTCTTTCTAAAACCTATGTTAAAATAAGGCACTGGAAAAAGTCTTTGTCACAGTGTCACCAGGGATCACGTAGTGCATGTTTTTTGGCGAATGGTTCACACAGAGTTACAGGAGATTACACATTTATGAGGTAAACTGTACATTTGGGTCTTTTCCTCTTTAAAGCTTAGCTATGAGAAATTGTTGGTGTTCAAGGCAGAGCACATAAGCAGAGTCTTAAAGGAATGATGCAAAAATAATACTTATGTTGGACTTTTCTAAATGTATATTCGTACTGTTGAATAACAAGGCAAACGGATAAAGCATAGGCGTGCTGGCAATTGTTCCTGTTTTATAAAGCACCTTTATTTTTAAAATGGTGACTTTTTCGGTATTGGTGATATCGCCCAACTTTTATAATGAGCTCAGCATTGTGTTAACTATTACAGGCTGTATCAGAAGATGCCATTACTCCATCAGCTGTGACTCCTTCAGCGTCTGCTGCCTCATCTCGGCCTTTCATTCCGGTCACTGATGACCCTGGAGCTGCCAGTATCATTGCAGAGAGCATGACCAAAACCAAAGAGGTGAATGTGTTTGATTTTATGTGTGAATAGACTGATACAAAATGCTCAGATCATGATATTAAAAGCACCTGACTTCTTGATTGATGAATGGGCTGAGGTTCAAGGGGGCTTCTACCATTAATGCATTGAATAGCAGAAAACAGAGTGATTTCTCAATTGGACCTTTCAAATTGTTTGAGTATTCAGTTTAATATGTGTTTTTATTTTATAACCCTTAAGCTTGGTGCCTCTAAGTACTCCATGCTCATATTGGATAATTCAAGATATTTAAATTGCTGAATCGTTTCAGTAATGTCTAGTTCCAACTAGATCTTAGGACTTATTTTAATACTTAACCTCGTAGATTGATCTAAAGCTGCAAAGATTTGAAATGTGCACTTTAATTCAATCGGCCATAGTTTTTAAAAAAAATCTTTGGTTCCCACTATGTGTAGAGCACACTTGTGTTGAGGTGCTAGAGGCCAGGATTTGATAGCCATATTTTAATACTGTGGTGCTGCGTTTGTTCAGTTCCATAATCCAAACTTAACTAGCTTGCTCCATTAAATGGAACATCCAACTTATCAGTGCCTGCAATGGAAACTCCCCCTGTCTGATTCCCCCATCTGGTACTTGAATGTTTCTTTTATTTTCTGTGAAAATCACCCTAATCATACCTACCTTCAGCTCCACCCATTGATAGTGCTCCATAAATGATAACATGGTAAGCACTAAAAAGCCCTGTATGCTGGTTTGCTTACAGTTGGGTACATTCCAAGGAGGACAAGTCTGTAGGCAACTCGCTGGGCTATGTCAGAAAATGATGAGCCTAATCACACCCTTGTCCATACCTTTAATTTAATAATGATCAGCTTTGTGCTAGCAAAATTAGTCAATTGCTGGAATCCACCTAGTTATACCACCATTCCTTCATTTATTTTCTTCTAAAGTTTTCAGTTAGGAGCTATAAAACCTAAAGTGACTCTATAATCTAATAATTTTACATGTTGTGGGAAAGCCTTTAGCTTAGTTCTTTGCTTGTTTCTCTTACTTGAGAGATGGAATGTTGGCAGTAACCTTCTAGATCACATCACCAAATCTTGCACACTGCTAGACACTCTAATTCCTGCCTTCATGATGCAAACATGTTGGAACCCAGTATACATTGCTTACCTAAAGTCGTTTAAGAGCTGGTACATATTGTAGACATGCTAAATGAAAATGTGTTCAAACATCCTACCAAGATTAGGTCAGCTTTAAAATAGAAAAGCCCCTGTTTCACATTACAGTAATTAAAGTCCAAAAGAGTAATTTTCAAGTAACAATCTAAGAAGCGTTCAATGGTTCAAGAATACTTTCACACAGTCCAGAAGCTGATTGACCTGGCAGTTAGCAAATAGAGTGCCACAAAGTAGTATTTTGTTGTATGCTAGCAAAAAATATAAGTGGTATTTTGGCAATTAATTAATGAAATGCATCGTAAAGTGTGTTGCTTTTTGTGTAGCCAACTCACCTCCAGTGCATTTTCTATGCATTTGTGTCACAGAACATCAAAGCTCTTCTAAAAAAGGCCCTTATGGAGCCCTTCTAGAAAATGCAGAAACTTACCAAATTACTCTTAACCATATGTTTGGATGGTTTGTGGAAAACGTAATCAGCTTGTATGCTCTGTTTAGTCATGGACAATATGAAAGATGTTTGAACCATTGTAGGAAGCTTGCTCTGTATATACTATACTAAAGTAAGCTATAGTGTGCACAGAGTCCAGTTTATCTCCAAAGGCTTACAGAGGTAAAAGTAGATAATACCTTTGTGGTAGTGTAGGCGAGCAGTAAGGCATTATCAGAGGGTAGGGTTTTAGCATTTATTGTACACACTCAAGAAATGATATCACACAGTCAAAGACTGAACTCGGACTAATTGTTTGTGTCAAAAATATTTCTTTGTTGTATTTTATTTATAGAACCAAGCAGGACTTGGTACAGGTAAATATGATTGTACTTTTTAAGACAGATTGTTAAAAAGCAAGCTGGATGAATAATGACTTTTCTACAGCTTTGTAAAAATGTGCAAATACAGTTGTAATTACTTTTCAGGATTACTTTTTCTACTGAGTGAGAAATGCCTAGATATCACATTGGGACATTTCCTGGATAAAAGGTAGGTAAGTCCGTTTTTCTCAAAACACAGTTGCTTAGGTTTTCATACACTTTTAAACTCCACACTTAGATCTTTTTCCATAGAAAAACAGTCAATGCAGTTCTATGGGAGAAAATCAGGTTATCAGTTTAAAGGTGAGTAATCATTCTTGGGAGTTGGGTTTCTGGGGTTAGAATCAGGGTTCCTCCAGGGTCAAGGATGCACTCAAAGAGCACCCTCAGCGACACTAGGGCGGCAGAGTGTTGATGCCTAGTGTTATCCAATGGGGGGGGCCTCCGGTTGGTGGCTGCTCACGGGTATGCCACTTGAATGTTGGAGCAAAGCTCCTAGTGTTTAGCTCAGGGCAAAGGGGGATCCGATTTAGCACACAAGATACACCCACAGCGGCACTGGGGCGGCCGGGGGAAGGGTGCTGAATTGGCGTTGGGTTCCCTGTTGTTTTCAATGGGAGTTGCTGGTTTTGTGTTTTGGCTGCAGCTCGGTCCAGGTAGTCTTCTGGTAGGAACCAACAGTTGGGTAGGTAAGTTGGAGGGCTTGGGACGTAGGTGCACCTCACGTCCTCTTCTCCAGAGCGCAGGGCAGTCTGATGCAGGAGTGCCTTTTGAGGTCATATTTCACCTTACCGGGCCACTTGTGCTTGGGGATTGATGGGGGGAGGCTGCAGGCGCCGTCTGGGAGTCCTGGAGGGGTCAACCCAAGGTGGATTCAGACTCTGGAGAGCTGGGGGGACCTCGCTTGGACTGGTTGGCCTCTCTGACTCAGGCCGTTGGCATCTGGTGCAGGGGTGGTTCCAGGTGTCTGGTTTATTTGTCTTCAGCAGGCTCTGAGTCTTTTTTGAGAGATTTTGAACAGAGCTGCTGTTCACAGGAGATGCGGTCTTTGTTGAAGGCAGTCAGTCCTCCCTTGGGTTCTGGAGGTCACTGGCTGCAGGACAAGGCGGCTTTTGGCCCGGGATCTCTGGGGCCAAGTCAGTTCTTCTCTGCAGTCTCCTCTGCTGGCCGTCTTCTTTCTTCCTTCTTCGTAGGTTGTGGGAATCTGCCTTCTAGGTTCAGGGCTGCCCTCTAAATACTGTATTCAGGGGGCGTTTAGGGGTCTCAAGGTCAGTAGCCAATGGGCTACTGACTTTAGGGTGCCTACACCCTTGGTGTATTCACCCCACATTAGGGAGTGTCCACAATCCCTAACACTGACTGGAAAGTGCCTCCCATCTGCATGGTGGGCACTGAAGAGTGGGCTTCACCTCAACTCCCCTGGGGTTGGCAGAGGTGGGACACCTCCTGGGCTATTCTAATTTTTCCCGCCTCTCCTTAGAGGCTTAGAGACAGGAAGCGGGCCTACTTCTGATAGCAGGAGAAGCTGGGGGCGTTTTGCAAAGGTGGCAAGGCCTTTGAAGCCCTCCCTGCCACCGATGGCTCCTCCTGACTTGGGGAACCTGTGACCACCTGCGCCCAGAAAAGGCTTTGTTTCTGGGCCCGGGGAGTGAAGGTTCCTACCCCAGGGCTACAGAAACATGTCTTGTGGTGGCAGGCTGCTGTTTACCAGTCAGGAAACCCACCAGAGGCTGGTCATTTTTCGGGGGGCATCTCTAAGATGCCCTCTGAGTGCATGGTATAAATCCCACACTGGCATCAGTGTGGGTTTATTATACTGAGAAGTTTGCTACCAAACTTCCCAGAATTCAGTAAAGCCATTATGGTGCTGTGGAGTTCATAATGACAACCTTCCAGACCATATACTCTTTATGGCTGTACTGCACTTATAGTGTCTGAGAGGATACAGTGCTCATGCACTTGTACCCTCACCAGTGGTATAGTGCACCAGCTAGAGGGATGTCTTAACTATACAATAGGCAGTGGGTTGCAGGCATGACGCACAGGTATGTGTGCCATGTCGACTCTTCCCTTTCCTCTGCACCAAAACTTGCAGCCTGCAATGAATGGCAGAGTGTATGTGTGTGTGTAAAGGTACGGGACCTCTAAGGGTGGCACAATATGTGCTGCAGCCCTTAAAGGCCTTCCCTGGTCACAGTGCCCTTGGCACCCATGGTATCTTTTACAAGGGACTTCGATGTTGCTAGAGAGGTGCCAATTGGGGGTACAAAGGTACAGATTTGGCAAAGAACACAGGCCATGGGAACCTGATTGTCAGGGACCCATGACACATCAAGTCAAAGTGCATCAGAAATCTGCCAAAAAAATTGGGGGGCGGGGTTACTGCAACATAAACCCACCTTCCTTCCACCATGATTCATGGAAATTGGTGCTTCTTTAGGCTAAAAAAAGTCACTTTAATTAGTTTTTTCGCCTTGGCAAAGGACGGTAAAGTGGTAAGGGGGTCTGTTAAATTTCCACTTACACAAATTTCCCTCTTCAGTCTATATTTTGCATAATATCAGGTATCAAAATTCCCCTTCGTGAAGACGTGAACAACAGCCTGGCTGTGGCATACGCAAAGAATGTTGTCCATGGGGCATAGGACACCAATATACTCTTTTGCTATTGGATTGGTTGAATGCTGTAGTGGAGGATAACAGAAGCACCAGTGGTGTGTCTCAAGTCATTTATGACAAACAAATCTCTGATTGTATCTGTTTTGCCATCACTATCATTTTCAGTGTTGGGCACTATGGGATCCTACAAGCGCCCATGCTATTTAATCATTTTTAACACCAGAAATGTTGGTAGCAGAGCATGGTGGCCAGGAGCAAAGTTGGAAGATAGCGTACTGCTGAACTCCCTGTGACTACCAACCTCCCACCAACCACTGACTTGCTGTTGATGCAATGCTCGCACACCTGAAGCATGGTATTGTACGTGATAGATTTACAGCAAAGAAACAAGCCAGAGACTTCCGTGCTCATTTATGGCTCCATTATGTTATATGTAGTGAAATGCAGGAGCATACAGCTGGGCAGAGATGCTTCACGGAACACCTGCATGCCTATATGGACTTAGCTTGATGACATAATTGGATAAGCGTCCGCTGTACCAGATTAGGTAAAGTAGAGCAGGAGTCTCAGAAAGTGTAGGGTTCTTTGAGGACGGTCCAGCTGGGAGGTCTCTGTTTTGTGGGATACTGGCTATGTTATTTAGCTACTTTGTTACGATTTAGTCAAAAATCCCCTCTGAGTGCTCATGTAAGCAGCTGGACTTCTATGGAGAAATGAAGCTTGGTGAGTTCCTTTCTCATTATAAGCTTGTGTCCTGTTAATTTGACTTGTAACGGTTGCTGCTGAGGATAAATATTGCTACTCAACCAAGACTTTGAAATTCCTGAAAACATTGTACCCTGAAAGTTGGTATCTAGTCCCTTTTAGTATCTTGATCAAGGGTAATGTTTTTACTTTTTTAGCAGCTAAGTAGAAGCCGAGGGCTCACGGCTGACAATGGTGTCTGGTTGCTCTGAAAGGGTGCTAAACCACTAAAGAAATAACCTTCACTGCATTAAGATTGACTTAATATGCCTCATTCTTGGAATCTCATTGACAATAAGGAATTGAAAGACTGGTGGCTTAAGCGAAGGAGAAGGCTAGTACACCAATGACAAAGGGGATTAATCAACCTAATCAGGCATTTGATGGGCCAAGACTAAAGGCAGAAGAAGGAGAGGCCATATGAAGTAGAAGACCTAGTAATCCCCAAGGTGATCAAACATTTAGGGCTTGGCTACGCTGTATATGAATTTTCTTGGCTTATGCTTCAAATAGGTAAGTCCCAAGTAATGCCTGAACAGACCAAGCATCCTCAAACCCAAAGCATGAATGTGAGCACTCAGCAAGAGGCCGAACCCCAAGTATCACTGGAACTGTGAAAGAAAAAGTAGGCTATGTAGTGTCATGTTAGTGGTAAAAGCCAGGAAAACTTCAAATGTCTGGTCTTATATGCACCATATCACCATGGGGATACTGGTGGAATCAAATCAACCTCTCATATCTTTATGAACCTTACCAGTGTTTTCAATGCCAACACACTGTGAAGGTGTACTGCCAGACCTTTCACAACATTTGGGCCCCTTACACGTACTACAGGATCTCTTGGATTTAGCTAATAGTAGAAGGGAGGATAATTCCTGATATCAAGTGATATATGCTCAATAAATGTTGGATACAGCACAAGTTAACTACTTGCACATGGTACAAGCCCCATGCTCTTACAGATTTACTCCACTTACTGGGACGAATGACAATTACTTGCTAGAAGACCAAAATCTGCAAATACATAAGTCAAAGCCACAAACCCTTTGCCCTATTTCCTATGAGACAACAAGCTGGGATTCTGAAAATCTTATAGAATCAGATAGCTCTCGGACATCTCACACTTAAAATTATTCCATGAAACAGATGTTTAAATGTATTCTAAAGGAAATTGAGGGCATAAAAAGGAATTCAAATCAAACAGGGGCCTAAAATCGAAGAATTCATAAAATGGACTTCTTATATGAGAGACTGGTGGACTTTATAGAGAAACAACATTACATGGATTCATGCATGCACGAGTAGAGGAGCAAACAAAGATCAAGATTAGTAGGCATGATCAGCAGCTTTAAATATGAAACAGAAGTGTGAAAATCTTGAGAACCGGTCTAGGCAATCAAATGTAAGAATCATAGGGATTCAGGAAAGTTTAGAGACAAGCCAATCGGACATGACCAACTGGATTGAACAATTACTTATAGAGACCATGAGTAACGAATGTAAAACAGCAGTCCCCCACCTGTCAATTGCTAAGGCACACACAGTTGCTACTGCTATGCCTTAAACTGGAGCCAAAAACAGAACATTTATTGTGTGTTTGTAGGATTATACGGTTAAAGAATTTATCTTCTCTTTTGCCAAGCAAAAGAATATATATTTCAATCTATTTTTCTAGATTTAGCATGGAACCTGAGCAAGAGACTGCATGACCTTTGAGCCATGATTTCTGAATTTAAGGCCCTATCTATACTAGTATCAATCAAGAGATTCCAATTAAAAATCAACTGGCAGGGGGAGGTTTCTAAATGTTTCAGATTTCAGGTATGCCCACCAATTGCTTTTCCCCTGCGCCAAGGAACGGAGATATATTTATAATGTACATCAATACAAAATAAGGAATTCTTATTGAAACTTCTCTACTTATCCGATGATGGGAGGTTGATAAGAGGAATCTGCTCCATGTTTTCTGGATGCACACTTTAGCATGAGTACACGGAGGGGGAGGGCCTTTCAACGGACTACATATGTCTCTAGGGATAAGTGGGGGGGGGGGGGGTGCAAAAGTAGGGAAACACCTGGGCTGAGGAGTGACCCATGTTGAGTACTGAGGAAGAGGGGAGGAGTGCAAAAATGAAGGAAAACAAGCAGGCAATAATTCCATCACAATTTGAAGCAAGTATAGATCTATATCTGGGCACTTTATGTTTTAGGGTAGTCACACTAAATATTAAAGGTCTACATTTGAGGAATAAACATAAATGGGTAAACCAAGAATTAAGTAGGTTCAAATTGCCTGTCTACAAGAAAGTAGAGTATCAAAAAAATGCGATCTTCTTTACAAGCAAGTCAGGCATAAACTCATTCATATCAGTTGCTTCAACGCACGCGTTAAGGGCAGTTCTTTTTTAACAACCCATTTCCAGGTCATGCATGATCAGGCAGACCCTGGGGAATATCGGCTATAGTGTTTTTTGGTGTATAGACCTAAGGAAGGCACTCTTACTCTTTTTACTGAAATATGGAAACGCCTCATGAGTATTTCTTAGGACATTTTAAATGTATACTATCCCTGACCCTAGATAGGGTTGTGCTCATCAGGGGAATTGGGAATCGCGGGAAGCTGCCCAGAGCACCATGTTTCACCGAAAGGCTAGGACTGACAGGACAGCTTGTACGTCTCCCATCTGGCCATACTTATACGCTCCTTTGTGCTGCAGGCCGTGTCGTATGCTGATGACATACAGATCATTGTGTCTACCTCAAAAGCCACGGCGGCCAACTTCCAAAGTGCATTAAGGTGGTGGCCATGTGGATGGGCAAGAATGGACTAAAGTTGAATGGCGTGAAGACTGAGGTGTTGATGTTTAGGGCGTCAACCATCTGTATGAAACCAGAACTAGTGGCTGGACAGCCTGGTGATACTACCCACCTCAATGAACTCGGTAAAAAAATCTAGAAGTCATCCTTGATAGTGACCGGTCTCTGGACCTCCAGGTCAATCGTACTGTGACGACCTGCTTCTGGATTATCAGAACCTTGCGGAATGTCTTTCCATATATTCCTTTTACTGCATGAAAACACAAAACCTTAGCACTAATTTCATCCAGGATTGATTATTGCAATGCACTCTATCTTGATACCAATAAGACAACTTAAGTTAAGCTTCAACTGGTGCAAAATGCAGTGGCTAGGATGATCTTAGACATCCCCAAACATCAGTCAGTCTCAAGATGATTGTTTGAACTTCACTGGCTACCTGCACAGAAACATATAGAACACTTATAAAGCTCCCGCATTGTTCATAAAGCTGTGTACAATGCCAACCCAGGTGGAATCAAAACCATGATTCATTGGTACTCCCCATCAGACAGCTTTGCTCGGCGGCCCACACTCTAGTTGTTATATCCAGATTTCGTAGAAGAAGATGGGGAGGCAGAGTCTTTTCGGTCATGGCTCCTAATCTCTGTAATTCCCTCCCCCACCATCTGACCTGCATAAAGCTGCAAACTCCTTTCCGGAAGGCCATAAAAACCTCTCTTCTCCCTGTAAGGAGGTTGACGCTCGCGTTAACTGATCTCTTAATGTACTGAGTATACTCTCTGGGTTAGCGATCAGTGCCTTGCCGCCTTTGGGCATTTGTTGCACTATATAAATCTATATCATTTAATTTCATACCACAAATTCAAATGCCTACTCCTGAATGTCCAAAATCAGGAAATCATGGTAATGATAGACCATTTGGATTTGATTTATCCATTGAGATGGCAAAATCTTTCAGTTAAGGCATTTTCCTTTCTTTCACCTGTACATTTGCATATTCCAGGATTTACTACTTTCTAATAGCACCTGACTCGAACATTATCTTTTTCCTCATTTGGATCACTGATCGTTTATTCTTATCCCTGGATTAATAAATTCCTTCCATGTCATCTACAATTCGAATATGGACCTTCTTTAAGTGGGAAAGAGATAGTTGATTAAATTGAAGGCCCATGTCACAGAACATTTTCAAATCCTCCAATGGCCTCCAAACACCAGGGTTGTGTGGTTGACATTGAAAGCAATTGTCTGTGGATTCACCCAGGAATTTGTAATATAAACATGTAGACAAAGGCAAGCAGACAAAGATCAGCTTAGGGCCTAACTTGCTGATTTAAAGCAGGCACATGTGCAACTAATTGAAATTTAAACTACCAATAGATGTATGACAAGAGATACTACAGTCATGCCCTTTAATCAAAGTTTTAAGTAATCAAGCCCATAGCTAGCGGATTAGGAGATTAAGATATCTCCATTTGGAACATAGGAATAAAGTAGGTTCTTTTCTGGCCTCACCAACATTGGCTTGGACAGCAGCTCAGAGTGTCAAGCAAATTAAAATGGCCAAATGGGATTTGATTTTACACTCAGTCAGCATAGTTGAAGAATTCCGGGGATTCTCTGCAGATCTCTGAGTACCAGCATGCTAGCTATGAGATCAAGGAGACTAATATAGAGATGTTCTTAGATTCTCTGGAACTTACCTTGTCTCTCTGTGCAAGACCAGGACTACCTAGCCTACCTAGCCCTATCACTTGGCACAAATTGATCTAAACTATTTAGCATTAATGCCATACAATCTGAAAATTATTAGCTATTCAGCCCACCGATGGCACCATTATTGATATAAGATGGTTAAACAAATCTGAGAAGGGAGGACTTTTCCAGATTCATTGACCCATGCCGGCATTGTGATATTTTGTTTTTAAAAAAAAACACGCACAAGCCTCTTGCATGGCTTTATTCCACTGAGAGACACCACAGGACACCATAATTTAGCAGTAATATTGATAGATTGGGCTGAAACGACAAAACACTCTAAGTTACCCATAAACTTAGATGGTGAAAAGGCCTTTGCAAGGTGTAATGGCAGTGCCTTGGGGAAGGCTGAGGGATTTTGGGTGGGTTGGCTTCCCAGCACCACTGGTAAAGGCAATCCTGGAAATGTATTGTCAGCCACTAGAAACAGTGCCAGTGAACAGGCTTGATCCTTCTCCCCCCCAAAAAAAGCATTTACAAGAGGAGCATGACAAAGGTGTCTACTCTCCCCCTGTCTCTATGCATTTTACATTCCGTCATTTATTAAAATGTTAATGGAAAGCCACGGTATAAGACCAATTAGATTTCCCAGATTCAAAAAAAAAAATTGAATATTGAAATGATGTTCTGTTAGCTACCCCAACTCTAAACGCACATTATCTGTGGTTAAATAAGCAGCAGCCCAGTTTGACGCTTTAGCAGGACACAAGCTCAATATAAACTAGATGGAGAGCATATGCATAGGATCCACTAATCTGAATTAAACATATATAGTGTTTAATCTGAGATATTTATGGGTTAAACTTATCAACAAATATAATGAACTCCCCATCTCTGTGCTAGAGAGAGCAAACATTATCACAGTGGTGTTCCTTTCAACGATACTGTGTTCATTCAGAGCCCTTCAAATATATTTTTCTCCTTTTTTTCAAACAACTGGAGGGCCTGATAACTGCTTTATATGGGACCATTGGAAACTTCTAAAGTCAGTGAGGTTTCTACAGTTATCGGTTGATAGATTGGGATGGATAATAACACATTTTCAAACTTACTGGTGGGCAGCATTATGTAGAATACTTATCAAACTGATTTCGGAACAAGTACTAAATACAATCTTTATAGAGGTAATACTGGATGCATCACTGAATCTACTATTCTCTGACCCCAAACATGTAAATATAACATCCTTTAGAGGTTTTGGACATGCATTGCAGGACATACCTAAATATTTCAGAGTATTGAAATTTCATAGCTACACTTACTTTATGGGATTATTAGGGGACCAAATTGAGGCATCAAAATATTCCCGTTGGGACATCATTCAGTTTGTATACCAGTTATTTTCAAATGGTATGTTTAAAACATTTCAGACAATTAGAGAAGAGTTTGATATCCCATCATAGGACATTTTCCATCACTTGCAGATGAGGGCTTTATTTCACCTGAGTTCTTACCTAAAATATGCACAGTCCTGACGGATCACAAGCCATGTCAAGTGGCTGATCATTTTCATATATTCCTTGAACAAGGTCAGGATCAATTAACTCTTTGAGCACAAAAATAGTCTCACTGGCTGGAAATAGGGATCTTTCAAGAAACTATTGTAGAGTCCATTAGCCTGAGTGAGAAGACTCGTAAAATAATTAAATATTGCTTGCAGCATTATCGTGCTCGTTTTGATTTTTACATCATATCTCCAAAGTTGAGCAAGTGAAATATTGTTAAAGCAGACAGGGTACATACGTTTGCAATATTTTCGGTACTCACACTGCATTAGGCATGTCCTTGTCATTTTTTTCCTACGACCTGTTCATGACATGCTCCTACTGTGAGAAAGTGGCTCTGTATATACTGTTCCCAAATAGGTGCAGTGTGTACAGAGTCCACAGTCCCCAGAGGTTTGGCAGAGGTTAAAGTTAGATATAACCTTACTCTCTAAAGTGGTAGCTTGGTCGAGCAGTACGACAGTATCAGAGGACAGTGTAAAGCATTTGTTGTACACACTCAGTCAGCAAATGGTCTCACACACTCAAGAACTGAACTCTAGGCCAATGGTTTATATAAAAAATGTATGGTTGTTTTATTTTAGAACCATCAATAGGTATCAAAATATACTTTGTCAGAATGAGAGGCTTTAGTTAAATACTTTTGCAATATGCAATTGACTTTTGTAGGTAATAGTTACAAGTTGTTGCAATAGGCAGCACGATTTCAAACACAATAGTACATTGAGCTCAATGTGAGTTTTAAGTTATTTGCAATAGATTACTTTCAGGATTACTTTTCTAATTCCATGACTGGATCCTAGATTCAGTCCTGGGACAGGTCTTGGAAACAAGTGAATAAATTCGTTTTAGTTACTGTTGTGATTTTTAGGCAATGGGAGAACTTTCAAGTTAGGGGTAAAGTATGTTCTCGTTACTTTTGTAATCCAGGGCTGGGCTCCCAGGCTCAGTACTGGGACCTCCATCTAAAACAGGTAAGTATTTACGTTTTCACAGTTAGTACGATTTTTTAAAGAATATTTGTAGTTTGAAAAAATCGACACTTAGAAATAATTTCACAGAAAAACAGTCAATGATTTTCTATGGAAGAAAATTGGGTTAGTGGTAAGTACGGTTGTAAGTACTTTTCAGGGTCAGTGCTGGGCACCAAGATCCAGCACTGAGATCTCTCCTAATAACAGGTGAGTATTTCCGTTTTCGTTACGCGGTTGATTTTAGGTGAATATTTTAAGTTTTAGAAACTCCACACTGGAGGAGCCTAGCGCGCAACCAAGATGGCCGCGTAGGTGCGAGGCTCCCGAGGACCTCCGTGACCTCCTACACATATCCTGACAATATCCTGTCCTAGATGAGGGGACTGTGTTGGTGAGCCCGAGCTGAGGTGGCACCCGTTTTCCGCTTCCAAATTGGACCTCGGACTCCGGCGGGAGCACCGACTGCTGTTTGCGGCCTTCTCCACGCCGGACCCCGGATTGGAGCTGTGGGGTGATCCGGAGACAAAGTGAACAACAGCGGCGGGCTGGGCACGGCGACTCGCGTACCCCGCACTTTCACTTTCGCTTTTGCACCCTCCTTGCTGTCGCGGCGAGGTTGGGTCGCGGGGCGCTGTGAGGTGGTGTGGCCTCGTTGGGGTGCCCCTGCCGGCCCGCCGGCTGTGACCCACCCCGCGGACCTGTGGTAACCCCCCCCCCCCCCGGATCCCGTGAACCGGCTTGCCCGCCCTTTACGACGTGCTTGGCACGGCCGTGAGACTGGAACCATGTCCACAAAGCAAGATGGAGATCGGGCAAAGGTGAAATCGACCCGACGTGGCGCTGTCCACCAGTCTAACAGCATGGACCGCTACACCCTCCAGAAGGGATCTCCCGAGGTGCCGCGTAGGTCCCCTGAGGGCCCGACTGATGCTCCTGCTCTGCCCGCGGATCTGACCCTGCGGGATGTAATGGGCGCTATCGCCGAGATGAAGGCCTCGGTGGGCCAGCGTTTTGATACACTGGCGCAGAAGATTGACTCGGTCCTCGTGGATGTTGGCCTGGTAAGGGCTGATCTATCCAAGACTAATGACCGGGTCGATTCTTTGGCCCACACCACATCGGGCCTCACGACGGATGTGGCAGCCCTCCAAAAGGAGGTGCGCCGGCTTGGCCAGGCGAGCGCGCTGATGGATCGTCGCCTGGAGGATTCCGAGGGTCGGGCCCGGAGGAACAATGTCCGCATTATCGGGGTGCCTGAGGGACGTGAGGAGGCGGCGGCGGATTTATTTGTGGAGGACTTGATTCTCACCCATCTCCAGCCCCGGGGGCTGAGTAAATTCTTCGCGGTGGAGCGGGCCCACAGGGTTCCCGGGGGAAGGCCTAAGGCCGGAGCCCCTCCGAGGCCTCTCATCGCCCGGATTTTCAACTTTCGGGACAGAGACGCTATCCTGCAATCCTCCAGACTACAGGGACCGGTCAGGCTCGACAATATGGATATAAATTTTTATCCTGACTTCACCCCAGCGGTCCAAAAGCAGAGACTGAGCTTTCTCGGAGTCAAACGTCGTCTACGGGACCTAAATCTCAAGTATGCTATGCTTTTCCCAGCTAAGTTGCGGGTGGAGTTGGATGGCCGCACGCACTTTTTTGATCGTCCCGAAGCAGCCGGGGACTGGCTGGATACTTTGCCTGGGGATCGGGATCGGGGGTTGGGGGGGGGGGGGGGGGGCGGTTGGGGGAGAGGGCTCGCCGGATCAGGACTGAGGGACTAATATTATGCCTCGCTCTGGACAAAATTGATGTCACTTTTGACTGTTCGTCTGTTCGAGTAAGTTCCCCTCCTGTGGAGGTCGTGTGGGGTCTCTTGGGGGTTCTCCCTCCTCCTCTGGGGGTCTAGTTAGTTTCACCATCTATGGGGCGACAGGCACACTGCACTTTGGGGGGGCTGTTCGGGCTCATGCAGGGGTGCAGGGAGGGGGGAGTTCTGTTGGGGTGGGTGAGTTGGGGTGGCGTGTTGTTCTTTTTTACCACAAGGCAAACCCTTTTTCGTGTTGTTTTTAAGGTGCTCTCCGGGGGACGACTGATGGCTTCTCTGTGTGATGGGGGGTAGGGATTTGACTTTGTTGTCTTGGAACGTTAATGGACTGGGGGATAGGATCAAACGAGGTGTGGTCCTGCAGTATTTGAAACGAATCTCACCCGATGTAGTCTTCCTGCAGGAGACACACCTTATTGGAAATTCTTTTTGTGCCATGAATCGGCGTGGCTACCGTTTGGTGGCCCACTCGGGCTTCACGTCGGGCTCACGGGGTGTGGGCATTATGGTGAAGAACTCGCTCCCGTTGGAAATTGATGAGGTGCGCCATGATGATAGGGGACGCTACGCTGTTTTAGTGGGGAGAATGGAAGGCAAAGTAGTGGTTTTTGTATCAGTATACGTCCCACCGGGGCTACAGGCGACCACTTTTGCAGACCTGGGGCGCCTCCTCCTGGGCCTTCCGGGGGGGCTCCTAGTGGTTGGGGGGGACTTCAATGCGGTGGTTTCTGGGACTCTGGATCGTCACCCCCCTAGGGACCTCCCCCGGGCACAGGCGTGGCTATCCGGCCTCTTTGATACACTGGGATTGGTGGACTGCTGGCGCTTAAAACATCCCACGCAGCAGCAGTACACTTTCCACTCGGGGGCCCATGGTAGCCTATCACGGCTTGATCATGTCCTTGTCCCGGCGGCCTATGTTGGGAGGGTAGGAGAGGTGCGCCATTTGGCGCGGGGTATTTCAGATCACTCCCCGCTCCTGTTCCACTTTGATGTCTTCCCGAGGGGTGAGGGCAGGGTAGTTCCAATCAATGCCTGGTACCTGCGCGACCCCACCATTCGCGCTGACGTGATTAAATCCTTGCAGCGATACTTTGATGAGAATGTGGGGTCCGTCCCTTCGGCTATCTCCCTGTGGGAAGCCTTCAAGACAGTTCTCAGAGGGGAGGCCCTGTCCCTTATTTCCCATGCCCGGAGGCGCGAGCGGGAGGAGGTTACCCGGGTGGAGGCCGAAATTGCTGAATTGGAGGGTGATCTGGAGGGCGGGGTGACGGATGCTGCACTACATGTCCTACAACTTAAGCAGGCGGCCTACAGGGCCCTCGTTACGGAGGCGGCCAGGGGCCTCAGTAGGGAGCAACAGGGGCGACTGTATGATGTGGGTGATAAGGCTGGTAAACTGATAGCGTGGTTGGATAAAAAGGAGAGAGCGAATCGTGTGGTCCCGTTGATTGAGAGAACGGATGGTGTGAGTGTAACCGAGCCAGAAGAAATTGTCTCCTGTTTCGCGGACTATTTCCGCGAGGTGTATTCCCCGGTCTCTCCTTGCTCGGAGGAGGATTCCCATGCCCTGCTTAGGGATATCGCGCTGCCTTCCCTTTCGGAGGAGGACAGGGTGTCGCTGGATGCCGCTCCCACCTCCGACGAAATTGCCCTCGCCATACGTTCGGTCGCCTCTGGCAAGGCCATGGGCCCGAATGGCATCCCTATCGAGCTGTATAAATTGCGACCAGATGTACTGGCACCCCACCTCCGCGCGATGTTCCTGGCGGCCCACTCGCTGGGCTCCCTCCCGCCGGACCAGCGTCTGGCCACTATCGTGGTGATCCACAAGGAAGGGAGACCTCGGGACCGGGTCACATCCTATCGGCCTATCTCACTCTTGAATGCGGAGCCCAAAATTCTCGCCAAGGTGCTGGCCAATCGGCTGGTCGGCGTGGTGGGCGATCTGGTCCACCAAGATCAGTCCGGCTTTATTCCCCATCGCAACACGGCCCTTAATCTGCGGCGCTTGCACGGGGTGCTCGCACGTGTCCCATTCGTGCGGGAGCCGGCCATTTTGGCGTCCTTAGACGCCACCATGGCGTTTGACACGCTTGAGTGGCCATACATTTGGGCGATGCTGGCGAAGTTTGGATTTGGCCCGGGCTTCATCAGTTGGGTCAAATTGTTGTATTCGGGCCCATTGGCGCAGGTGGTGGTGAATGGAAGAGTTTCGGCCCCATTCGAGCTGGGCCGGGGCACGCGACAGGGCTGCCCCTTGTCGCCGCTCCTGTTTGCGCTGGCCTTGGAGCCCCTGGCGGAGTGGCTGCGGTGGCATCCCTCCATCCGTGGTCTCCGTTGGACCCCCGAGTATGAGGACCGCGTGTCCCTATACGCTGACGACATCCTTTTGTATCTAGCCTCCCCACGTAAATCACTAATAGTCCTGGTTGATGTTTTACGTTCATTCGGCCGGAACTCAGGCCTTGTCATCAACTGGGCCAAATCATGTGTGTATGTGCTCTCTGGGGAGGCTCCCGTCCTCCCGCGGGGCTGTCCGATCCAGATTGCCTCTCAGGGGTTTAGATACCTGGGTGTTTACATTACTCTGGACCCAGAGGCCCGCTACGAGCGGAACTTGCTTCCCCCCCCTCCAGCGCTTGAAGGAGGACTTCGTGCGCTGGCGGCGTCTGCCGCTATCGCCGCTCGGCCGGGCGGCGTTGTTTAAGATGATGTCGTTGCCACGTTTCTTGTACGCTCTCCAGAACACTATGGACCTAGTCCCGGCGCGCTACTTCCGTGAGGTGGAGAGTCTACAGCGCCGCCTGTTCTGGGACGGGAGGCCGCGTATTGCCCTGGCGAAGTTGACGCTCCCATGGTATGACGGGGGGATTGCCCTCCCGGATATTAAACGGTATTACTGGGCCTCCCAGCTAGCTGCAATTAACCATGGCATCTACGGGCCCGCCTTAAACCCGGCATTTGAAATGGACAAGATGCTACTGCCCGGTGGCGACTACAATCGAGCGCTCTACTCTGGCGCGCCCGACGCTCGCCTGACGGGACCTACGCGTGTCATGGTCCGAGTATGGCATGCGGCTAATGCAGCTATGGGGTGGAAGGACCGTTTGACCCGGGCGTCACCGCTGTACGCGCCTGAGAGGCTGGGCTCACTCTGGACCTCGAAGGGCTTCGAGAAATGGGACACGATAGGCATCAGTAAAGTGGGGGATCTCTGGACGAGGGGAGGACTTAAAACATTCGAGATGCTGCAGACGGAGTTTCAGTTGCAGGGCAGTGAATACTTTCGGTACCTGCAGGTCCGTCATGCACTGGGCTCCGTCTTCCCAGACGTTGCCTCCATCCCGGAGTCTTCCCCCCTGGAGGATAGAGTGCTAGATGGCCACGTCCCAGACAGTACGATCTCCCTTATATACAAAAAACTGATTAATGATCGCTCGGGCTTGCTGATTGGCCTTCGCGAGGCTTGGGTTGCCGATGGTCTGGAGTTGGACGATGAAGACTGGATCTCCGCGGTGGCCTCTCCGAAGGAGGTGGCCATACCGGCTCGCCTTCGCTTCGTCCAGCTTAAGATACTCCACCGGGTCTACATGACGGGGCCAAAGCTTCTGCGTATGGGCTATGCTGAGGATGGGTTGTGTAAGCGTGGGTGTGGTGCCTTGGCGACTTTTCTGCATATTTTATGGGAATGCCCGAAGGTGGAGCGATTCTGGCGTGGTGTGCACGAGGTCCTGCGAGTGGTTACGCGTGTTGCGCTGCTGCCTGAAGCGAGGAGATGCCTGTTGAATGTGTGGGAACCGACTGACTACTCGGCTCCGCAGACGTGGTGGGTGACTCTGGGATATATGATAGCTAAGCGTGATATTGCTCAACTGTGGGGATCCCAGAAGCCCCCGGCGGTGTCTGCCTGGAAAGAACACATGGACTGGTGCATGTTTCGAGAAAAGGTGGTGTATGTGGCGAGGGGTAAACCTGGGACATGGGTGAAAGTATGGGGCCCCTGGAACGCCTACCGTGGGGGTATTTGCGCGCCACCGTTGCTGCCTGCTGCCTCACCAGCCCCGTCCCCTTAGCTGACTCCTTCCCCCAGCCCCGTGCACAGGGTTCCCCCAGTCCTCGCTCTGTTCCCCTTCCCCTCTTTAGACTCCTCTGGATAGTTGGGGTCCCCCATTTGGGGAGCACGTGCTGCTATTTTCGACTGCGGGTTGCCTTGTGGGTGTTGTTTTTCTTGTTGTTTGTATAAAATGAAACCGTATTGTGGGGTCTGACGGATGTGGCCCATGATTTTGATAACTCCTGATTCTGCTCCTCCGTAACGCCAAGTGTTCTATGAACGTATGTCATATGTTTCTGTCATTCCTAGCGGCCGGCCGGAAGGTTGTAGGCCCATACTTGTATATTCTTGAGATTTGTAATAAACGGTTTCAATAAATAAATAAATAAATAAAGAAACTCCACACTTTGACTGGTTTCTTCTGAAATTTCTTCTATGTTACCCTGTGGAAGAAAATTGGGTTATCGGCTTTTGGGTAAGTACTCGACTGGCGGAGTTAAGGTTCTGGGCACAGACTCAAGGGTTTCCCAGGGTCAGGTTGGTACAGTTGTTATACCCTCAGCGGCACTGGGGCGGCCGGGTGCAGAGTGAGTTAGGCCCAATGTTATCCTATGGGAGGCAGGGGGGCCTTGGTTGGTGGCTTCTGACTAGCAGGCCACGTGGCTGTGGGTGCTGGGCTCCTGGTCACTTGCTCAGGGCAAATGGCTTAGTAGGTAGGAGTAGAAGTTGCACTGCCAGGGCCAGTCAGGCGGCTGGGTGCCTGGTGCTTTTGAGCCTTCGGGTGCTCAATGTATTTCAATGGGAAAGCTCCAGGACGAACAAAGGCTGCAAGCTCGGGGACGAAGATACTTCAGGTGCCACCACCACTTCGAGAGGTAAGTTGGGTAGTTGGAGGATAGGTAGGTACCCAGGAGTCAGGCACAGGGGGCCGCAGGGTGCAGGGGTTCCTTTTGGTGTCGGGAAATCTTACCCTCTGTTGATCGCGGTTGGTGGGGTCCCTGGTTCTGAGGCTGCAGGCGGCGTCAGGAGCGCCGAGGTGAGTCCTTGGGTGCCGGATTCAGGGTCACAGTCGCCGGCTTTGAGCAGAGCCATTGCTCATGGAAGTCCCAGCTGCTCAGTCACAAGGTAGCCAGGTCCTCCGGGGTTTGTGAGGTTGCTGGCCACAAGAGGTGCCAGGATTTAGCAGGAGCAGGTTCGAGGGTCGACAGGCCAGTAGGGCTGGGGCCAAAGCAGTTGGTGTCTTCCTCTTCTTAGCAGCTGCACGACAGGTCTTCTTTCTTCTTGCTCTTCTTCACTTTTTCAGAGTCTGGAATCTGGAGAAGGAAGGTTCAGGGTGCCTCTAAATACTAGATTTAAGGGCGTTACAGGTAGGTAAAGGGCAGGGACCAATGGGTCCCTGCCCTGGGGTGGGTACACCCCCTATCCTTCCACTCTTCTGTGGCAGTAGCCTAGTCCTGATTGGGCAGGGCTTCCCATCTTCAAGATGGCGAGCGCCCGGAGATGTGCTTCACCTCGCCCCCCCACCTGAGGGGTGGGGTTGGCAGGCTGGCACATCCCCTGTCCTTACTTGGGGTTTCCGGCCAGTCTTCCCACCAGAGTGGGGGTCAGAACCGGTGGGGGCCAGTTTTCTGGGTACAGCAAGTGGCCTGGAGAAGCTCACAGAGGCGCCATGCCTTTGAAGCTTCCCCCTGCCCATTCTGGGGGAGGAGACCTAGCACCTCGCCCAGGATGTGCATTGTTGCAGGCCCAGGAGAGCGGGGGCTCTCCACCCAGTTGTCCAGCAACATGTCTGCTGTGTGTCAGTCTAGGCAGCCTCGCAGACCAGACGTGGTTTGTAGGTTAGGTTTCAGGGGGCATCTCTAAGATGCCCTCTGTAGTGCTTTGTACATTTAATCCCACACTGGCATCAGTGCAGGTTTAAGGTGCTGAGAAGTTTGACACCAAACTTCTCAGTCTTCAGTGTTGCCATTATGGTGCTGTGGAGTTCGTGTTTGACGAGCTCTCAGCACCATGTACTCTTAAATGGCAGCACTGCACTTACAGTGCCCAGGAATGGACCTGGGTACTGTAGGGGCACAGGGCTCATGCCCCTGTGCCCACACCATTGGCATAGGGCACCCAGCTAGAGGGGTGGCTGATGTATGCCAGGGCAGTGTAGGTTGTGGGCATGGCACACAGGGATGTGTGCCATGTCGAATCTTTGTTTTGCCTTGTACCCAGACACTCTGCCTGCATGGGCAGTGTGGTTGTGTTAGGGCACAGGGTCTCTAAGGGTGGCACAATAAGTGCTGCAGCCCTTAGAGGCATTCCCTGGTCACAAGGCCCAGGGTACCTAGGGTACCATTTACCAGGGCTGACATGTGGCCAGGGTTTGCCAATTTGGGATTTTAGGTTTTAGGGAAGGAACATAGGCCCGGGGCACCTAATTGGCAGGAGTCCAGGGCACACTCAGTCAAAGTACATTCAGCAATTCAGCAAAAAGTGGGGGCATACTATGCAAGAAAGATGGCACTTTCTCACACCTACTGCTCAGGGAATCTTTCAAAAGAGGAGCACTTGTAGGATGAATAGATTCATTGTAATATGTTGCAGTGTTTTTAATGATTACTCTGTTATTTGTCATCAGCTTCCTCTCTGGGATGCTTAACCTTATATTGGCTGCTAAGATTTCCAATACAGTTTTCTGGCCTCTGTGATGTGGAGACATGGATCAAAACTGAGGCATGAGTGAAGTAATGGCTCCCTGTACAAGTGGTGAAGAGTCCTCCTGTGGTTTTCGGTTGTTGTCCTTGTTAAACTTACACTGAAACTGGATTTCCTCCAATACCTGCTATTGGCTCTGTCAATCTTCACATCCAAACTGTCCCTGTAACTACAGAAAATTCATTCATCTCTGTAGGACACAGGGTATATCAGTCAGAAACTGTCCCAAAGGTAAGTAGCTTGTTTTTCAGAGTTCAATGTCATGATTGTCTGGAACAAGCTCAAGCAATCACTTAAATTGGAAAGAACGTGGAAAGAATACTCATTCAGTTTCACAAAGTCTTAAAAACATTCCTACTTTCATTAAAGCTCTGTGTGTTCTAGGCTTCTTTCTGTAAAGGTAAAAAATGCGGATAGAGAATTCGCACAATATGTGTTACGTGTTTCATTCTATCTTTATCTGAGAAGAGAGCTAGAGTGCAACTGTAGAACTTTTTAAAGATATTTGTAATGAATCTAAAACATGAATTCCATTCTTGTGTTGAAGTTATATGATCTTTTTTGGGGGTTCTACAGACATAAATCTGACTCAGACATTTAAATCAGTTCATGTACTTGTTCAAATTTATGTTTGTACCTTGATAAATGCAGTTAGATTACCATTGTGAGGCCCATTTAAGCCACCTCAAAATTGCTTCCTTTTCTTCTTGATTTCTTTTCAAAACACTAATCACTATCTTCCTAAATTTATTCTGTAGGATGTTGAAAGCCAAAGTAAAGTATCTGGGCCAGAACCGCAGTATTTGGATGAGTTTACTAGCCTTCTCGTGCCAGATGACACTAGGGTTCTAGTTGACCTGCTGAAGCTTGCCGTTTCCAATCGTGCTGGTGAGAAGGGAAAGGATGTCCTTTCAGCAGTGCTTTCAGGCATGGGAACTGCTTATCCACAGGTTGGTCAAAAATAATGTTTTTAAAACACGTGTTGTACTTAGCAATTGCAGCCTTTGTAACATATTTTTATATGTAGTCTTAAACTTTGAGTAAGAGGGTTGTATGTTAAGAGGTAACAAATTTATATTTCCGAATCACAGACCAAAAACGGCAGAGCTAGCCAAACCTCAGACAGCTATTATAATGCAGATTACATAGGGATCTAAAGATCAGATGACAGGCAAATTACATGGTCATACAAGCACCACAAGCTTTAGTGATAACATCATAGAACCTTTAGCAAACTAGATGGTGCAAAACCCCTGCACAAATCATGAAAATAGCCTCAGAAGTAAGTGTCCTCTAGAACCAAATTATTCCAGAATTATCCCAAACTGAGGATGAATTGTCATTCCGATATCAGGTTTAAATACATTTCCAAAGTGCAGTCATGTTGTCTGCACAAATAGTTTTCCCATTTCTGAGAATACAGTTCACTGTGAATTAAATAGTTTTTAATTTCCATGGAAATACTACATTGTTGTCACAAAATACCAGATATTCAGTTTTAGTAAATCAGCTTTTGGTCCCCTAACATCAGCTTTTCATTTTCTTGTAGCACTAAATGTATTGCTGTCACACATGGGCAGTTTTGCCTTGGATGTCATCATCCTCAAATAACTGGGTTGTTCATTTTAAGTTAATTTTATACCTCCAAATATGCAAAAGAAAACCGGATGTTTTTCAAGAATAGCCACAATAAGGCAAGAACTGATCGCTGCAGTGCCAAGGATAATCAGGATGTTTCCAAGAATCCAAACACATATATGCTATGCGTGTGCAACTGTTTTTCATGGCTAACCAGAATGTCACCCTTAAATCCCTCAGTATTTCACTGATTGGCCTCTGTTACAGAGGCTTAGCCATACCATTGCTACGAATGCCTATGCATACTTCACTGATGGGCCACTTCTGTACAACTATAACTAGAGTGTTGCCAAAGATGCTCCATTGTGTCATGGATTCAAGTGATTACAACATAGTCAGAGCCCGATATGTCAAGCATGCTCCTTTTTACATAGGATCCCCATTATGCCACTACCAGGCTACCCTTATATCCAGGATAGTCAAATTCATATTACAAATGTCAGCTGTATGATCAATAAGGCTGGTCACCAATACTAGATACTGACTGACCTGGGTCATCAAAACACATATTCTGATAGAGTTGTGCCCTCACATAGGCAACCCCACCCTGGCAAGCACCCACCCACCTGTGCAGGTTGATCAAAACTTACATGTGAAATGGTGTATGGCCTTTTCTCTGAATGCGCCTCCTGTCCTGCACTCGTCATGTTTTTTGTCCATTATGTAGTATGGAATGGCAAGAATGCAGGCCCTTGTTTACTTCCTGGTCCTACACAGGGGAAGTCCTAGCATCTTATATGATATGGATGATGGGCATGCACCATTGAAGCTTCACTAGATGATATGCTACACTTGCCATACATTTGACAGGAGAACTCGACTCAGAACACCTGACATTTGAAAATGTCAACCTGTTCAGCAATTGAAACCCTCCTCCTTTTGTGTAACCTTTGCTCACAGACAGGCAATCTGTTGAGATGTTTTGTTTTCATGCCAAAGTTGTGCAATAGTTGGTGAGGGAGGCAGTGTGTTGGATGGAGCTGGCACCTATTTGAGCTAGCCACCAATAGTATATTTGGCACAGGATACAAACTAAAATGTACCTAGGTGTTTGAACCACAATAAATGAAAGCTGGTGAGTATTGAAGATTCAAAGAACCAACTGAAACAAGGCTCAGAAGGACAGTGAATACTACTCCGAGCACTAAAAGATTAATACCTAAACTGATTTGCATAAGGATCACATACCAGCTTGAAGCGACCTGTATCGAAGGAGTCTGATTTGTTCTGTAGTTACGCTTGGTCTTTGGAATCAAAATAGGATCCTATTGTTGTATCTCAAAAATTGACATGGGTAATAAGGCCGTAGTTTCTACTTCAGGTAAACTGTGACCATTCCTTGGACACACTTAAAAGTATAGAGTGCAAATGTTATGAATGTAAACTTTGAGAAGTTTCATTCAGTTTTTGATTTCATGGACCAACCAAACCAACGAATTTGCATGAATTGCACTTGCTGGCATGCACATTGATATGCTAAAAGGCTACTATATACATCATTGGTATAGTCCAGTTTTGCATTGCTCAATAATCCCACTCTTACTTGCTGATGTCAGAAGAAAGAAGCCTGAATAAATAGGCAGGTTCCACAGTATTCCATGACCCTCACCACTCTGTTTCCTGTATTCCTTATGCTCTGTAATGTTTGTGGTCACTCACTACTTTCAGAACAAGATGATGCCTGGCACAGCACATTATCAGGCTTGAAACAAATCTCCTGTGCATGAATACATTGATAATTGTCAGAATATGAAAAAATGGCAAAGTAAGAAGTATTGTTAAATCAAGGACATCATTACAAACTGCTCTCATGTTCTGAACCTCTGAGTCACATGGATAATTGTACCAAACATGATATTGTGGATTTGAAAAGCTCAAATCAATTGTAACACAATGCTTCTCTGTTACCTTCAGGTTGCACTTTCGCCTCTTTAGGGTATCCAATATGGTGCCCTACTAACATTGGTGAGAATACAGTCAAATGTCAATAAAGGGTAAAGGTGTAAATATGACACGTCTATTCATATATTGGAACTGGGAAATGACCAGTAGCAAGTGAAGGCAAATTATCATATTAAATATTGTAAAATACAGTGAAAGTGCAGGTCATGATTAGTGTGCCCACCTGAAAAGACACTGATATGTTAGTAATTTATGTAGCAGTGATGACTTGTTTTTCTTAAACAGTAATGCATTTGTTGTTTTCTTAGTTATCATGTTAAACATATCAGTGTATGTTACTATAGGTTGCTGATATGCTATTGGAGCTGTGTGTCACAGAATTGGAAGATGTGGCAACAGACTCGCAGAGCGGCCGTCTCTCTTCCCAACCAGTGGTGGTGGAAAGTTGTCACCCATATACAGATGATACAAGCACAAGTGGGACAGTCAAAATACCAGGTAAGTTATGTTTAGGAGAGCAAGACGACAGTGGAGGAATTCATGGGTTTCCTTTTGGGACTAAGAAATATCATTTGTACTAGATATTCAAGTGTAAAAAACTTGATCTCTGCCATTACACATTGGTTCAGTTTAGGGACTCATTCTCGTTGAAAATAATTTCACTTATAAAGTCCAATCTTATTTTGTCTTTAATTGAAATGTACATATCAGTTTACACTGTTTGGCTTAAGTTTGTCATTAAAAATCTGCATTGATTTTCAGTGGTTCTCCTATTTTAGCAATATTGTTTGCTTATTTTTCTGATTTATTGTAATACAAAAACATGAAATTGAACACATACCATTAAATAACCACAAAACTGGCCCTACTGTTGATCCTAATTATTACTTCAATCATACCAGTCCCCATAGCCCCTACATTGTCTTTTCATCCTTGCCGAAACAATAATTGAGACACATCTCAATTTAAACCTTGACCCTAATTATTACCCTCTCCATAGCATAACCCCAAATCAAACCTTGGCATTTAACCTTAAACCAAGATGACCCTAGCCTTGACCCTAAACCATGCCCTAATCATAACTTTATCCCCTGGTGTACATGTTTCCCTTACTGTAACCTTACCCTTGAATGAATCACTTAATTTGACCCCAGGTCTTTCCATCTTCTTAACCTTAACGCCTATAGTAATCATTTCTTGATATTAACCTTCATACGGACTTTAACTCTGAATGTAACTTTTTTTTACAGCCATACATAATCCTTTTCTAAATATAGTGATATGTGCTTCTCTGGCATGTATTTATTTGATCTTGGCTTTGAATTATTTTTCCAATTAAATATTTTTACTTGTATGGTTTCAGTTAAATTACAGGATATTAGAATGCAGTGTTCGTGCAGTTTAAAGTACACTATATGCAGAGCTTCATTTTTTTTACTTTTCCAATGCATTTTTTAATAAACACTTAGTTATTCCCTTTTTTTTTTTTGTTTTTTTTTTAAATGTTATTGTTCTTCGACAAAGAATACTGAAAAAAAGAGAGATAATAGGTAACAGAGAGAAACATTTCAACCATCGAATATGAATATGAAAATCAAATAGTCCTTGCGTGTTTATCCTTTTCAACAATTCATAAGTAAATAAATCATTTTATATACATGCAAACCAAAAAAGTAGATCAGTTTAAATAATCCAGGTAAGCAAAAAGGGGAAATAAGAGCAAACAATTAATTTAAGGAGAAAGACCATACAATTCCCCATAATTTAATTCACCAGTTTATCAATTGGTGCCCATATTCGCAGGCCTCTTTTTCTTTTCCTACATCCCTTTAATTTATAAATTGAAAACTCTATATTGTATACCGCGAGTAAACGTGCCCTCCAGTTCGAGAAGGTCAGGGGCTCAGCGCTTATCCACTGGGAAGTTATACACAGACGGGCAATGGCCATAGAGATAAATAGTAATTCTGTATCTGATCTTGCCCGTCCATCTGTTAGATTTTGACTAATACCAAAGATAAGGAGAGCTGGATTAATTCGGACTGGGATCTGAAAGGTTGCAGATAGAAAAATGTCCATGTCATATATAAATTCTTTTAATTTTGGGCATGTGAAGAACATGTAGACAGCATCTGCTGCAAATAAATTGCACCTACTACAACTTGCGCCCCTTGTGCCACCCCATTTTGATATTTTCGCTGGAGTGTAATATAAATCAAATATGGACATGAAATGTTGACTCCTTATACTACCCGTAATCAATATCTGATTTGCTAAGGATATGGAATCTTCAATATCAACTTCGTCCTCCCCCAGCAGTTTAGCCCATTTTTCTGTATGGGACGGTAAATCGTCTGGAAAAGACTCAAGCAGGTTAATATATAGTTTCCCCAACGGTCCCTTTTCTGAATCAGTTCGACCAAGGGTATTTTCCTGAAATTGTGAACCAACCGATGGGGTCCACTAGCTAAAAAGCTTCAGATCTGTAAGAATTAAAAAAAATCAGCCCTGCTTAGCCCATACTCCTCTTGTAGAATTGCAAAAGATTTCATTTGCCCGTTGCAATAAAGATCTCCCAGTATATAGATACCCTTCCTACCCCAAGTAGATGTAACATAATCCCGAAAGATTGGTGGTAAACTGGGTGTGGTCGATAAGGGGGTATATGCATTTAGATTTGGGATTTTTAATTTCCGTTGAATCTGTCTCCATACCTTAATCGCTGTCTGCAAGATTTTAAATCGTGTCTTTTTGTAATAGCTGGGTTCAAAGATTGAGACCAGCAACCCTTTCACTTGATCCCCCAATCCAAATTCGTATATAGATGGGCGGCATGCGATTGGTATATTACATTTTGACCCAACAAGTAAAATAACCATATGTTGGATAGTTGTGGCCCAGTAATAAAGTAAAAAATTCGGAATGGCTAATCCCCCCCGTTGTTTGGGGAAGGTCAGCCACTTGTCTGCTCTCCTAGATCGGCGATAAGACCAAAGAAACCTAGAACATACCCTTTCTATTTTTAAAAAAAAAGAAGGAAACTCAAGCGGTATAGTCCTAAACGGATATAAGAATTTAGGTAAAATCAGCATCTTTAGAGCATTACTCCGCCCAATCAGAGATAAGTGTAAATGATCCCGCCTCTCCAATTTCTTATTGCTAGTTTTAATTAAAGGGCATAGGGTCAGATCTGGGATATTTTCTACTTGGGCAGTGATTGTAATGCCCAAATACGTGGTCTCAGTCACGACTGGAAAGCCGGGAGGGCATGACATGCCAGAACATAAAATTAAAGTTTTATCAACATTTAATTTGTACCCAGACAAGACCCCATACTGATCTGCTAGATCTTGAACAATTGGAAAGGCAGAAGCGACATCGCGCGTAAGGACCGCGATGTCATTAGCATAAGCCAATGCTCTGTATATTGCCCCTCCCGTCTCAATTGCTTTAATGTGAGTGTTAATCTCTAACTTGTTTAGGAAAGGATCAATATATAGAGCAAAAAGGAGGGGTGAGCAAGGACACCCCTGCCTTGTGCCTCTGCTTATAGTAAATGTTGTTGATTCCTGACCTGCTATCCTAATTGCGGCTTCAGGGTTTATATACATCACTTTGACTGCCCGAACGAAATCTATACCCAGGCCTTTCCAGCTTAAAACTGACCAAAGGAACCGCCAGGAGACCCTTTCAAACGCCTTTTCGGCGTCCAAGAGGAGAACTCCCAGCGGTGACCTTGTGGCTTGAGCCCAATCAAGAAGGGCAATCACCCGGCAGACATGATCGGTCGTGTCCCTTCCTGGAATGAAGCCATGTTGATATTGGAAGACCAGGGAAGTTATAATTTTTCCTAGCCTTGTTGCCAGTAATTTTGAATATATTTTACTATCACTATTATTAAGCGTTATTGGCCTATAAGAGGCAGGACTTAGCTCTGGTTTCCCCTTTTCTTTTTAAAGACAATAATGGTGGTCATTCGCCAAGAATCAGGAATCTCATAATTGTTACGTACATGTTAAAGTAGATATGTCATATAATGTTTGAGCTCTTGTCGGAATACACGATAAAATTCCAACGGGATGCCGTCAGGGCCAACTGCTTTCCCTGGAGCTAGTGATGTCAAAGCAAGCTTTATTTCCTCCCATATAATTTGAGTTCCCAGAGCTTCCTTTTGAACCTGAGACACCTTCACCGTTTCTATCTCATTTAAAAACTCTTCAAGAATATCATTCTCTATCACGGTTGGGTCCTGTGAATACAGTTGTTTATAGAATATTTGAAAAACCCTTAAAATTCCTGTTGGAGTCTCTTGGGTATGTCCATCATGGTCATTGATTTTAAGAATTCAGTTAGCAACCTCCCGTTGTTTAGTTTGCTTGGGTAAAACTCTACTGTACGGATATGCTCATGGATTTTATTCTTTAATATAGCAATATATTGCTGGGACTCCTCTATGCTTGTCCTCTGCAAAATCTTATTTATTAGATTGCATTCTTCTTGCCTTAATAGTTCTACCCAATTTTGGATCTCCCTCTGTATCTTTTTTTGGCGTACTATAGCAAAACTCAGAGTTTCCCCTCTAACAGATGCCTTAAAAGAATCTCATACCACACAGGCTGATACTGTATTTCGATTAATTGAAAAGAACTCTGGTATCCAAGTAGCCATGTGAGAGCAATATGCCTTATCCAACAGAAGTTTTCTTTCAAACGTCCATGGCCGCTGTACCTTACCCACCCCTTGCATAGGAATCTCTATAATCAATGGGTTGTGATCCGAGATCACTCTAGGGAAGATCTCAATATCACAAATACCGGCCTATTGGGTTGAAAGAAAAAAATAATCTAGCCTCACGTGTTTATTGTGGGAGGCAGAAAAAAAAGTATACCCTGGGTCTGGAGATTTAAGTTTATACCAGCTATCTGATAGCCCATATTCAATTACTAGCCCTTGAAGAGCTCTGAAGCCCCTGACTTTTTTACCTTGATATATGGACAGATTATGCAAATCATATTGGCTGTCTATATGAATATTAAAATCCCCACATAATATTAGGGGCTTGGCCATTAGGCCATTTCTATACTTAAAAAGTTCAGTATCTCAGGATCATCAAGATTAGCCCCGTAGCTAGAGCATAGAGTCAGGACTGAATTATTTACTATAATTTCTGCAATCGCCCAACGACCCAGATTATCTGCTTTTTTCCTCTTACATTGACATATTCCATTCTTCGATAATATTGCCACCCCCTTATGTTTATACTTTGGCGAGTGCATGTTACTGTCTCAAAGCCAAGTTCCTCAAACCATCTATGATTATTCCATTGTATGTGTGTCTCCTAAAGGCATAACATATCAATCCGCATAAAAATTAGTTGTTTTGCCAACATTCCACGTTTCCTCCTATCATTAAGACCACAGATGTTGAGGGAACAAATCCGTAGCCTACCTGTCATCGGAATGTACAAAGATCTCCACAATCCATATCACATATAGAAGACATAAATAGGATTTTTCCCCCTCTTAAAAGATAATTTTTTAACTGCTGTAACCCAAAATCTATTCGTAACAAATTTGTCGAAGAAACAAGAACAGAAACCCCTTCCTTCCACTCCCCCCCCCATACCTCCTTCCCACCCCCCTACCCCCACCCAACCAGCCCCACCAAATGAGGCACAAGGACCAAGGCCCTAAGTGATGGAAAGCAAGCTCCACCTCCCTCACACTCCACTGAGCAGCTCCACTCCCAATGATTAAAGAAAGAAGAGCAAAAAAAAAGGGGGAGGAGGGACCAGAGCTAACAGCAACCCATCTCTATATCGATACATCAGCAACAATATTCTAAGTGGTACCCGAGCCACCCTTCAATGTAAGCACTTAGTCATTCCCAACCGGTTGCCAACTTCCTGTAGCCCCTTAAAGGCTTCTCAGAAAGTCTTTCTTGTTTTTGAGTTAACCATTCTTGGTCAGAAACAGTGGGTGAATAATGGTGACGCTGTTGAATGGCTCAAAAATAAGGAAATAGTGCTAAGCATAGATACATTTCAACCTGAACCCTATATTGTGCAGTATTCTGTAAGTTCGCATTGTAAGAGAGCACAACGATGTCATCTTGCTGCTTGTCCTTACTTACATTGTTAATGTGTGTTCTCCAAAACTCAACATTGCCCGTTTTCACTGCTGCCTCTGATGAAGAGCTAAAGTGAGTCTAAGAGGACAGCTGGCCACCACTACTTTCTCTCTTTTTCTGTCTTATTGCTATTCACTGATATATGAACTTGTTAGACAGCAGCTTCAAGTACTGCACTGTACAATGCTAACTCACTATTAATGTTTGTGTTTGTTGAGAGCTTTTTTTTGTATGAAAAAATTGTAGCCTAGGCCTGGCATAAATTGGGTTTTTTGTTGCTGGTAAAAATCGGTAGATATTTTGTACCAAATAGGTACACTTAGCAAGCATTCTAAGATATATTTAAGTTATAATTAATGCTCATGTGGGAGAAACTTCTGGCTGATGTTTTAGACATTTCATGGATTGAGTTGGGTTCTATAGTTCTGATGTGGCTGAAATTTCATAGCTTATGGAGAGGCTTCTTGTGACGTATTATGATAGCTTTTTACTATCACCTTAGTGTTAATATGCTGAGTCCTGGCGCTACAAAATGTGTGTAAATTAGCATGTAGTGTTTCTCAGCTTATACTATCGTATTACTAACTAAAGTTTGGCAATTTGTTAATCTACTGTCTTCCGTGCCTGTTTTTTTTTTGATCAATCATGAAATCATACTGTTAAAATCACTGTATTGGAAAATGAAGCAGAACAATTTGATAATATTTGAAGAATAACAGTAGGTTGGTCTAAAATGCATAACCATATTAATTGAACTGCTTACAAAACATATGCGTTTTTAGACAATGTCTTTATTTAGTTGCGTTTCAAAATGCACTGTTTGGCCACATTGTTCTTTTAATGCTCTTATCAGGAGAAGTTTCTTTCCCTTGCCACCCTCCTTCCAAACATCAAGACAGTTTGAATATTTCATGAGTGCCCCTTCAG